>NC_056750.1:149278053-149483053 GCF_019279795.1 Protopterus annectens
TGTTTAATGGTGAATAGATTTTAGCAACAATATTAAGTAAAATCAGATGGCAGTTATGAAAAAAGTAGTGGGTGTACTGGGAAGAAAATTTAGTATGATTGTGTAAATAGATTTGTATATCTATATATCTGTACACTTGTAAATATCTGTAAATGTGCAAATATTTTGTAAATAAGAGTTATTTTTGTATATAAATAAAGGACCCTTACTCTTTTTGATAGGTGCCATGGGATCTTTCATACCCACCTGAGTTACCACCAACTTAGTATAACATCTCTTCCAAAGGAGGGCACACTAAGGAATATAGCACCCTCCCTTATGCTGCATTGCAGTGTCAGCAATCAAGCTACCTTTTGTGGAAATAGAACTCATAGCCTTCTGCACCCAGTTTTGCTACTGATACTGAAGAAAAATAAGTAAGTGATTTTGATACTGAAGACAGTGATTCTCCACTGCAATGCAAAGATGTTATAAGACAATCTTTAATGCAGGAAGAAGAAGTAAGGATGGAAGGAAGGTACTTATCAGAATACAAAGTCTTCAGAAGCAATAAAGAAAATGTTATTTCTAATAATATGTACCTACATCTAAATATTGTGTTTTCAAATGGTGGGGAGTATGATTTTACTCCAAAATTATGTATGTATTATTATATATTTATATGTATAATTATGTATATATATATATATATATATATATATATATATATATATATATATATATATGGGTCTACCTGACAACGTCGACAGCTCAGAACGCCGACACCGAGAACACCGACGCCAGAAGATCGACAACTGAGAAGACCGACGGATGAAAACACCGACGCTGAGAACACCGACATGGGAAAAGGCTGTGTAAGTATGCGGTAGTGACGGACGTTAGGGTGCGAGTAAGGTAAGTGTGCGATATTGACGGTCTGTAGGGATGGGGGTGGGTTAAGTGAGTTAGGGTTAGGGCGCGGGTTAGGTAAGTGTGCGGTAGTGATAGTCTTTGGGTTAGGGGCGGGTTAAGTGAGTTAGGGTTAGGGCGCAGGTTAGGTAAGTGTGCGGTAGTGATAGTCTTTGGGTTAGGGGCAGGTTAAATGAGTTAGGGTTAGGGCGCGGGTTAGGTAAGTGTGCGGTAGTGATAGTCTTTGGGTTAGGGGCGGGTTAAGTGAGTTAGGGTTAGGGCGCGGGTTAGGTAAGTGTGTGATAGTGACGGACCTTAGGGTTAGGGTTTGGGTTAAGGTTGTAGATAGTTGTGTATGTGAGGTTTAGTGTGGGTTTGTAAGGATTTTGGTGTGCTTGTGTTGTGTGTGTGCTTTTTGGACAGGGGATTTGTTTTGATGTGCTGTCGGTAAACTGGTTGTCGATGTTGTGGCTTGTCGACCTTGTGAACTGTCGGTTATGTGGTGTCGGTAAACTGGTTGTCGATGTTGTGGCTTGTCGACCTTGTCAGGTAGACCCATATATATATATATATATATAGTCAACACCCCCACTGGCTTTAAATCTCATATCTATAGGAAGGATACTTTTAATAATAATTATTTAGAATACAGGAGAAACCATCCTAGGAAACAAATGTGGAATATATTTAGAGGACAGTGTATCAGAGCTGCCAGAATGACATTGTGTTATGATAATATAGTACAGGAAATTTATTATATTGGTTCCCTATTTAAAGAAAGAGGTTATCCTAGGGGCCTGATAGATGACGTTACGAGATTTGTTATAAAAGAATGGGGTAACAAATACAAACCTATATTAGGGACTTGCATTATGCAAGTCAAATCAAGTATGGAACACAACAATGATTCACAGTATAATCGAGCATGCATTTTGGAATATGGTCCCCATGTAGACAAAGTCAAACGTCTTATTTGCAACAACTGGAACATCCTTAAGGCAGATGAGGATATTAGTCATGTTACAGATGAGGTACCCACCCTTGTGTATAAGATGGGGAGGAATTTAAAAAGTAACTTTATGAATAACAGTGAATACAGGGGAAAGTACAACAGGATAGGACATACCCGAAAATGTGGAAATTGCAAACAATGCAGTTCCATACTTGAAGTTGATAGAATTATTGTGTATATTGTGGATTTCCTTATTTTGGAAAATGTCAAATCAAAGGTTATGTTCAAACAGGGAAATTGTAACACCAAACATGTGATATATATATATATATATATATATATATATATATATATATATATATATATATGGCTAAATGTACAGAGTGCCCAGGGTATTATGTGGGTAAAACTGATAGATATCTTAAGAATAGAATTTATGACCATCTATATAACATCAGGAAAAATTACCATGATAATGCCCTATACAGACATATAGAGTATACGGGGGAAATCACAACTTCAAGTTTGGTGTACTGGAGCAAGTTTGTATTAACCCAAGGGAAGGTAACATCAAAACTATTTTTTGGGGGAGAAAGAAGTGAAGTGGCAGTTGCTTCTTGATGCCATACCCCCCCCCCCGGATTGAATGACAATATCCCCATTAAATCTGTATTACAGGCACATTTATGATGCAGTAAGCTAGGTCCATGAAACAACGACAAAGTACATCATTTAGTTATAATTCTTTATTTGTTTAAATTTTATGTACTGCATCAACACTTGCAATGAGCTTTTTTAGAATTTTTATATTGTATAAGTGATAAAGGCATTAGGTATCACTTTAAAGTTTTTAATTTTTTTTAGTGGTTAAACCCATTGGCACAAAATTGAACTAGTATTTAAACAGTTTTGTGTAATTGAATTGTATTCTGATGAAGTCCACACTGTGAGTGGATGAAAGCGCTAAATCGTTTTGTTTTTACAATAAAGTGATTTGTGGTATACTGAGTCGCCTACTTGGAATTTATCTAGAACATTTTGTGCTCGAATTTTAGCATCTGTGTATTTATATTTAATTTTTTTCTGAGTCAGAGTACAGATACGCTTATTCTATAAAATTTTACTCCAAAATTAATGTACTTTCTTCAGACCAGAGTATAAATTAGAGAGACAGTGAAAATATTTGTCTTCAAAAAGGAGATGCCAAGGACTAGATAATAATTAATCTAGACTGCAACATGAGAAAGGTGTTTGTGCAAGGAAAAACAGTATTTATATGGTATATTTTGGGTGAAGAGTTTAATCTTGTAAGGTTAGAAATGTTTTGTAAATCAGATGCAGTACTCTGCTGTCTGTAGTTATATAGTATTAGTGTTTAATGCTTCTTTCCAGAATGCTGCCCTTCCACGTCGAAACAACGGCACTGTGATCCCTTGTTGAAGACAATCATTGTTTCTTTTTATGTGTATTTCTGTAGCAGTTTGTAGCAATCAGATTATCAACACACTGGCAATGTTTCGCCAAGGCAAGGACTTCACCATCTAGTTAATGTAACCTTGCTGGTTGAAATGCTATCATGACTTCAGCATGATTTCTCTCTCTGTATTTCTTTGTATAAAATGATCAAGTTTCATCAGTTATAATCTTCATAAATGTAAGTATGAAAACGTTCTAAATGTTAATGACATTTTAGTTATTTAGAAACTGTACAATAGGTTATACAATACCATATGTTTGAGTATTAGTAGGTGTTTTCTTAAATATTTCTTTTTTCTATGTATTTGTTTATTTTTTATTTATTTATTTATTGGGTGATTGATTAATTGATTGATTGATTGATTTATCTATCTTCTCTGCTATTGCTCCCACTAACCCTGGGTTCCTCACTGCCATATCCCCAGTATTCTTCTACTTAGATCTTTAGCTTGGGTCAACTGGACCATATACAGGTATTTATTCCTTCATGTCACCTCATTAGTTGATGTGCTCATAAATATTTAAAACTGCATCTTCCCATTTATGTGTGGTGCTTAAAAATGTGCTTAGATGGTGTAGAGGTTTATAATTAATATGTGCACTCTTATATGTACAAGAGTTGAATTGTGATTAATTCCAAAGTGGCTAAAAATTTTCACAAATATTTGATGTGCTTTGTCTAAATTATTTATGTCAGTCAGGACATTATCAAAATGTTTTCATTTAGTTTTTGAACTCAATTCCTTCATCTTCCTATTTTATGTGAGAGTGATTTTAAGCACATGTAGTTTGAATATTGGAGAGATGTTCTGTGTGACTGCTTTGTTGATTGCCCATTGTTAAATAAAGTACTTAGGAACAATTCACAGCAATCTTCATTTAAACTTTGACTGAGTAGTAGAAGCCACAAATGTTTCCAATCAGATTCTATGGAAAATTAAAATATCCAAGATCCTTATTACTAAATGATCTTGAAACTAATAAAATATATGATTTTCTGAAAGTTGTCTAAAATATCATTCTAAAACTGTGTTGGGTTAGTCAGATGGGAGTTGTGCTTAGAAATTAAATCAATAAGAAAGGCAGATGTATATTTGGGTAAGATATAGAGAATCACGGATACAATAGACAATCTCGACATACAGAAATGTCAAAATTCAGTGCATCGAGACTGAATAGTGGAAAGTGCAGTTAACCAAAACTTCACTATGCCGAATCTGCAACTGTCGAATCCGCCGCTATCGTGGTGTCGCATTTGTGACATGTGGTGCAGTTTGTGGATTTATCTGGGGTTTCAGGTAAGTGTTGTGTGTTTGAGGATAATGGGTAGGGATTTTAGTGTGTGTGAGTGTATGCGGTGGTGTTTGTTTTGTGTTTGTATATTTAGTGCGACCTCGGAGTTAGAATATATAAGTAGGGGGGTGTGGGGGGTGCAGGATGTTTTTTTAGTTAGGTAGGTGTATGTGTGTGTGTGATTATGGTCTGGTTTGTATGTGTGTGTGAATGGTCTCGATTGTAGTATTCGTGATCGTGGGTTTTCATGTATGTGGTTTTTCGATTATTCAGTCTCGAAATAATGAAATTCGACATTTCAGTATTTCGAGATTGTATAGTGAATCCAGAAACACATATTGCAGCTTAATTTCAACATTGGCCTTGTGTCCAGGTTTGCTTTTCATTACAGATGTATGCTATTTAAGTTGCCTTTAGTAAAAGAAGAATCAGTCTAACTCAATAATACTTTATTCACAACTTGTCCTAATAAAGACAGTTAAGTACCCAGTTAAGTTATGTGACTATTGAGTTTAACTCCATTTAAATTAAGCTGCATAAGGTATGGACATCCCACATAAAGCATGACCAAGAGGTTATGTTATTTCTCAAGCATATCTTCTAAGAAATAAAGTCAATGCAATTAAAGATTAATAGCGTACTCAACAAACTAAGATGTTTAGACTTGTCTCTTTAGTGCCATTACTTCGCTTTTGTTAAACTGCTCATGTGTTAAATGATGTCTGACAACAAACAGCACTATTACCATGATCATTACCATAACAGTAGATGCTAAACTGCATATCTATGTATTAATTTCTTTACCTCACTATACTCTATTTGCTATGCTAATCATTTTCATTCCTATTTCCATATTATTTACCTGTCCCCGACACTCTATATCTGCTACACTAATCATACCTATGTTGCTTTCATATTCCATTTCCATCTGGAATCTTCCATACCTGATACTACCTCCTCATTTTCTATACTAACTCCTTCATACTACTACCTTAGCTATCCTCCAAGATGATCCACAGTTATAATTTTTATTTAATGCTATATGAATATGTTTTTCAACATGCACATAAAGCTTGTCATTCTCAATTTAAACTTAATTCCCCCTACTGTATAGGTAACATCTGTATTTATTTTATATTGAAAATATGTGACTTTTCTCAAATTCCAGTGTAATATGTGCAGCATTTCTCTGATAACTCTGCTGAAAAAGGGATATTAGTTCATTTGGAAATGGAAAAAATAAAATATATAAAAGTACACATTACTACTCTATTGGTCTCCGCATGTAAAATATGATCCTTTAAACAATAAAGTCATTAAATGTACACAAAGTACAGGTCCAAATAGCTTTTCATTAACCTTTTGTAAAATGTTTGTTTACATGCTAGTCAGAATTGTTGAAAGTCTTTAATCCCAGCTTTATTCCAGCACTCAAACCAATGGTCTTTTCAAGATATATCTCATACAGTCTAGAGCTATTCTTCTTAATAATCGAAATGTGGACCCTTGATACCCAATAACTATAGACCAATGTCCTTAATATTAATATAAAAATACATCTCAATTTTTGCAAAATGGATTCTCTAGTATCATCACATTAATGCTACTTTCTACAATTTAAACAAACAAATGAATAAACAGTGGTCATGGGCACTATGTCCTCAATATCAACTTTTATTTTCATTGTTGTCTCAAGGTTTCCTGACAATTGTATCAAGTCAGTCCATATTCTATATTCTGGTCTATACACAAGATTGTTTATAAATAGCTACAATTCCCAACCCATTCCTATCAGAGACAGTACATAACAAGGTTTCCTCCTACCATCATACCTGCTTAACCTATACATTGACTTACTCCTTCTCCATGCTTTATGTGTAATGTTTCAAGTGGTAAACCCATGGTAATACTGCATACCACATTTATGGATTATATTATTACTTTTATACAGCATTAATGATATTCCAAAAGAAATTAGTTCCTATTGCAAATTTGAAGCCTTTTCAAATTAGAGAGTAAAATTGCAGAAAAGCACACGTTTCTTCTTTTTGACTGTTACAAGATTACAGATTTCTTTAGATCAAATAAAATAACTTCAGAGTCAAAATATCTGGGTATAGCCTTCCTTGCAGTATTTTTGCAACTGGTGTTAGTAGACTGCTCTAAAAACTTGTTGTACAATTCAGGAGGATTTCCTCTACATGAAATACTAACAAAATATTATCTAAAGCCCCAGTTACTAAAAGAAAATTTTGTTACATATTTCATTACTGCCTACTGTCAATCTATTACATGAAAATGAATTCTCCCTAAACTGCAGTGCCATCTTAAATTGATTTCATGGGTTTATAGGTTCATAGGAGGTTACTAGGCTAGCTGCAGTTAGAGCCTTTACAAGCCTAGCCATGTCAACCCCAAGTACCTCCATTTGCTATTTCTGGGTTGTTCACAGAACACATTTATTAACAGGGCAGGTCTGTGATCAACACTGGCTACCCCAGTCCATGAGGGACAGGGGTGCCACCCTAGAGATGCAGTTGCATTCTCCCAACCAATTATCTAGGTTGCATTTGAAAAGGGTTAGTGAGGAGCTCTGCTTTACGTGAATAGAAAGTCTTTCCAGCTAAGCAGCAGTCTCTGTCAGACATATCTGTCTCTACAGCATGTTCTATTAATGTCACAGGCTAGGTTGAGATCCCTAGAGTGAGTGACTCTTGTGCCATTTGACTTGCAGATGTGCCACATTTCCATTATGGCAGCGTAAGAGACTGCCCTATAAGCCAGGCACAATTCACCTCTCTGCAGCCTATAAGATACAGATTAAATTAACAGGGCTTTCAGCCTGTCCATATAGGTCATGGTTTGGAGTCTCTGTATTTTCTTAGTGAGAAACCTGTGAATTCCCTCCAGCTGTTGTAGGTGTCTGGTGAGGTACATGCAAAAGGGTGCATTATACTGTATTAGTGGTCTGATGAGGGTCGAGTACAGTGGAGTTATAACATCCCTTGACCTGGATGCTATGCCCTTGCTTATGACATGCAGTATGTACAAGGCTTTCCTTACCACTGTGGAAATCTGGTGGTTAAAATTCAGATTGCTATCAGCCTATATTCCCAAGTCTCACACTACTGGGTTGGAACTCAGAGGGTGCTGTCAGTATTGGAATTTCTAGGGAATTCTGTTTCACCAAAGAGAATAATAATGCATTTTTTACGTTTAGTTTTAGACCATGGCTTTGGCAGCAATCATTCATTTGTGTTAGCCCTTTTTGTAATATGTTGACATCATTGGGAGACTCAATGATTGCTCCCAGTTTGCAGTCTTAGCGAAATTGGTGAGCCAGAGGCCATCTACTTTGCCCTGGACTTTTAAGAAATAGATGCCAAACACAGACCCCCCTGGTACTCTACTGGTGATGGGTCTACTGGTTGAGGTGGAGTCACCAATTTTGACAGACTCTGTTCTACTGGTGAGTCAATTGGCTACACATCTAGTAATGTAAGGGTTAATCCACAGCTGGGAGAGTTTCTCAAAGATGCCAGAGTGGAGGTTTGTGTCAAAATCCTTGGCAAGGTTTCGATAGGCTGTGTGTACCGTCTTACCTTCGTCCATGGCTTTGTTGATATTCTCAAAGAAGGTCTGCCAGGTTTAATAAGCATGATCTACCCTTAACTAAGCCAAACTGGGTTGGGTCCAGCATCTGGAGGTTGCCTATGTCCTTGGTGATAAGGTCTATGATAATTCTTTGCATGGCTTTGCAGATGAGGTTGGTTACACTTATGGGTCTGTAGTTCCCAGAGTCATTTGATGGCCTCCCTTTATGCAGGGGAATTACTGTTGCTGTTCTCCATTCTGCAGGAACATAGCCACTTCTCAAGCATGAACATCAACATCAATTGGTCCATTCTATTGATTGGATGCAGGCTGGCAGTCCTTGATGTTGAGTAGTTCTTGGTGCTTTGATCATTTAAATAACTGGAGTATTGTAATTTGGAAGGTGCAGTTTAAGAAATTCTATATCAGCTTTGTTTTTCAGATATTTAATATAGTGATTGGATGAGAACATATTGCCTAGTTGAATGATTGGATGACTGTATCCAATAAAATGCCCAGTTTGCTTGTGGGATTAATTTTAGGTTTCATCTTTGTGAACATAGAAATTATTGTATCTCTATATTTTAGAAGTTGTGTATATATTTTTTTAATTTTTTAATTGACAGTAGACTGACCCAGTTGTCCTTTTGAAATTAGTTTTGTTTATTAAACATTGGATTGATTGCAGTTTTTGCATCTTGATGTGTATTCGGCCTTTCCCATTGTTTGGGAGCGGTAAGCACTAGATAGCCTATCTACCACAAGAGGAGTGGTTTCTGGCCTAGAAATTGTAGCTTACTGGCCATTTGGGCAGTTTTTTCCATCTCTTTCAACTTTCTGGTTTAAAAGCCCACATCTGCACTTGATTCCCACCTTTCCTGTAACTAGTCTAGTCCAGATACAGATTTGCTATATCCAGGACTGTTTGAAAGCTTCTGAGCCCCCCAAGCCTTTCTGAGTTGGAAGGAAGCCTTCTACCTTGTCAGTTGGAGTGGTAAACACTAGGTAGCCTATCTACGACAAGAGGAGTGGTTTCTGACCCAGAAATTGTAGTTTATTATCCTTTTGGGCAGTTTTTCCATCTCTTTCAACTTTCTGGTTTAAAAGCCTGCATTTGTGCTTGTTTCCCGCCTTTCCTGTAACTAATCTAGTCCACATACAAATTTGCTGTATCCTGGACTGTTTGTAAGTTTCTGAGTGGTGCCAAAGTCTGCTCTTCAATTTTCCCTTGGATCTGCTAGTTCTCTCCTCTCCAGATTTGCTGTATCCAGGAATGTTTGTAAGCTTCTGAGTGGTGCAAAGTCTGCTCTTCAATTTTCACTTAGATCTGCTAGTTCTCTCCTCTCCTGCACTATTACTAGCTTATTAGTTTAGCACTTTACCAAACTTCTTGTAGCAATTATTGTAGCACACAAAAGTGCTACCAGCACTAAATGTTCTACAAGAAAAAAGCTCCATTACTTATTATTAATGCCAACCCCTCCAGGCATGTCTAAAGGTCAGTTCCCTCTGCTTTCTCCTATTAACCTGGTAAACGTGGGCATCCTGAGGCAATGTAGCAACTGCCTCATGTACACTGACAACCCTCTCCTGTTACCTCCCAACACTCAGACTTGCGAGAGATGCACTTAAACATCCAAATTGGAAGCCACAGCCTCTCCAGCCAAGACCGGAATAGCTGGTCAAAAGGAGAAGGTCAATACTTGCTCACATGGAACACATAGCCCTCCAGAACACACACCAGCACTGCCTTCACATAAAAACACAAACCACTTACCCACCTTCATGGAGGCTCTCAATAAAAATTTACCCAAACAGCAGAGACCTCCAAGGAAGAAACGCACTCAACCACCACAACACTAATCACAAGACACATGCCTCTACTAACCAGTGTGCCACTCAACCAAAGCCCCTAAGGCAAAACAGCATGCCCAGCACACTAGTCATAGGTGACTCGATAGTGAGGCACACTGATGTCCCACTCACTAGGTTGAATAAGGAGAAAGTAACAGTCAGCTGCCTGTCAGGCACCAGGATCCACCACATAATGCATGCACTCAGGTCCCTCAACAACAGGTACAAATATAACTCAGTCATTGCACATGTGGGTGTGAATGACTTGAGACATACCTCCCTGGACTACATGAAAAGAGACATGGAGAAGCTCTCGGATTATGTAGCCCAGGCGGGTATGACCCTAGCCCTGAGCAGCATCCTACCATCACCCAGAATGATACCACAGTACAAGTAGAAAATGATTGATTTCAACAATTGGCTAAGTTTCTGGTGTCATTCTAAGGGAATCCAGTATCTGTCTGCCTGGGATGACATGATTGACAGACCTCAAAGTTTTGCTAGAGATGGCCGGCATCTGTTACCCCTGGGCTTCAAGATACTGGCCAAGGCTCTTGCCACCCCTGTAGTGCCTTTTATAGGCAGTATTCCAAAGACCAAATTACCACCATAACAGCTACAAACAAATGCAATATGAGGGTCATGCTGCTCAACCCTAGAGGTCTAAATTTCAAAATGCACTCACTTGAAGCACTCCTTAAAATGGAGAACATTGACATTTGTGCTGTAACAGAGACCTGGTTCAAGGCAGCAGAAATCACCCCTGCACTACCAGGCTATAACTCATTCTACACCTTTCGGTCCCAGAACTTGGACCGAAGCTCCAAAGGTGGTGGTGTTTCCATATCCCTAAAGGATGCACACCTCTCTAGACTGGTAGCCCAACATAATGCATCTGAGATACTTCAGGTGCAGCTAACATTGGGTAAAAAAGCGATTCAGGTCATAGCCTGCTATAAGTCCCCAACAATGTCCCAAGACTCACACTCCATGTTTCTAAGCAACCTGGAGAATATTAGGGTCCAACCTAACACCCTCAAACTGGGCGACTTCAACTACCCCTCCATTAACTGGGAAAACTACTCATGTACCAATACACTTGCCCAACACTTCTTGGAATTCATTAATTCCAGTGCCCTGAACCAGCTCATTTTTACCCCCCACTAGAGGTAGCAACATCCTTGATCTGGTCATTAATAACATGGGTGACCATTGCTCTACACCAATAGTCAACTCCTCCCTGGTTAGATCCTACCACAAACTAATCACCTTGGAAATCCACCCCCCCCCCGCAAAGGTATCCACCATATAAAACATCTCCAAAGCTAACTTTGGGCTCCTAAAAATAGAGGTGGCTAACTTCACAGCACCCATGCAAATGGAGAATAGTTGCATGACCACTGAATCATACACCAATGCACTGTATGAACATGCAAACAAATGCATGGATCTCGCCATACCCAACAGAATGAAGACTCTCTCCTCCAAAGAAAGAAAGCCAATCTGGTGGTCCCCTGCCATAAAAAAACTCTACAACAGAAGGCGGAGACTGATGCAGAATAAGATAAAGTCCCAAGACTGGAAAAACTCCCTTATCAGACTCAACAAAAAGTTGAGATCCCTCAGCAAATCCTCTAAAGCTAGCTATGAAAACAGAAGTGCAGCAGATAGTAAAGACAAGCACAAGGCCTTCAGTAATTATGTAAAAAATATTCACGGCAATTCCCAGATTTGCTGTGAGCTACTGCACAATGGTACCTCCTATTCTGAGCCAACATATATTGTCAATATAGTGGCCAACAGATTCAGTGCCAATTTTACCCCTCTCCCCCCCAAAGGGCCAATCACAATACCAGTAGATTGCCATACACCCAGTATTACAGCTTCACAGGTTAGGCCTGTACAAGGCCAATAATACAGCTTCTATAGGACATCACAATATCCCTGGCTGTGTTCTACATGAACTACAGAGTGAACTGGCATCTCACCTGTGTGTCCTGTTCAATCACAGCCTCACATCCGGCTTTGACCCTACCAAATGGCACACTGCTACAGTCATCCCTCTCCACAAAGGACGAGTGACTACAGACACTGGGAACTATTGCCCCATTAGCCTGATGAGTCTGATATGCAAAGGTATGGAATGCATCATCAGTAACCTAATAAACAAGGATATAGGGAATCTCCACACTCTGGATCCTACACAGTATGGTTTTGTGAAGGGTAGATTATGCCTGCTCAACTTGGTTGACTTCTTTGAGTCAGTCACCAGTGGTTTATACAGCCTACCTTGATCTGGCCAAGGCCATTGATACCATTCCCCACTAAGGACTCATAGAAAAACTCACTAAGCTAGGCATCAACTCCTATATCACTAGGTGGGTTGCAAACTGGCTCACAGATAGAACCCACAGTGTGAAAGTAGCTGACTCCAAGTCAGACTGCAGAGCAGTCATGAGTGGAGTCCCACATGATCTAGTCTTGGGTCTTCTCCTGTTTGGAATCTACTTCTCTGAAGTCCAGGCCAACTTGAAGGGACACTGGCTGACAAAGTTCGGAGACAATTGCAAGTTGAGTGCTATTATTAACTCCCCAAGTGATGTTGACATCCTACAGAAAGGCCACTGAGACCAACGACTGGTGTCAGAACCATGGCCTTAAGCTCAATGCCAAAAAATGTGTCATTAACCCCCTTGGGAAAAACCCAGTTCCCTTGAATTACCATATCAATGGCAGTCCACTGAACACAGAAGGTGTTATAAGAGATCTGGGGACACAATTTGACTGCAACCTCTCTTTTGACCACCACATCGCCACTGTGGTCAGAAAGTCCTTCTATGTGGCACATCTTATTACTAAGGGTTTTGCATCCAGGAAGAAAGAGGTCATTGTCTCCCTCTACTCTTCCCTCATTAGGCCAATCATCAAGTACAATGCCCCATTTGGCATGTACCTTACTAGACACCTGCAACAACTGGAGAGGCCACCACAGTACTTCACAAAGAGGATCCTAGGCCTTAAAAACATGTCCTATATAGACAGACTAAAAAAAAATGCCAACAATTTCTTTCTCATATCACTTACTTAGAGGTGATCTCTGCTTGACTTGCAATGCCATGGTCTGACCCAGCACTGTTAGAAATGCTACATCTAAAGAAATCCCAATTGCTCCGTACCAAATGCTCCAGAGACCTCAATTTCATTTCTACAATCAACAGAACATGCTGGAGGGACAGGTTCATGACCCACAGACTGCCCATGCTATTGAATAGACTTCTCATACATAGGTTCATATGTTCATAGGTAGGTACTAGGCTATCTGTCCGAAGGCATTTATAAGCCTAGCCAGAAGGTGTTGGCATTCGCTGCCCCCTTAGAGTAGTTCCCTGTACCTCTGTTCAGCAGAGCCATTGAAGTGATTCCTGGGGTAAACTTTCTTTTTCCCATCCACTTGTCAAGGTTTCTCTTGAAGAGGGTTAGTGAGGAGCTCTGCCTAATGTAGATTGTAATCTTGTTCCAGAGCATGGGAACTCTCTGGGACAGGAATCTATCCCTCCAGCATGTCCTATTTATTGTTGTGGTGAGGTTTAGATCCCTGGAGTGTGTGGCTTGATTGGATATGGTTTTCTTTAGTTGGAGCATGCCCATCATTTATGGGTTGGACATGGCCTTGTACGTCAGACAGAGATCACCTCTGAGTAGGCGTTATGCAACCGTGTACAGCTGGAGTTTCTTCAGTCGAGCTGCACAGGGCATCTGCTTGAGGCCAGTGATCCTCTTGGTGATGTACATCTGTGGTCTTTCCAGTTGTTGCAGGTGTCTTGTAAGGTACATCCCAAATGGGGTATTGTACTCTATGATAGGTCTGATGAGTGATGCATAGAGGGGCTCAATGACATCTTTTGATCTGGATGCAAACCCTTTTGTGATTAGGTGGGCCATATAGAAGGATTTTCTAATCACTTTGGCAATGTGATTATCAAAGGAGAGGTTACTATCTACTTGGGTCCCCAGATCCCTTATTATGTCTTCCGTATTTAGGGGGCTACCACAGATGCGGTAGTTTGTGGGTACTTTCTTTTTTCCAAAGGGGATGACTAAGCACTTTTTGGCATTTAGCTTGAGGCCATGGTTTTAACATCAGGTATCTGTCTCAGTGAGACCCTTTTGGACGATGTTTGTGTCAGCCGGAGAGTCAGTTATAGCCCCTAGTTTGCAGTCGTCTGCGAACTTGGTCAGCCATAGTCCTCCTGTGCTTGCCTGTACCTCTGAGAAGTATATGCCAAACTGGAGGGGTCCTAGAACTGAGCCCTGGGGAATGCCATTTGTAACTGGTTTAGAGTCAGACCTAGCTCCCACTCCTCTTACCATGTGGGTTCTGTCTGTGAGCCATTTGGCAACCCATCTCATGACATAGGGGTTTATGTTCAGGCTGGTGAGCTTGTCTATAATACCTGAGTGGGGAATGGTGTCAAAGGCCTTTGTGAGATCTAGCTAGGCTGTGCGGACCACCTTTCCCTCATCTATAGCCTTGGTAACTGTCTAAAAGAAGTCCACCAGGTTTAGGAGGCATGATCTGCCCTTAACAAAGCCAAACTGGGTAGGGTCCAGAGTTTGGAGGTTTCCTATGTCTCTGTTAATGAGATCCATGATGATGCACTCCATAGCTTTGCAGACCAAGCTAGTCAGGCTTATAGGGCCATAGTTCCCGGGGTCTGTTGTGGCTCCACCTTTGTGGAGCAGAATAACCATTGCTCTGTGCCACTCTGTGGGCATGTAGCCTGTGGAGAGGCTGAGTTTAAACAGTGTGTTTAGGTAAGGGGTTATTTCATCTTTGAGCTCATGTAGGACGCAGCCTGGGTCACCGTCTGGTCCCATTGATGCTGTGTTTTTGGTTTTGAAGTAGGCTGTTTTAACCTGAGTGTCTGTGATTTCAGGGGCACTACATTCTTCTCGTATAGTTATGGGCCCTTTTGGGGGTGTGAGGAGGGTGAAGTTTGCACTGAACCTGTCTGCCAGGATGTTGGCTATATCAGTCGGTTCAGTGTAGTTTGTGCCATTCTGCTCTAACTCTGAGCAGATCTGAGAATTGCCACTTAGATTATTGACATAGCTAAAGAATGCCTTGTGGTTACCTTTGGAGTCCATGGCAAGTTTTCTTTCGAAGCTAGCCTTGGATGATTTTATGAGGGAATGTTGTTTCTTGCTGATAATAATCAGGGATATCTTCCCTTCTGGGGATTTTACTGTTTTTTCTGTACTAGTTTCCTCCTTCTATTGTATAGCTTGTTTATGGCAGGGGTCCATTAGACTGATTTCCTTTTCTTGGAGGAGTGAGTCTTGGTTTTGTTTGGGATAGTACAATTCATGCATACTTGTAGGTGCCCGTAGAGTGCATTAGTAAAGGATGTTGCAGCTTGGACAGTGTTATCCTTTAGCATGGGGGCTTTGAAACTTCCCACCTCGATCTTAAGTAATGTGAAGTTTGCTTTTGAAAAGTTTTTCACGGTGGTTTCTTTGACCAGGGGTGGTGGCGGAATGTGGATATCCAGAGTGATTAGTTTATGGTCAGATCTAACCAGCAAGGGGTTGACCTCAGGTGTGGAACACCAGTTGCCCATGTTGGTGATGACCAGGTCCGATATGTTGTCACCTCTGGTGGGGGTGTTGACCAGTTGATTCAGGGAGTTTGAGTTTATAAATTCTAGGAAATGTTGGGCAAGGGAGTTTGTACTTGAGCAGTTCTTCCAGTGAATGTTTGAGTAATTGAAATTACTCCATATCAGGGTGTTTGCTAGGACCTTTATGTTTCCCATTGTTTCCAGGAATGTGGAGTGGGGGTCCTGGGACATGGTGGGTGATTTCTAGCAAGTTATAATTTGAATAGCAGTTTTGCCTGTTGTTAGTTGCAAGTGGATGATCTCTGAAGCATCGTGCTGTGCCACTAACCTGGAGGTGTGGGTATCCTTGATGAATATGGATACTCCCCAGCCTTTTGTATTTTGGTCAAGGTTATGTGGCCGAAATGTATGGTATGAGTTGTAGCCTGGTATTGCTGGGGTGCTCTCTGGAACCTTAAACCAGGTTTCTGGAAGCCTGTTTATACTAAAATTTAATAGTATAATGTGTAAGTAAGCATAAGAACCTGCCAAAAAGCATATTACTAACAAAAATCATGGTCTAGCATTTGTTTACCTTGTCTGTTGTCTGATAATACAGATAGGAAGTTAATTACTGTTTTTAAGTTTTATGGAGTAAACTGGAGCTGTTGTTTACCGTATTCTCTAAAATTGAAGTGAATGTGTAATCTTTGCTTGTTTGGTGCCTAGATGCTTATACTAGGAAGGTTCTCACCTTTAATCTATGTTTTATTATGGGGAGACCCCCACTAAATATTCAACAAAAAGTATCACCTGCATGAAGAAAACTCTCCTGAAAAATTGTACCCACAAATAATCCACCTGAAGTCAGACCTTCAACTGATAAGGTTAAAACTTGTACTTTACTGTTCTGCTATTTCCCTGTAAGCTGCTGACCTGGGTCTAAAGGTACCTGTAGTCTGCCCCCATACTAATTTGGCTCTCTCCTATCTTTAACTTAGTTAGTCAGCCCCTGGCAGTAGTCCTTAGCCTGTAATCAATCCCTGGATATTGTAATACTTTCTTCCATTTTCCTCTTCAACCCTGTAATTCATACTTTGAACCCATAACTTGGAGTTAGATTAGCAAGCTAAGAAAAGCCCTCCAAGTATACCATTTATAATCCACACTCAGTTCATACAATAGAATACAATACAGCTATATTGACAGCAGAAATTAAATATTGTCTGAACTCAGCTTATAATAACACCATATACTTACCAATAACTTAGATAACAATTGGAGATAGTTAACTTTTTGGAGACTGTTGTTTGAGCCCCGCTACGCGTCCCTCCCTGCCCCCAAATTCCACCCGCCCCCAGTACCTCTAAATTTATAAGTACTTAACCACACCCCCTACTCAACTATCCTATCAGCCATTACTTCTACTCCCTTTCCTACCTGTTCCTCTATCCTATCACTTCTCTCTATATACTCTCCCCACCTACTCTGACACCTCATATTGGTAGTAACTCCTTCTACTTTAGTGTCTGTCCAACAATTACCATCATGTTCCACTACTATATACTACCCATTCTGCTAATCACCTATGTACTCACCCAGTATGAAAACCAGATGCTTACAGATCAATACCCTAAAGGGCATACTTCCTCCCCAACTATAAAGCATCACACTTTCAACCATATCTATGACAAAGGAAACAACTCAAGCCATTATACACTCCTCCAGCCTACCAACCCCAGGCACACTAACTCCAAACCTAGACAATACTATAAACTCCTATATAAACTATTGAGGCTTATAGTTAAATACAGACCCAGTATCATACTCAGTGGGGACATTCACCCCAACCCAAGCCCTTCCACCTCTGATATATATACACCCCTACTAACTGCAACCTAAGCCAACCACCTAGAATCTGTAAACCAGCTAACTCTCTCCTGACCTGTCATCTCAATATTAGGAGTATTAATAACAAAGTACATAAACTACATTCTCTCCTGGCTGTCCACTCTCCTGATATACTCTGTCTATCTGAGACCTGGCTAAAGCCTAACACTACTGACAATGAGGTGTTACCTCCTGGCTATAATATACACAGGCTAGATCGTGTTTCCAGAAAAGGGGGTGGGGTAACCATACTGTATACATCTGAGTTGAACCTGACCAGAGATGTCAACCAACCACCTCAGACTAACCACTCCAAGATTCTTGCCACTAAACTGCAGCTTTACAAAAGTAAATGCATTAACGTCATTTGCATGTATATCCCCCAGGCAATAACATAGCCACACTGGAATAAACCCTTCACTGACTATCTTGTCATTACCCTCAAGAAACCCTACTGCTGGGAGACCTTAATATAGATTGGGGAACCTGTTCCTCTGAATCCCTTTCTACCCACCAATCTGCATGCTTTCACACAAACTATAACTACTCCTACTAGGCTAGGTAAACCCAACCAAAAAGAAAGTATACTTGACTGGGTGCTTGTAAATAGTAATACCCAACTATACACTGTTTGGACCTTTCCCACTGGTCTATGGGATCATCTCCTCACTTATGTAGTTAAGCAAAAAGTTATTAACTCACAACCACCCATACTCAGGAAAGTCAGGCACATAAAACACTTTGATCAGTCCAAATTCCAACAGGAACTTATCTCCTGCAACTGGTCTGTAGTAAAACACCTCCCCCTAGAGGAGGCAGTACTTTATTTTAACAATAAATTTCTAGAAATCCTTAATCTGCATGCACCTGTCTGCTCAAAGCGAACAAAAGCAACTACAGCACCATGGCTTACCAAAGAGTCCAGGCAAAAAATCTATATTAGAAACAAATTATGGACTCATTGGCTGTTCACTAAAGACACCCTAGACCATGTTAAGTACAGACAAGTCAGAAATTATACCAACAAAATCAATTCTTAATGACAAAAAACAATATTACTGTAAAATCCAGACTGAAAACCAAAACAATCCTCAAACGTTCTGGGCAAGTCTAAATAACCTACTCCACCCAGGAAAAACATCCATTCCCATCCCCACTAGTTTCATTGACAAATCTCCTGAAGAGGTCTCAGATAATTTCAACCACTTCTTTACTGAAACAATTCAAACCCTAGTTAGCCAACTTCTTCCTAGCTCCCCCAGACCTGACAATACCACCCCTTTAGATAGACTCTCATTTAGCTTCCAACCAGTGCCCACATCACTCATCCGTACCCTTATCAAAAAATTAAAACCCACCACTCTATCTGATGACCAACTACCCACCGAATACCTTCAAAAAGCAGCTGATGCTATAGCTTATCCAGTATTAACATTAATTAATCATACCATAGCAGAAGCAAAAATTCCCACCATTTGGAAAACATCCTATATTATCCCACTACATAAAGGTGGCTCCTCCACTGAATTCTCCAATTACAGACCCATAGCTATACTCTCTCCACTTGCACAAATATTGGAATAATGTATACACAAACAACTCATGCACCACCTAATCCAAAATCACCTCATGTCTGATACCCAACACAGCTTTCGACCTTACCACTGTACTACCTCAGCCCTACTTGCCTTTACCAACACAATAAACAGCAACCGCAATAATAATCACATCTCCTCAACCCTCTTCTTGTATGTCTCCAAGGCATTTGACATGGTAGATCACCAGCTTTTGTTACACACTATGCAAACATTCAATCTAGACTCTAATGCCCTATTATGGTTCAATTCCTACCTGACTGGAAGGCAACAGGCTGTTCTCTGGCCGAACAAGCTTTCTATACTACTACCAAACTCCCTTGGAGTACCACAAGGCTCCATATTAGGGCCCCTACTGTTCTCAATTTTCATTAATGACTTATATACTGTCATCCCAAATGTCAGCTGTATCCAATATGCTGACAACTCAACTCTGGTTTGCTCAGCCACATCTCCCTCAGATTTGAAGACTGCTACCCAGTCCACCTTTAATATTGTACAAAACTGGCTCACTAGTCGCGGCTATTATTAAATCCCAAAAAAACTAAAATGTTGCTATTCTCACCTACTCAAAGGTCTGCAACTTTCTCTTTCATCATTAACGCAAAAGATGGTACTGTTATCTCCCCAGACCCCTCTACAAAACATCTCGGTGTCATTATTGACTTCTTCTTCTTCTTCCAGCTTTTCCCGGTTAGGGGTCGCCACAGCAGATTGCCTGTCCGCTCATGATTGGTACTGGAGTTTTACGGTGTCGAGTTGCCAGCCCGGCGCCCAACCTTCCACAGAAGGCACACACACGCACACACTCACACCTAGCACCAATTTAGAGTGTCCAATCCACCTACAGCATGTCTTTGGGATGTGGGAGGAAACCGGAGCACCCAGAGGAAACCCACACGACCACAGGGTGGATATGCAGACTCCGCACAGAAGGCACCCCAGCCAAGGATCGAACCGGAGAACCTCTTGCTGTGAGGTGGCAATGCTAACCACTGCATCACCATGGCCACCCTATCTCAGTGTCATTATTGACAATAACCTAAAATTTGAACTTCATGTTAATCAAATAATAAAGAACACCAATACAAAACTTGGTTCATTGTATAGAATTAAAGCCTTTCTAACCCCTCCAGCTAAGATTGCCATTGCCCGCTCTCACCTAATTTCAACACTTACATATGCTTCCCCCATTCTGTCTAATCTAAACAAGTCACTACTTAACAGACTGCCTATCTGTTACAATCACATTGCCAGATTTGTCACTGGCCAGCCATGCAAAACCCACCACTGCATTAACTTCAAACAGCTTGGGTGGCTAGAATTCCCCAGTCTCATACAATATAACCTTCTGATCATAGCTAACAAGATTCTCTATAATCCAGATAACACACCAGCTCTTAGAAATATTATCATCGCCCAAACTAATCAGAGACTAATTCGATCCTCTAATAAACTTCAAATTCTTACAATCAAAACCAACAATACAGCAGGAGTAGCTCTCTTGGCAAACTCTGCAGGTAGAACATGGAATCAACTCCCAGCTGACATAACTATGCTCTCCTCCCCATGTGAATTTAAGACCAAACTCAAACAACATCTGGCACTAAACTGGCTCTGCTACTGTAACAAACCTGGCTAGCCAGCTTTAATAAATGTACAAAAATCTACTAGATGTCAATGCTAATGTGTTTTCATTTCTCTTCACTATAACTAGTGCTTACAAATGTCGTGAAACTGTCTACTTTTGACTGTCAAAATATTAATGGTAATAGCTTACTTGTATTTGTCTGCATTGCTACGTTCACCTTTGTTTCTGTTATATTGTCCTTATTACTATATTTTATTATGTATACTCTGGAGCTTTTCTCTCCGGGCCTCTGCTGAAAATGGACATGTATCCAGTCGGACTATCCCAGTCAACAAATGTAAAATAAATAAAATAAATAAATTCTATTACTGCACATATATCGATTTTCTCTATACTGAGGAGTGCCTTGAATGCATGCATTTTGAGGTTTAGACTTCTGGCATTGAGTAGCATTGCTCTCAGTTTTTTGTTACTTGTGCTATTTATGGTGGTGGGTTTGTCTTTTGAGCCTTGCCTAAAAAAGGCACTATGGGGGTGGCAAGAGCCTTGGCCAGTATTCGAAAGCCTAAGGGTGACAGGTGCAAGCCGTCTCTAGTGAAGCAGCGTGGCTTGTCGAGCATGTCATCCCAGGCTGACAGACACTGGATCCCCTTTGAATGACACCAGAAGCTTAACCAATTAATGAAACTGATAATTTTTTCTCTAAACCGTGGTATCATTCTTGATGAGGGCAGGATGCTACTCAGGCTTAGGGTAATACCGGCCTGGGCTATGTGATCAGAGAGCTTCTCCATGTCTCTTTTCATGTAGTCCAGGAAAGTATGGCTCAGGTCATTCACACCAACATGGACAATGACAGAGTCATATTTGTACCTGTTCTGGAGTGACCTGAGTGCTTGTGTTATGTGGCAGATCCTAGCACCCAACAGGCAGCTAACAGTAACTTTCTCCTTGTTCAGCCTAGTGAATGGGACGTCAGTGTGCCTGACTATAGAGTCACCTATTACTAGTGTGTTGGGTATGTTATTTTGCCTTAAGGGCTGTGATTGTGTGGCACACTGGTTTTGTGAAGTATGTGTTTCATGGTTTGTGTTGGGGGGGGTGGAGGTTGCTTGGATGTCTGCTTTGGAGGTCTCTATTGCTTTTGCAGATTTGTATTTAGAGCCTCCAAGTATGTTTTTGTGTATTTATGTGTGTTTTTTGCCGGTGCTGGATTCATAGCTCTATGTGAGACTGGTGGTGTGATGCAAGTAATTCCCTTCTCCTCTTGACTGCCTCGTCCAGTCTTGGGTTGAGAGAGCTTAGCCTCCAGTTTGGCTGTATAATTGCATCTCTTGCATGTATTAGTCTTTGGTGGAAGGAGGAGAGGGTTGTCTGTGTACATGAGGCAATTGTAACATTGCTTCAAAATGCCCAGATTCACCAGTTGGACTGGAGAGTGCACCTGAAACTGCCCTTTGGATATGCCTGGATAGGTACAGTGAACTGTATTACTGATTGGCTGTTAAGGACGAATAGAGATCCTTGTCCTTCTCTACAGTATAGGAGGGTCTAGTGCTAAGGTTTATTAGAGCTTGCTATGAGTTTTGAGCAAGTGCCGGGATGAGAAGTGAATGGTTTGAGTGCTTAAGTTGAAAGTTTGTCTAGTTCCAAGGGAAAAATTGAAGAGTACACTTTGTGGAGCCAGGAATAGTTATACCCTAGATAACCGGTGCTGCCCGGCGCGCAAAACCTTGCAAATGTGGGCTTTATAGCAGGGAAATGAAAGAGATAGAAATTAGCCCAAAATGGCTAATAAACTACTAATTTCTAGGCTGAAACCACTCCTGCAAAGACAGATAGGCTGCTCAAAGCTCCCTCTCTCACAGTGAACAGAGAAACTTCCATCTATCCAAGTAAGGTATGGGCAAACACAGAAACTTGTAACACAGCCCTGAATTCAGCACTAACCTGAAAACTGGACTATACTAGCTTAGAAAGGCAGGAAAACAAGTATATTTTTTGGGTTTTTTTTTTTTTTTTAGAAAATAAAGCAGATACAATAAAAATAAACCACTTTAAATGCACATAAATGGCTATCACACTTGAGTGTGTAGCCTACAACAGCTAAACAGGTAATTTAAACACAAAAACAACTTTGTTAAAGTGCAGGCAGTAAAATAAGTACAATATGTAGCTGAAACAAGCTTTTTAAATCACAGAAACTCTAGAAAATTGGCATTTTAGGTGGAATTAGCTAAAGGCAGCAAGGAAATGCAGAAAAATGATACTTAATCACTCCAAAGTCTCCCTTTTGTCTCTCTGCTGCTGTAAAACTCTGCAGGGCACCAGCCAGGAACTTGCTGAGCTGTATACATGTCAAGCAGAGCACCTCACTGGCCCTCTTCAAGAGATATCTTGATGAGTGGATGGGAAATAGAAAATTCACCCTAGGGATCACTCCAGTGGCTCTACTCGACAGATGCACTGGGAACTAAGGTCAGGCGGCACGATGCCAGGGTAATCCTTTGGGCTAGGCTTGTAAATGCTCCAGGGCTATTAGCCTAGTACACAACTATGAACCTATGAACCTACTGGATGTAAGTGAACAATCCATGATGGAGACTGGTCTTTGACGTTTTGAGCACCAAAATGACTGGAGTAATATATTTAAGAAGGTGTGTTTAGGACATATCAGTTTTTTTTTTTAGGCAATGAATATAGTAATTAGCCAGAAATTTATTGTTTAGTAAAATGAGTGGATGACTATATCCAATAAAATGTGCAATTAGATTGTTAGAATTAATATTGGTTTCATTTTCATGAATACAAAAATGATTATACATTTGTAATCTATAAGCTGTATTGATCTACTGTGGATTGATAACCATGCATAGATCTTAATTTGCACATAATTTTGCTATAAAAGACCTGTATTTATTTATTAAACAGATGATTTTTCTACGTATAATGTGACACTTTTTCCTGACAGCTATTGGCTGTTAACTCAAGCACTTTGTCAATGATTGGTCTAAAAGGTCTATGCCTCAAAACACTCAGCTTGTTCAATGAATGAACTATACATGAATGGTGTAATACTGTTCTGGATTTTCATTGTTTTTTCATTCTATGTCCTTTGATAATGAATGGTTATTCTTAAACATGGAAATGATAGTTGAATCATGTTTGAGACAACTTGTTTTATTTTATGAAATTGATAGGTTTTACCTGTTTTCTCATATTTAATGTGCTATTTATGGTCTGATGAAGTGGTGTTTTATCACAGAAGTGATCAGCTGTTTCTTTTTATTTTTTATACATTAAAGTTCGGCACACATAAGTTGTAGTGGTCGGAATATTTTTATTTATAATTTATCTATATTTACTCATCCTAATAATTTATCAAGCTCATTTAAAGAAATTGCCTTTTCCAACACTTCATTCTCTTCTTTTGTTAACTTTCCTAAGTTCAGTGTTTTTCAGACATATTGTACTACATTATTTACACTCTTTTTATGAGTTGTTTCTATTCTTCCTTTTCTCTCATTACACTGCCATCTTCCTTTACTAATCTGCTTAAGTGACTTGATACTTATATAACAATTCTTATATTTTTTTTCTTGATTTCTTTCATATTTTTTTCTTGATTTCTTTCATATTTTTTTCTTTGTCAAAGTACCTTCTTAAATCTTACAATGCATTGTTACATGTTATTTTACATTTTTCTTTCTGTACTTTTCTCACAGCATATTGCCATTGTAAAAAAATGTTTTATATTTTTCCTTAAATATCATCCACTAGTCAGACCAATTTTTATAAAATGTTCTCATAGTAATATGATCTTTCCATAACTGTATAACTAATCTATTTCCATCTTTATTCCATACTTTCTCATTTATCCTTTATACTCCGTCTCTTTTATATATTCCTTGTTTTCCTGTATCTCTTACCATATTTCACGATGATAAAAATAGAAATGTTTCAACTACCTCCCCCTCTCTTATAACTAGACCTTCTGTTAGTATAAAATAGTTTATTTCAGTTCTATGCATACCCCTTTTGCAAATCAATGAATTTTTGTCCCAACATTTTAACTTACCACATCTTATAACTTTTAATGTGACACTCCTATTCCCCTCCACATTTATTTTGCTAGGTATATGTACAATTTTTCTCTTTTTATTTTTAACACAGTATTACAATCTCAGCCACCAGTCAATAAACCCCTTTTGTCATAAACATTTGCAATATCCAGTACTTCTTTACATAAAGTTTTCAAGTGTCATTTCAAAGTCTCTCTTTATACCTCTGCTCAAAATTGTACATTAATTTTCTTTTTTGTTTCCATGTTAAATGCTTTTGTCACATAAAGATTTCATGGGTCACAGTCTTTCCTTTTTTCATATTCTCAAAGAAAATTTTCAATTGCAAACACAGTCTCACAAATAATGTTATTGCATTTCTCTTTGTTAATTTGTCTCATATTCTTACTCTCTGTTATGTACTTCTTTTTTACTTTTTTAATTCTTTCTGCATTTCTCTCTGCATTTTTTTTTATTCTTCTTTTATTCTTCCTCTGCATTTTCTTTTATTATCTCCCTATATTCTTCAGGGTTTCATTTCTCACTCACATTTTTCATTTCTCTCCTCGTTACATTTTGACTTTTTTCCTTTCAACTTCTGGCTTTCTCATCCCATACACTTTCTATACATCCTTTATTGACTTCAGATCCATCAACAGAAATCTCGTTATACCACACATTTCTCATTCCGTATCCACAGAATTCTCAATCTCATCCATTTAACCAATCCATCACACATGTTCTCTGTCCATTCTCTGTCCATTTGCCAGAATGGAAACAGAAGCAATCCCATCATCTCTTTCCCTCTGTCCATTTTGCCAGAATGGAAAAAGCTGCCTTCATTTGAAGAAAATACAAATTACAACAAAAAATGGGATTCTCTCCAGAAAGCGTTGACTACTTTTCCCTAACCTAATATTTCCTTTAATAAGCAAAAAAAAATTTTTTTTAGAATAAACATTAACTGACTGGACACTATCTCTAATTTAGCGAAGTCTTAAGCTACTATGTTGGTGATTTTGTAAATTTAAACATTATAGACATTTAATTGCAGTCTTAAGTTTGTTCATAATTACTACTACTCTATGGTGATTGTAGCACATGTTAATTGTTTGTTACTGTTGACAAAACTTGAATTACCAACAGTTCAGGATTTACTCATGATCTGAACATTATTGGCATAGGTAAAAAATAGAGGCAGCTTACTTTTTAAATAACCCTGTTATATAGTAACACTTTTTGCAGTATATTCCTTTTTGCATTGATGCAATTTGATAGGTATTTTATGTATTTTTATAACTGCACCTGCACTTAATATTATTGAAATTGATTGATACTGATTGATTCTGTGTGTATTATATTTTCATCTTAACCTCTATTTTTACCACTGATTTTCAACTATCCCTTGTGTTTTTTATCACTATCAACTGCACAACCTTTTTTATTATTTGCAGTTCAAGTATTTCTAGTTTTTCTATGAAGTCTTTCATTATAGTCTTATACACTATGCTTTTATAGAAATTTACAATATACCATGTATGATATTATTACCTGTTTATGAACCCATGCCAACAACCATTAATTATATATATAAATTGTTATTATTGTGGAATCATAAAACAAGATAAAAACAGTACAATTAAAACAACAGTGTTTTAAAATCACAATAGTTATATATATATATATATATATATATATATATATATATATGTGTGTGTGTGTGTATAGTATATATATATATATATATGTGTGTGTGTGTATAGTATGTGTGTGTATATATATATATATATATATATATATATATATATACATATATATATATATATATATATATATATATATATATATATATATATATATATATATATATATATATATATATATATATATATATATTATATATATATATATATATATATATTATATATATATATATATATATATATATATATATATATATATATATATATATATATATATATATATAATATATATATATATATATATATATATATATAAATGAAATATATAAAGACCAGAAGATTGAAATGGACCACAGCGAGTTGAATGACCAGAGACAAGAACACCAAAAAGAGAAAAAAAGCTAGCGAAATTAGTTGTGGAGTTTTAATTAGAATTCATTGGAGTTTAATTAGTAACGTGTTTTTGGTGTCTTCTTTGGTGTGGGTGTGTGTGGTGTGTGTGTGTGTGTTTTGCTGTGGTGTGGTGTGTGTGGGTGTGGTGGTGTGTGTGTGTGTGGGTGTGTGTTTGTGTGTGTGTGGTGGGACTTTTCTGTTAGGGGTGTGTTATTGTATTGTGTGTGTGGGGTGGTGGCCACCTCCTACCCCAATATTCACTGGTGTTTGTGGGTTTTAGCAGTTGTGTGTAGTGTGTGTGTGTTTTGTGTTTGTTGTGTGTTTTGTGTAAACTTACGGTGTTTGTTTTTTTGTTGTTTTTGTCTTGTGTTTTTTGGTGTTCATGTGCTCTTTTGGTGTTGCAGGGTTTTGTTGTGAAGACATACATGATAATATATATATATATATATATATATATATATATATATAATATATATATATATATATATATATATATATATAGTATATATATATATATATATATATATATATATATATATATATATATATATATATATATATATATATATATATATATATATATATATATAAAGGTATGGAAAAACTTGCATTCAGGAGCAGCATTCAAAATGCAGCAAATTCATAGCAAAGTTCTTGTAGTAACTTTTGTAGCTTTATTTAGATTATTTTCAGAACTCAAGACAGACCATTTTCACTTCTTTAAATAACCATTTTTTTCTAGCTTCACATTCTAATTGCTGTAGTTTTAGCTTAACAGTAGTTTTCCATGTTTCTCCAAGCAAGTTGTGTGAACAAGGCATGTTGTGTACATAACAATAACATTACAATCAGTTACATTAGGTACGGTAATAGACAGTATAGCTGTGGTGGTGGTGTGCATCCTAATGGGTGATTGGGGGAAGGATGTGCAGCAAAAAAAAAAAAAAACAAAACCGGAAGGGATGAGAGTCATGCTGTGATAATTAATATATTAACACTCCAGATTGGTTCATTGATGGAACATGAATTCATAAAATTACGTAGTTACTTTGTGTAACTTATGAGTCCATGCAGCTAAAAGAAGCAAGAAGACACGTGGTAAGGTCAAGGGAGGAGGTCTAGGTGAGTGGTATGCTGTGTTATCAGTGTGTGTGTGTAGATGTGTGGGAGGAGGTGGGAGGAATGTGGTGGGTTGAGGGATGTTTGGGGACTGCTGGTGGGGGCCAGCCGCCAGTGGAGTTGGGTTTGATGGTTTGATTGGTGGGAGAATAACAGAGAGAGAGAGATCCAAAGGTTTGCAGGATGCTGTGATGGTATGGCCATTTGGATGGTACCACTCCTTGAATGGCTGTGATTGTGAAAAGTGAGACCGGGGGTTTGTTGGGGTTGGTGGGGTCAGGGAGGCCAGCCTGTGACTGGGAGCGGTGTGTGTGGGGGGGGGGGGGCAAAAAGTCAGTGAGGAAAAACACATTATATTCACTTCCACAGTTGTAAATCCATAAACACATTAAATCTACTTGCACAATTCTTCAAACCCTATCACATTTCAATCTCTATACCTTCTAAGCGCACATTTGATGTCCAGGCTTACTCTGAGTAAGGGAGAGAGGGAACACATTAAATCTGCTTGCACAATTGTTAAACTTTCAGCCCCTATCACATTTCAATCTCTATACCATTTAAGTGCACATTAAATGTTCAGTGTTTCGTTGATATATATATATATATATATATATATATATATATATATATATATATATATATATATAGATAGATATCTTTAGATTAAATAAAGCACACTTACTTTTCCTCATAAAATATTCCAGATGTAATTCTAAAATCATCTTTGTCGTAAAGGCTAAAAGTGTTAATAAGGTTTTTGATAATTGCAGCAGAAAATTGAAAGGGAAAGTCATGAATGTAACATGATATCAAAAAATAATAAAGTGAAAATGTTCACCTTGCCACAGGATGTAGTGAATGTGCTTGCAATAAACAAATAAATCCATCTGCAGAGGTATTTGATTCTGTTCCACTATTCCACATAATGAATATTTAACAAATTAAAAGTATTCAATACCAATGAATGTGTAATTTAGTTTATAATAAACTGTAAACAATGGAACATAGCAAATCAAAGTGAGAGTAACTTTTCTGCCCCATAAATGACTATCACTAGTGTCCCACGGGGCTCCATACTGGGGCCACTTCTTTTTAGACTATGGTATCAGTTATAACAGTAAGAAATAGGATACACAAATGGTGCTGAGGCAAACTGAGTAACACAGATACATGAATAAAATGCCAAAGTTCTCAAGCGTTTATTTGTTTGCATTTGTTACAGAAGTGTAGTTGTTTAAACTGGCACACTGTCCAGGTCCCATGTACTAGCACCCCCACCCATCTCTAGAGCAAAAAAAAAAAAAAACACCAGACCTTTCCTTCTACTGCTGGCACACTAACCAGCTGGCCAAATGCAGGACACACCCCTCCCTGCTGCAGCCATTCAAGTCATGCTTCTGCGCCTGCCCTGCCCCCTGCCTTCCTTCCTCACATTTTAGTTAAAAAATAATAATAATAATGTCTTCTTTAAAACTGTAGCAAACTGCTTGCTATAATTTATACCCTACCTGCAAAGAGAATTATGGCTCTCATGTTTTAATTAAAAAAAATCTTCTTTTAAACTGCAATAAAACTGCTTGCAACAAATGAAGCAAACAGTTGCTACAGTTTATACCCTGCCTGCACTACACTGGTCAGGTTTTGCACTAACAAGCAATCACCTTGGCTCAGCTCTGTCTTGTCTCTTCTTCAAAAATCCCAGGCTTGTTCACCTTGAATGGTAAAAAAGAAAGGGCAACATAGCCAGTGGTATAAACAAACCTTTTATAACTTCAAGTTATTGTGACAGCACAGACAGCTGATTCAGTTTAGTTGCAACACAAAGGTCCAAAAGAAAATACACATAAAGCTCTGTATTATAATTATAATTAAAATTAAACTGCAGTAGTAGTGCTAAAATATAAATGCTGTCATTTAGGAATAGAAATCAAAAAGGCATACTTTTCTTGCTGTCCCGACATATCAATGCACACAGGATAACCAGTAAGATGGTGAGCAATGCCCACCCAGATCCACCCAGGAAAAGCCACAGTAATGACTCTGAAATGAGAATAAAATAAAATGTAGATATGTTATTCTTAGTATGTAGGTATTATAGTGTTTAGGCAGTTCAACAAAAATAAAGCAGGCATTAGAAAAGATGGACTTGTGATAGGACAAGGTTACCCCAAGCAAAATATGATTTCTGTATGGTAAAAGAAATACACTGCCTTATGCATTGTAGAGTCCAAAATATTCCCAATTCTGACTTCTGGGAATTTCACACTGTGATAATATAATACAACCATACACTAAATTTATTTTTACTCACATGAACTTTTGGAGCTTATCATTAATGCAAGATAGGAGATTAACTCCAAACACTAGACAGCTTTCATTTTTTGAAGAAAGGAATACAAGTTTTGCCTGGAACAATGGAGAAACAATCAGATGTAAAGGATTACATGCCACCAGTGTCTACTGCAGTCACACTTACAAGAAACAATTGCAGTCTTTTTCATGAGCAATGTTGTTTAACTATTACATTTTATCTGTTTTTTTTTATGAGGACAATAACTGGTACAGCCCAAGGCATCTCTCCAAACTAATCCTTCATAGACAGCATTTGTCTCATTTGTAACAACAGAGTTTGTACCACATGTATCACATTACAAAAAAAAAAAAAGTATTAATTCAGTACTAGACAGTCAGTGTCTCAATGCGTGGGTAAATAGGATCATAGGAGGTTACTAGACCAGGAGGTCGTTTCAAACCTAGTCATTTCATCCCAATGTAATACCATAGAAACTCTGTTCAATACCCAGGACTGTATTTATTAATGACTGCCCATGTCCATGTGGGTTTTGAGTGCTATGTTTGCTAAATATATAATTGTACTGTCCTTCACCTTTGTTTTTATTTTCAATAGCAAAGGACAACACTCCCACAAGATAAGTGCTCCGTTGTACAAAGGTCAAATAATGCAGAAGCAAGTGGTAATAACAACAAAGCAGCCAAGTTTCACCAGAACATAAAAGTTCATAAAATATTTATTGTAAAAAACACAGTAAGCACTTTCGCTAAGTAGCTTCTTCAGACTGACAAACATTAATATCAAATTCAAACCCTTATATAAAAATTCAAACAACTAAAAAACAATCACAAAAAGATACCAATTAAAAATAAAACATTTTTTAAAGATACACAGGTAAAAAACACATATAGAAGTGCTCTACATGAATGCATATAGAGACCAGCTCATATACGAAAGATGAAATAGAATTAATAGTATATGCCAAAACATATAAAGGCGTACATAAAGTATATAAACAACCTTAAAATACAACAGAAATATATGTATCTCTACTATGTAGGCTATTTTGGTATCCTACGCTTTTTAAGTAAGGGTTTAATGGTTGCCCTTTCATTCAAACCATGGCCCCGATCCACTCTAAGTATAATAATCCAATTATTCTCCCTAAATTCTGTGTGATTCCTAATGTCTCCTTCTCTTATACTAGAAGGAATAACCTCAATGACTCTGAATGTAAAGTGGTGATCATCTCCAAAACGAGCTACATGTTTAGCTAGAGCATTATGATCCAATTGTTTCCTAATATGGCAAACATGCTCTCGGTTCCTATCTCTAAGGACTCTATTGGTCTTGCCAACATAAAAAGAATGACAAAGCTGGCATTCCGCTAAATAAACAAGGTTAGATGTTTTACAAGTAGCTTCTATTTGGAAACTAAAATCCTTCTGCAGGTCTGGATGATGGAACTTATCAGAACTATTAATATAATTGCAGAAATTACATGTTCCAAATGGACGAGTACTTCCCTTCTTACTGCAATTATTATAGTTATTGCTCTGTGTGTAGCATAATAGCCTCTTCAAGCTTTTTTTCTGTTTTTGTATGTAAATCTTGGTTGGTCACCAACTATTTCACTAATAACATTGTCCACTTGAAGTACGGACCAATGTTTACCAAAAATTTCTACTAATTCTTTATTATCCAAAGTATAATACAGAGGAACCTTAAGAGAAGGTCTGCCTGTGTCTTTGTTACAAATATCTTCCTTTTGCAAACCAAAATACAGAGCAGCTATGCCTTGACGTAAAGTTTGAATATCTGATAAATTGTCTGAAATCTCATCTGCAGTGTATCCTCTTGATGAGAGTCTATCTTTTAAACTAATAAGTTCTTCAGAAAAACAGTAATCCATGGCATTTAACCATGAAATTCTAACACCTTGTCCTCTAATCAAATTTCTGAAGATATAACCTGGATGCATACTTGACCTCAATAAAAGAGAGTTCCTATAACATGATTTTCGGAACACTCCTGTGTTAACTAAACCATTCCCCAGTTTTTCTATATACAAATCCAGGTATTATGTTCTTGTAGAAGACCAATTCATAGTGAATTTTAAACAGCCAGTCATGTTGTTAAGCACATTATAAAAATTAAAAAACTCATCTAAACTTCCTCTCCATAGTAGGAAGAGGTCGTCTACAAAATGCCGATAGAACAGAACATGTGTCTTAAACTCTTCTGTGACACTAAGTACTGTTCCTTCCCAATGTGCCAAAAACATATTTGCATAGCTGTTTGCACATGGGGTACCCATGGCGATGCCATGCCGTTGAATGTATAATTCACCATTAAAAGTAAAAATATTATTCTCTAAAACCTGCTCCAAAAAATAAGTTATAAGATCTATTTGAGTAGGTGAAAAGGTACTATGTTGAATTAAATATTCATAAATATACTGTATACCCAAATCATTTGGTATTACTGTAAAAAGGGATTGTACATCAAGGGTGACAAAAAATACATCACTTAAATCAGTAACACCCTTGAGACAGTCATATAGATCAATGAGGAATTGTTTTGAATCCCTAAGGATGAAATTATTCAAATTAATAATAGGTCTTAGATGTTTTTCCACATAAACAGATAGGGGCTCAGTAACCCAATCCCCACCAGCCACAATGGGTCTCATTGGTGGATCAGATGGATTTTTGTGAATCTTCAGGAGCCCCTGTATTATCGGGATGAATGGATGAGGAACACATAAATAATCAAAAATTTCTTTAGTAATAAGACCTCCTTCAAACACATCTCTTAAAGTATTATGTACAGAATTCATAATCATATGTACCTCATTAACTGTAATTTTAGAATAAAATTTATCATCATTCAATAAATTCAACATAGAATTGACATAATGAGTGCTATCCATAACTACAATCAAACCGCCTTTATCAGCAGGTTTGATTGTAATAAATTCATTATCCTGTAAATGTTTCAATGCTATTTTTTCTTTAAATGTCAAATGATGTCGTCTCTTTACAGCCTGATGAGTATAGATGCCTGTATTATCATAGATGCCTGTATTATCATAATATTTAAGGAATTCATCCTCAGTGAGTTTCATATAAGCATCTACTAAAGGATGATTCACAGGAACAAAGCTACTCATACGCTTAAATGAACGAGATGAATATGACTGCATTCGTTCAACTTGCTTGTCACTATCACCATAAAATAACCGAAGCATAATGTTCCGGCAAAAAAACCTTTAAGTCTAGAATGGTATCTGCCAGCCAACTTATACAGGTAGGAATAAAATTCAAACCCTTTGACAAAACATTTTCCTCATGAGATGAAAGCCTATATGCTGAAATGTTCATAACTAATGATCTACTGCTTTCCCCCACATTTTCTTTAATGTTTGATTGGGGTTGTATTCTCCTGAATGCTTGCGTTTCTGTCATCCTCGGCTCATCGACTGAGTCCGTCTCCCTCCCTTGTCTACTCGCACAGGTAGGGGAAAAGAAATACCTTCAGCTACATTGGTGTAAGAATTGGTAGAACCATATGGTGGTTTAGTAGCATAAATCTTAGGTCGAACTACTGGTTCAGACACAGATGCTGTATTCTTAATGACAACATTAGGGTGTAAGTTCAGATCCTGCTGTGCAGGGCTAGTTTGTAAGTCATTAATATGGTTATTAACATAAGCCTAATTAGGAGAAATATTCTCCGATCTCATCAAAACAGCATTATCAGCATTGTCATTTAACAAAGGTTGTACATTTTGTTCACACACTTCAATATCAGTAGCTTCATTTAAAGCATTTTCTTTATCGTTAGAAACATTTCCATTATTATTAAAGGCATTAACTTTAGCTTTAGCAGAAACATTCACGACATTATTACATACATTCAGCAGTGTAACAATATAATTTGTCCTTTCATTAGTCATGGAACCATTCCAGTTCACTGTCTCTAAATTTTGCCCATTTCTGGGCCACATGAAGACGTGGCCAACTTTAAATTCATTTGTGTCACTCATTTATGTGTTCCTCATCCGCTCATCCCAATAATACAGGGGCTCCTGAAGATTCAGAAAAACCCATCTGATCCACCAATGAGACCCATTGTGGCTGGTGGGGTTTGGGTTACTGAGCCCCTATCTGTTTATGTGGAAAAACATCTAAGACCTATTATTAATTTGAATAATTTCATCCTTAGGGATTCTAAACAATTCCTCATTGATCTATATGACTGTCTCAAGGGTGTTACTGATTTAAGTGATGTATTTTTTGTCACCGTTGATGTACAATCCCTTTCTACAGTAATACCAAATGATTTGGGTATACAGTATATTTATAAATATTTAATTCAACATAGTACCGTTTCACCTACTCAAATAGATCTTATATCTTATTTTTTGGAGCAGGTTTTAGAGAATAATATTTTTACCTTTAATGGTAAATTATACATTCAACGGCATGGCATCGCCATGAGTACCCCATGTGTGAACAGCTAAGCGAATATGTTTTTGGCACATTGGGAAGGAACAGTACCTAGTGTCACAGAAGAGTTTAAGACACATGTTCTGTTCTATCGGCGTTTTGTAGACGACCTCTTCCTACTATGGAGAGGAAGTTTAGATGACTTGTTTAATTTTTATAATGTGCTTAACAACATGACTGGCTGTTTAAAATTCACTATGAATTGGTCTTCCACAAGAATAGAATACCTGGATTTGTATATAGAAAAACTGGGGAATGGTTTAGTTAACACAGGAGTGTTCCGAAAATCATGTTATAGGAATTCACTTTTATTGAGGTCAAGTATGCATCCAGGTTACATCTTCAGAAATTTGATTAGAGGGCAAGGTGTTAGAATTTCACAGTTAAATGCCATGGATTACTGTTTTTCTGAAGAACTTATTAGTTTAAAAGATAGACTCTCATCAAGAGGATACACTGCAGATGAGATTTCAGACAATTTATCAGATATTGAAACTTTACGTCAAGGCATAGCTGCTCCGTATTTTGGTTTGCAAAATAATATATTTGTAATAAAGACACAGGCAGACCTTCTTCTCTTAAGGTTCCTCTGTATTATACTTTGGATAATAAAGAATTAGTAGAAATCTTTGGTAAACATTGGTCCGTACTTCAATTGGACAATGTTATTAGTGAAATAGTTGGTGACCAACCAAGATTTACATACAAAAACAGAAAAAGCTTGAAGAGACTATTATGCTACAAACAGAGCAATAACTATAATAATTGCAGTAAGAAGGGAAGTACTCATCCGTGTAGAACATGTAACTTCTGCAATTATATTAATAGTTCTGATAAGTTCCATCATCCAGACTTGCAGAAAGATTTTAGTTTCCAAATAGAAGCTACTTGCAAAACATCTAACCTTGTTTATTTAGTGGAATGCCAGCTTTGTCATTCTTTTTATGTTGGCAAGACCAATAGAGTCCTTAGAGATAGGATCCGAGAGTATGTTTACCATATTAGGAAACGATCGGATCATAATGCTCTAGCTAAACATGTAGCTCATTTTGGAGATGATCACCACTTTACATTCAGAGTCATTGAGGTTATTCCTTCTAGTATAAGAGAAGGAGACATTAGGAATCACACAGAATTTAGGGAGAATAATTAGATTATTATACTTAGGGCGGATCGGGGCCATGGTTTGAACGAAAGGGCAACCATTAAACCCTTACTTAAAAAGCGTAGGATACCAAAATTGTATTTTAAGGTTGTTTATATACATTATGTATGCCTTTATATGTTTTGGCATATACTATTCTATTAATTCTATTTCATCTTTCGTATATGAGCTGGTCTCTATATGCATTCATGTAGAGCACTTATATATGTGTTTTTTACATGTGTATGTTTAAAAAAACTTTTTATTTTTAATTGGTATCTTTTTGTGATTAGTTTTTAGTTTTTTGAATTTTTATATAAGGGTTTGAATTTGATATTAATGTTTGTCAGTCTGAAGAGGCTACTTAGCGAAAGTGCTTACTGTGTTTTTTACAATAAATATTTTATGAACTTTTACGTTCTGGTGAAACTTGGCTGCTTCGTTGTTATTACCACTTGCTTCTACATTATTTGTTTTTATTTTTTTTTTTTTTTACATCCCCTAATACACTGGCATTGTACACATCACAGAGGTTCTCAAAAATATACTGCTATACTAAGTTAGTTGTAAATGCCAGTTCTCAGAAATGACTGGTAAATTTCAAGCACGTTGAGTAACTTTAATTAAAGACATTATTTTTATAGTAAAATATAACTCATGCTAGCTTCCCGACTACTGACTTCTAACCTGCTACTACTCTGTCTTCATGCTCTGGAACTCCTCCATACCTATAATATATAAATTGAGTTGGTAGTCTCATTCTCCTTACAAAGTTCAATGTTACTGTACCCCTTTTTTCCTGATAAGAAATGAGAATACGTTTACACACATCTGCAAGTGGGCCACCTTAAAAATCTGTAAGTAGTTTTCATGACAGGTATAAAACAGTAGTTGCAAGATCCTAACGGGACATATTTCTGAAACGATGTATGATATGGAAAAGGCATCTGCATCTCCAGTGGTGAAGAGTTGTGTCCCCACTTCCCATTCTACTTATTATGATTACCTTTGAGGTAATACTCAAGGAAAAGGAAGACAATTGTTTACCCACAACAAAAAAAAATGCATTTCTCTTGCCTTCCACAACATCAGAATAGAACTGCTACAGTTTAAAGCTCTTCATAAATTTCTCTGACTTGTACACTTGTACTCTGCAAAAAAAGAACACCTCCTTTTGTACACTTACCTACGCAATCCCTTTAACTGCGGTGGTGGTGCTGCGGTAATGTTGTCTCCTCACAGTAAGACGTTGTCCTGTTCAATTCTCAGCTAGAGCATCTTGTGTGTGGAGACATGCGTGAAGTGGCGTACCTTCGTTGAAGGTTGTGCATCAGGGCCGGCAACTCGGCATGTAAAAATCTACTGCCAGTCATTAGCGGACCGGAGTTCCGCTGTGGCGACCCCTAACCGGGAAAAGCCAAAAGACACAACAACCTACGCAATCCTTTAGTAGTATTGAATCACCCACACATTTAACATTTTAATACTGTCAACATATTTTTGAAATCTAGCACACATGTAGGCTTAACTGAATAGGAGCTATATGAGACTCTCTTTACAAAATCTCTTCTAGGAATTTTAAATCTTTACAAAAAGATGTCACATTTTCTAACAATGAATCTGAAGCAACACATGTTTTTTTCCATAGGATTATGATTATAAAGATGTCTGCTTAAAAGTCTTCAGTTTGCATGTTGTATCTGTTCATATGGAGTACATTCCTGTTACGAGTTTCTTTTAGGCTAGTTGGATACAACTCTCAAGTTTTTATTGAATAGATTTGTGCTGAAAATACACACTGTCCCTCTGAGACAAAATACACTGTGCTTCTGGCAATGAAAAAACTAAGAACACAATATCTCTGGTATTATTATATCTGCTTATGTCTTTCCATCACAGATTCTGGAGTAATAGCAAGTAGAATTAGTTGACGTCTTGTGATTAGAAAAATTGTGTGTAATATTTTAGTCATTAGGATATGTTCTTGAAAACCTGGAATTTTAATATGTAGTGTAGAGCCATAGGTATGGCCTTGTACCATCCCCCATTCCCTAATCTGATGCCCCCCTCCCCCAACTTTAGCTGTGATCATTAATGCAGTATCAGCATTCATTTCTGAATGCCAGTACTACACTACTGATCAGCATCTGCTGATTGCACCCCCTACCCCCTTTAGCCCACCTTACCTATACATCTGATGTAGTGTTTCTGTGCTCAGGTAGATTATTTGCATTTACTTTGTTAAGCAGTACATTTGGCAATTCAAACATTCTTTTCAGCTACAGTGGATACAGTGCACATTTTGTGAAGTATATGAACAATCTTCCACTTGTTTGGACATTTAGACTGGATCACTGCCAGAAACATTTTTTTCTGGAATATCATATTTACAAAGCATAATTTCCATCTTCCAAATTACTTAATGGTTAAGGTGTCTGCCTCACAGACCACAAGGTACAAGGTTTGGTCCTCTTAGAGGGAGGTTGGCATAATGGTTATATTTGGCTTTATAGACACAAGGTGCAGGCCTTGATTTTCACATGGGTTAATTAGCTAGGCCTGAAATGGTCCAGAAGAGCAGTTAACCTGGTATTAATTTATGAACCTATTTTTCTCAACTTTGAAAACTTTACTCTACTACAAAAAATATATTCTTCATTATTTCACAGGAATAAATCTCAAAAGTAAGCTTGTCATGGAACTCATAGACTGGAGGTTTTTTTTTCAGGTCTGTATTAGAAGCACGAAACTAGTTTTGAGCAAACACATAAAGAGCGACACATATTCATGGAACCGCATTTAAGCGATTCGATGAATATGCCACAGGGCAAGGAGGTAGTTGACCAACTACATGGATTTGCCCTTTCCTTTGCTATAGTGCGATCTCGAAGTTGGTATATTTAGTTAGGGGGTGTGGGGGAACGGCCCTCCACATTGGGTGGCGAAGCCCCCTCCTGATAATGATTTTTAATTTTTATTTTTTCCGAATGGCCATGTGAATTTTTTCACTAGGAAAAAATTTGATTATGTGGTCATTCGCTATTTACAGGTTACGCATATTATGTGTTGACTTTTATGTAGCCACACATATGTGCTTTCATTGTTCTGATATAGATCCTTTTTTTCTCAGTACAATTTTTAAAAAAAAATGTTGGTTAGAGACTGTTGACAAAGAGTTAGGTTGCATTCTTTCACTGCAAAGGGATTCTATCTAAACAGTTGGAAGAAATGAGAAGTAACATTTTTATTTAAGATAAGCTGAACAGGATAAGATTTTAAGATCATGTTCAAAGGTCCTTGGTATCTGTCTATTTAAAAACATGTGTTCCATGCTTGTGCTGACATTTTAGTCTCATTTTTATGGCATTCATAATTCTGATGAGCACATCATCACATACCACATCAATACATAACTGCATTTTTATGTTATTAATCTGGGTCCAGGAACAAAGAAACAAAGATGTGAAGAAGGAATGATTAAAAGGAAAGACACATTATTGGCCAGAATAACTATACATAAACAAACAATGAAAGGAGAAAACACTACTCAATAATGAAGCTGAATAAATATGTATTAAAGAATTCAGTTTTATGTAAGTGAACTTATATAAGAAAAAGTGTTAACTAAAGTTTGTTAATAAAAACTTTCTGCAGCTTCAGTTTTGAGTGAAGAAGGACAGGACAAGAGGGTGAACATAGTTAACAACAGAAACAAGAAAGGGGGAGCTGATGGTTTATGAATAAAGAAAAAAATGTATATAATGCTCAGAGCAGAGAGCCAGGGAAATTTTAATTTTATACAATGTTTGATATAGGGGATGATCACAGGAGGTTACTAGGCAAATGACCCTGGGGCCCTTACAAGCCTAACCAATAGTTTATCCCCAAAACAGAAACCTCAGTCAGCACCTGTCACCTCTGTCAGTGAGGGACAAAGGTGGAACTCCTGGGACAAATTTGTGGTTTCCCATTCACTCATCAAGGTTGCACTTGAAGAGGGTCAGCGAGGTACTCTGTTTGTCATGTATGGGAAGTCTATTCCAGAAATGGGGCAGCCTCTGGGAGACAAACCTGTCTCTCCAGCAGGTTTTGTTGATGTTGCATGTTAGATCTAGGCTTATCAAGCAGGTAATGCACGAGGAGTTAGACTTATGTATATGGAGTATTTCTAGTATGGCAGGGTCCAATATTGCCTTGTAGGCGAGACACAGATCACCTCTGAGCAATTTGTATGATACCAATTAGAGCCATAGTGATTTAAGCCTGTCTGCACAGGACAGGTCTTGGAGGCCATGGGTTCTCTTTTTGAGGTATTTCTGTGTCCTTTATAGTTGGAACAGGTGTGTGGAGGGGTACATACCAAATGGGGTGTTATACTCAATTATTTCTCTAATAAGGGGGAGGGGTACAGAGATGTAGTAATCTCCTTTCTTCTGGATGCAATCCTTTCCTTATGAGATGAACCAAGTAAAAGGCTTTTCCAACCACCGCCACCACATGATGGTTGAATGTGAAATTGTTGTCAACCTGAGAACTCAGGTCTCTCACCACAGGTTGTATGCTTAGAGGGTTGCCATTAATGTGGTAATCAGCAGGGGCTGTGTTTTCGCTGAATGGTATGATAATACATTGTTTTTTTGGCATTTAACCTAAGGCCATGCCTTTGGCACCACTTATTTGTAGCTGTGAAACCCTCTTGTAGTATGTTAACATAATTTGGGGAGTCAGTGATAGCACCCAACTTACAGTCAACCACAAACTTGGTCAGCAAAAGGCCATTTGTCTTTCCCTGGACTTCTGAGAAGCAGATGCCAAACAGTAGGGGTGCCAGGACAGATACCTGTGGAACACCACTAGTAAAAGGTCTGCTATCAAAAGTGATGGCACCTATTTTAACCTTGTGAGTCCTATCTGTGAGCCAGTTGGCCACCCATCTGACTAGATAGGGATTAACACCATGTTGTGTTACCTTTTTGATAATGCCCAAGTGGGGGATTGTGTCAAAGGCCTTGGCCAGGTCAAGGTAAGTTGTATGTACTGACTATCCCTCATCCAGGGCCTTGGTGACAGTCTCAAAGAAGTCAACTAGGTTCAATAGGCAAGATCTTCCCCTGACAAATTCAAACTGGGTGGGGTCAAGTGCTTGGAGATTGACTAAGTCCTTGTTTATCAGATCTATAATAATACGCTCCATGGCTTTACAGATCAGACTTGTCAAGCTAATGGGGCAATAGTTACCCGGGTCAGTAGTGGCATCACCTTTGTGCATGGAGATGACAATGGTGGTTCTCCACTCTGCTGGAATGAAGCCTGCAATTATGCTGTGGTTGAACACTGTGCTCAATGGTGAAGCTAGTTCTTGCTGCAGATGGCGCAGAATGCAGCCTAGGATACTATCAGGTCCCACAGAGGCTGTGTTCTTTGCCTTAGATAGGGCCTTTAACACTTGATCTTCAGATATGTGAGGTGTGAGACAAGTATCAGGGATGCTGACTGGGCCTTTGGAGGGTTATAAGAAGGTGAAGTTTGCGATGAACCTATTGGCTAGCAGGTTGGCTAAGTCAGCAAGATCAGTGTAATTGGTACCGTTAAGTACTAGTTCGGAACATACCTGGGCTTTGCTGTGGAGGTTCTTAATGTAACTGAGGAAGGACTCATGGTTTCCCTTTGTTTTAGAGGCTAGTTTCAACTCATAATTGGCTTTTGAGGTTCACCCTACTGATCTAATTTGCTTGTTGAGGCAGAGCAGGAAGTTTTTCCAATTTGGAATTTGTTCTTTTTTACCCTTGAACAACAGTTTCTTCCTTTTGTTGTAAAGCCTGTTTATAGAGAATGCCCACCAGACAGGTTTGTGTTTCCTTGAGGAGCAGGTTTTAGTTCTCTTGTGTATAGCTGAGTCCATGCAGTTGTACAGGTGCTTGCCTACTGCACTGGCATACTGTTCAGCATAGTTGTCTGCATCCTCTGAGGGGGACGCTGGTGTGAAGCTGCTGGTAACCTCCCTTAGGAGGTTGTAGTCAGCTTTTGAGAAGATGTTTAGCCTGGTTATGGCTGGGGAGGTATTGGGTGGGATAGAAACTTCGAATGAGACAGCCTGATGATCTGATCTCACCAGGGAAGAACATACTATGGGAGTGGTGCAGTGGTCATCCATGCTGGTGAGAACCAAGTCCACTATGTTATCTCCCCATGTGGGGCATGAGGCTAGCTAATTTAGTGCGTTAGGACTGATGAAGTCAAGGAATCGTTGGGTGAGTACATTAGTGCAGGAATCGTTCACCCAGTCTATGATGGGGTAGTTGAAGTCACCAAGGATCAGGGTGAGTGCATTAGTGCAGGAATCGTTCACCCAATCTATGATGGGGTAGTTGAAGTCACCAAGGATCAGGGTATTAGGGGGGTTCCTTGATGGATTCAAGTAGGTCCAGGTAGGAGGAGTGGGTGTCCTAAGATATTGATGGGGGTCTATTGCTGGCTATAACTTGAATGGGTGTCTTGCCAACTGTCAGTTGTACCTGGAGTAATTCCAGTGCTTCATGCTGGTAAACCAGTCTAGAAGTGTGTCTGTCCTTAATGAAGATAGAGACTCCACCACCCTTAGTCTTTCTGACCTCATTTTGGGGTCAGAAAGTGTGGAATTAGGTATAGCCTGTTAAGGCAGTGGTGCTCTCCACAGCCCTGAACTAAGTTTCTGTGGCTACACAGACATTGACATCTTCCAGTGTGAGGAGAGTCTCCAGTGAGTGTATTTAAAGATTAAGGCTCTTAGCATTGAGCAACATGACCTTCAATCTGCTTTTTGACAGAACTTTTATGTTGGAAGATTTGTCTTTAGGACATGGCCTAAAAAAGTTACAATGGGGGAGGTAAGAGCCTTGGCCAAGATCCGGAACCCCAGGGGTGACAGGTGGAGGCCATCTCTGGCATGATGTTTAGGTCTCTTATCATTACCAGCTTAAGTATTTGAGACATGGATGTCAAGAAATTCATCTCTGAAGGGAAGCTTGAGAGGTGAACTATAGCATCTGTGTTAAGAACACATAATAAGAGTTATGATTGGTCAGAATCAATCATAATTTCCTTGCAGTGCATGATGTATTATATGTTCCATGTACTGCCAGCTACAGAAAAAAATGTGTAGGAATGTAGGGAGTTTACTGGCTGTCTAAGTCTTTAAAAGCTGGTAAAACAATTTAGCACTGCCAAACAAATAGCAGCCAGTAACAAAGTATCCCCCTGAAGAGCGATTGGCTTTAAAAGCTGTTTGACACTTCATTCATTATTAGTATGACAGAATGAAGTATATGACAGTTTTCAAAGCTGTTTTACTTTCTGTCTCTGTTCTTTGCAGGCCAATCCTGTCCACCACCAATACCCAGTATACGAGAGATGATCTTAACAGTGTTTAGAGTATTTAAATAAAGTTTATGAAACATCTTTCTGATGTCAGAAGAGTGTTTAATAAACTTGTCTTTCATTGTGAAGTACCATACATTACAAGTTGCTCTGCACACAGAACCACCCAAAACAAAAGAATGACATCACTGTTAGAAAAATATGTATTTAAACATGTATAAAGTGCTAGTTTAAAGGCAAGTAGTATATAATGCATTTTATTCTATTTACAATATGGCAATAAGAATGATTTTACATGTAGTTGCTTGAAGCTTTGGAACTGCAGTGTGTTTGAACTCTGACCCTGGCAGTAGCTAGCCCAGCAAGCTTATGTTTCTCACTAATGATTATCTGCTGGGTCAGCAAAATTGAATGTATAAAGCATTGAATATTCTTATTCCTTCCTCTGAGATAATTGACCTTGTGAATGTATCAGAGATAAGACACAGCTGCTGCAAGAAGAACAAAGAAGTATATTGCCAGAGTGAACCGACCATTGTATTCGAGCTAGCCTGAGACCTTGGAAGAGTAACATTTACAGAAAGACATTATAATGAACCAGGTGCTTTGCAAGGCTGTATTATTCCCATGGGAAAACTTTTAAAATGTATAACATCAGCTTTTTCTTATGAATAGAATATTGTAGACCATAGTGATGTAGGTGCCCTGTGACTAACCACGTCAGTAAGTTGGGCACAGCCTAAATGTAAGACTATATAAAATTGTGTACTTCCTGCATCATGTCAGACAAAACTCTGTACTTGTATGGTTTTTTGCCTCCTGGTGTACACTAGTAAACTTTTGCATCTGAGCCTCCTGTGTTGTTATCATTTGTTTTATTTAACAGTTTGGTCCTCCTTGAACCGGAATTCCCTTGGTAAGCTGCAGGTCAGAGTGTATCGGTGGTGAATACTGCGAGGAGAAGTTACCAAACGGTTCTTCTTGAAGCACAAAGACCTCCGACTGAATTGTCGTCTTGAGAGGCTGGCCACTTTCTGATCTGCGGTCAAGAGCGGTCTCGAACTGGTCGACCCAGGAGGCTCAGGTAGGAAATATTTGCCTTTTTTCTGTTTTAGATCAGGGACTAGGTTACAGTAAATGTCATTGTCATAGATTTGTTATGCAGATCAGGGACAAAAGGAAATTACTGTATATTTTGTCAGAGGTCAGGGAAACAGAATAAGGTAGACAGTTATTCTAGATAAACTGTGTAAGGAACTGAAATACCACGTGGTGAAAAGGGTTACGTAACATTTTTTAGAATGGGAAATCAGTGCACTAAAAAATCGCGAGATCCGCCCCTAACTGATGACGCAAAATATATGCAATTACAACGGGCTGATAATGTAAGTTATTATACAAAATGGGTTAATAAATACGGATTTGATGGTAAATTAAACAAGATTTCATTAGTTAAACTTTTAAAACAGCTTAAATCTGACGCAGAAGGACAGGCAAAAAAACAACAGCGATTAGGCATTCCTCAAGCACACAGGTGGATTGAGGAAGTAAACCGAAGGGAACAGAAAACTAAAAATGGAAAACATTATTTTTAGACAAAGAGGATAATAATACAGTAATAGCGAGCCCTCCCTCCTCCCTCCAATGCCTTTTTCAGGATATGAAGCAGGAGGACAAGCTGGTCCACCTCCACGTTATCCTGAAGTTACAAGAGTACTAAAACCATTTGTTAGAGATCCTATTGAAACTAGGTCCCGGACACGTAAAACACTAGGGGGCACAGACTTATATCAAATAGGGAAAAATACACTAGAAGAGAGTGAGGAAGAAATCTGTCCACTGATCGAGGTACCAAATCCTCAGGCAGGACAGGAAGGGCAGGACCCAACTCTTCTAGTATATAGACCATGGACACCGGAAGATATTCGAAAGCTACAGAGGGAATCCCTCATCCAAAAGTTAATTACACAAAGTTTTTACAAGATTTACAAGGTATGAGACTAAGTTACCACATAAATGGGGAAGAAGTAGAAAAGGTAGTTAGACAGATTGTGGGTCCAGACTGGCACATGATTTGTGGCACCTGGAATCCTCGTAATGCAGAGCTTAAACCACTCCCACATAGTGACGCAGAATTAGACAACAGAGTCAAAGGTCTTACAGACCGAATTTCTGAAAAATGGAAACCTAGAGCAGATTGGACTTGCATTAATCAATGCATACAGCAAGAGAATGAAAATGTAGATGGGTACTATGGTAGATTATTGGAATGTTTCAATAACCATAGTGGTATGGCTATTCCTGAAAATCAGACACATGATACCTCGTATGAACAGCAACTGAAAAATGCGTTTTGAAAGGTTGCATTGCACCTATCAGTAGCTTTATTACAAAGCATATGATAGATCATCGAACAAGTAGGCTACAAGCCTTACTTGAATATGCCAGACATGCTGAAAGACACTTTAATAGTAAAAGAAAAAGAAGACACAGGTCTTCACAGCTGAAGACGGAGCAGAGGTCTTTGTAGTACAGTCAGGTAAAAGGGTAAGAAAAATACCCAGGAAATAGACAATCTGACAAAAGGTCAGAAGATTTTGAAGAGAGAAAAAGAAAGGTGAGTGCTTTAAGTGCGGGAAGAAAGGACATTTGGCAAGGGATTGCAGGCTAAATAAAAAGATGACTACAGAAAATAAAGGTGATGAGGACTGACTATATGATAGTGATGAAAATCAAAAATCATCAGGGAAGAAAAACAAACAAAGGGTAAACGTAAATGTAGTGGAAGGAACAGAGGAAGTGCAGGCAGATGTAGAGGATGAAGAAAGTGAAATTTTAGATTTAGCATTACTGAGCTTAGAGCTCTATTTGGCAGACACAAAACCGGAAGTTACACTTCTAGTGGAAGGAAGGGAAGTGAAATTCTTGTGTGACTCAGGAGCATCACGAACTTTGATACACCCTTCAAAGTTACCAGAATATTCTGAATCACCTGACTATATATTAGTGAAAGCAGCAAATGGACAGCTATATAGGGAGCCACTCTCCCATGATATAGCAATAACTGACCCTGTTTCAGGCATGACTCAGAAAAGTAAAATTGTAGTTTCTGCAAAATGTCCAGTAAACCTACTGGGAAGAGATCTTATGCAGATATTTGGCATAGCGGTAGTTCCCACTATGCAGGGTATGGAAGCACAAAGACAAATGGATACTTTTGTGGTGCGACCGGAGGGTGAAACCTTTTACTGGTACAGCCAGGACCTAGTTACGACTGGTCCAGGGGCAGTGACCGGAGAACTGATGAATGTAGCCATCAGTAAGGCCCCCTCCCTTGACACTGATCAACAGCATTTGTTACATTGTACTCTATACTACTGTAGCATGCCAGGACCTGATAAAGAATATGAGCAAGAATTGTTCAAAAATCCTGCTAACAGATTAGTATTACGAAACTTGTATTGGGATACTGAGGGAAACAGTGTGGTAAGCTGTTCACTACCTCAGGAATTCATGACACTGTACAAATCTAATAGACTACCACATGTCAGCTTGGCAAAGAATAAGGATGTGAGATGGGCAGACTTAGGAGAAAAAGTAACAAGATGGGAAAAACAAACTGATTTAGAATTATCAGAACAGGGAATACAAAACAGAAATTGAATTGGCTAACACAGACACATCCAGCTGTACACTTACAAACTAGTGAAGACAGCTGATTAGCATTCTTATTAGAAGAAGAAGAAAAAGCCTTGTGTGATATACCAGATATTCTTTGGTCAACAGGTAAATCAGATGTAGGACTTATTCAAACAGCAGGACCAGTAACTATTACACCAAAATCAGCATTTAGACCACAAAAGAGACAATACCCCTTGAGGAAAGATGCAGAGCAAGGAATCAAGCCTATAATAGCAGCATTACTCAAGGAAGGAGTACTGGTAGAATCTCTTGATTCACCATGTAACACCCCTCTATTTCCTGTTAAAAAGCAAACGGGGAATGGCGGATGGTACAGGATTTACAAGCTGTAAACAATGCAATAATACCCAGGGCACCTACGGTGCCAGACCCACACACCTTGTTGAATGATTTAAAACCACTACAAAAATATTTTACTGTGGTAGATATAAGCAATGCTTTCTTTTCAATACCTATACATCCTGATAGCCAGTATTGGTTTGCATTTACATTTCAGGGTAAAAGATATACCTATACTCGGCTACCGCAGGGATATTGTGAAAGTCCAAATATATTTGCACAAGAAATGGCAAGCAACCTGGCAGGGTTTACTCCACCAGGAGGTAGTCAGATTCTACTTTATGTAGATGACATTTTGCTAGCAGCCCCTACCCAGCATCAATGCAGGGAAGATACGATAGCATTATTGAAATTTTTAGCAGCACAAGGACACAAAGTAAACAAAAGTAAGTTACAACTTTGGAGAAAACAGGTTAGATACCTGGGATATGTAATATCCAATGAAGGTAGAATATTAGATGAAGACAGAAAAACAGCGATTTTACAGGCACCCAAACCAGCAACCAAGAAGGAAATGATGTCCTTCTTGGGAACGACTAATTTTGTGAAGCTGGATATCAAACTATGCTTTAGAATCTGCTCCACTGGCTGATTTAATATATAAAACACCAATGGCAGCACAAGATGTATTACAATGGACACCTGAAGCAGAAGCAGCTTTCTGCAGACTAAAACAATTGATAGCTTCATCACTAGTTTTAGGACTTCCAAATTACCACAAAAGATTTTTTCAGACCGTAGATTGTAAGCAGGGATACATGACGTCAGTTTTGATGCAACAGCATGGGGACAAGCAACACCCCATAGCTTACTATTCATCACAGTTAGATCCAGTGGCACGATCATTGCCTCACTGTGTGCAAGCAGTAGTCGCAGCTGCAATGGCAGTACCGGCTTCGGCCTCAGTAGTGTTGTTCCACCCTCTCACATTGAGAGTGCCTCATGCAGTCGCGATAATTTTACTGCAAGAGAAAATAGCATATCTATCTCCTGCTAGACATCTTTCATGTATGACCATACTGCTGAGCCAACCTCATATGGTAATTGAATGATGTACAACATTAAATCCATCAACGTTACTTCCAACTCCTGTGAATGGCACACCACACAGTTGCCTGCAGAAAATTGAGCAAATAACTTTGCCCAGACAAGACCTTACTGATATGCCCTTGGATGATGCCGAGGTGACATTTTATGTGGACGGTTCATGCAGAAAGGGTCCTACAGGGAAAAATCTAGTAGGGTATGCAGTAGTCACAGATACAGAGATTTTAGAAGCCCAACCCTTACAGCATAACCTGTCTGCTCAAGCAGCAGAACTGATAGCCTTAACACGAGCTTGTACTCTAGCAAAAGATAAATGTGTGAACATATATACTGACAGTCAGTATGCTTTCTCTACAGTGCATGTTTATGCACAACAATCGAAAAATAGGGAATGATAACATCTACTGGCAAACCGATTAATCATGCAACTTATTTTGAACTTGTTAGATTCCATTCAGTTACCTACTAAGGTAGCTATTTGTAAATGTTTAGCTCATACAAAACAACAGGATGCAATTTCAAAAGGAAATGCAAGAGCTGATGCAGCTGCAAAGCAAGCAGCCTCAGACTCAGAAATTTTACTTTTAACGAGGAATTACAACCCTCTGAGATTTTAGATTTAGAAATGTTAAAAACGATGCAGACATTAACTACAAAAGCTGAGAAACAAAAATGGGAGAAACGAGGTGCAATCCTCGAAAATGGACTGTATATCTCCAAAGAGAAAAAAACAATATTGCCATCTAATTTATTTAGATATGCAGCTTTGTTGAGCCATGGGCAGTGCCATGTCTCAACAGGGGGGATGGTACAGTTAGTGAATCGAATATTCCAAACATACGGATTTACAAATTACACACAAAAATTTTGTGCAGCATGCCATGTCTGTAATAAACATCATGCACAAGGAGCATTCAAACCCAAGCAAGGGAGTTTTCCTGTACCACCATATCCATTCCATACTATCTGTATGGATTTCATAGAACTGAACAAATGTGAAGGGAAAAAATACTGTTTAGTAATTATAGACATGTTTTCCAAATGGGTAGAAGCTTTTCCAACTAAAAATCCGGATGCAGCAACAGTGGCAAAGGCCCTAATAAAAGAAATAATTCCTAGATTTGGCATACCGGAAAGAATCTATAGTGATAATGGGACACATTTTGTGAATCAGACGATTCACCAACTTGGGAGATACTTTGGGATCTCCTTGAAAAATCATTGTGCCTACCACCCACAGTCTGCAGGACTGGTGGAAAGGTACAATGGAATTTTAAAAAACAAGTTAAGGAAGTTGATGGGAGATACACAGAAGAATTGGATTTGCTGTTTGCCTTTGGCACTGCTGAGCATGAGAACAGTTCCAAATGTAAAGGGTTTGACCCCCTTTGAAGTGATATTTGGAAGGGCATATTATGTGCCACAGTGGAAAGCTCTCATGCCTGCAGAATTAGAGGCTGACAGCTCATTAGCTAGCTACGTAAGGAAAATGTTAACTAATAAAACTGTTTTGCAGTTGAACTCTTTTTCAGATAAAAGACAGACCAGACCGTTGGAAGCAGTGCTGACCCCGGGGTCCTGGGTTTGGTTGAAGGTCACGAAGAGGAAGAATTGGGCAAGTCCAAAGTGGGAAGGACCGTACCAGGTACTGTTGGCGACGCCTACTGCAGTCAAAGTTGCTGAAAGGTCGTCCTGGGTCCACCTGACGCACTGTAAACCGGTAAAGAATTTTCAGCTTGATAAACATTTTGTGACTGACACACAACAAAGGCAGGATGACCAAGAGCAAAATGAGTAAAAACACAGATCAACCCCAAAGATATTGTTTAATCATCTTGCTAACTATGCATTTATTGACTATGATTGTGTTGACTTTCCTTTTGTTGTGGTTCTTCCTACATATAACCACACAAGTGAAAGTAGAGAAACGTGATGAACTATCTATAGACTGGCATCCAAACTTTAACACATACCTAGCTATGAAGCGTGTATATGTAGAGACTATGAACATTTCAAATTGCTGGGTTTGTATTGCCATACCAACAGCATATGGAGGATTGTTGATGTCCACTGTCCCCTTGGGGATAAATGAGACTTGGGAAAATTTACTTTTTGATACAGGTTCTGTAAAATCACAGGACAAAATTGCATTGTATTTGCCTATTACACAGAGGGGAATTGTATGTTTTTTCAAAAATGACACACTCCAAGTGGGTTGGAGTAACTGTAACATAACTGTATCTTATAAATGCTATATTAAAACTAAAGATAAAAGCACTATTTGTAGCACAAATTATGATTCATATTTGAGCTTAATGAAAACAACATTAAGTGAAATGCAGAGAAATCCTGTCTTGCATAAACAATTGTCTGTTATAGACAAAAAAATGTTTCATTCAGAGCTAACCCGCATCAGTACCAAAGTAGAAAACTGTTATTTTATTTGTGGGGAAAAAGGCATACAAATGGCTACCTGAGAATTGGTCCGGCAGTTGTTTTTTGGGTTATCTGGTTCCAGCTATAAGGCATACTGCAGAATTACCTCTAGGTAAGATACGAAATGTAAGAGATGTAGCCCGAAAACCTGAAGATCCTATCGGAAAACCTGTAAATCCAATGGGAAAAATCGAAGCTGGATGGAAGAACCATCATTCCGTGAAAGATAAAGAAAAATTGACTCATATGGACTTAAGTGACAGTGTTATATCCTGGGCTGGGATATTTCCAGCATATGGAGCAGTCAAATCGATCTGGGAATTGAGAAAACTGTCGAAGCTTCTCGAAGTAATGAGTAACGCAACTTTTTCTGCTCTCGAACTAGTGACTGATGAACTGAATGCAATGAGAACTGTTGTGCTACAAAATCGAATGGCTCTCAACTTCACCCTAGCGGCGAGAGGTGGTACTTGCGCCCTTATCAAAGAAGAATGCTGTGCATACATACCAGACAATCGACACGAAATTAATGACCACCTAGAGGTAATACAGCAGGTATCGGCCATGACTGAACCAGGCCCAAACCCACTGACGAACTTTTTCCAGAGTCTATTTGGTGGGTGGGGTTCTATCCTAATGAATATTTTGATTGCTATTTGTGTTGGTCTGCTCCTATTAGGAGCATGTGTCTGTTGCGGGATTCCCTGTATGAAAAGATTAGTCAAAGATTTTGTTGATATATCTGTAACTGAAACTTTGTACCAAGACATTGAATTGAAACTATTGATTCCAGATGAAACTTGTTCCGAAATATAAACTAAATGACTTGCCTAGTTAAAAATCCTTAAAGGAGAAGGCTAGGAGACGATATAATATTGTTTATGTTTCTGAATAGAATAAAAAGTATTAAAAGGAGGGAAATGTTAGAAAAATATGTATTTAAACATGTATAAAGTGCTAGTTTAATGGCAAGTAGTATATAATGCATTTTATTCTATTTACAATATGGCAATAAGAATGATTTTACATGTAGTTGCTTGAAGCTTTGGAACTGCAGTGTGTTTGAACTCTGACCCTGGCAGTAGCTAGCCCAGCAAGCTTATGTTTCTCACTAATGATTATCTGCTGGGTCAGCAAAATTGAATGTATAAAGCATTGAATATTCTTATTCCTTCCTCTGAGATAATTGACCTTGTGAATGTATCAGAGATAAGACACAGCTGCTGCAAGAAGAACAAAGAAGTATATTGCCAGAGTGAACCGACCATTGTATTCGAGCTAGCCTGAGACCTTGGAAGAGTAACATTTACAGAAAGACATTATAATGAACCAGGTGCTTTGCAAGGCTGTATTATTCCCATGGGAAAACTTTTAAAATGTATAACATCAGCTTTTTCTTATGAATAGAATATTGTAGACCATAGTGATGTAGGTGCCCTGTGACTAACCACATCAGTAAGTTGGGCACAGCCTAAATGTAAGACTATATAAAATTGTGTACTTCCTGCATCATGTCAGACAAAACTCTGTACTTGTATGGTTTTTTGCCTCCTGGTGTACACTAGTAAACTTTTGCATCTGAGCCTCCTGTGTTGTTATCATTTGTTTTTATTTAACAATCACTTCATAGCCTATGGATGTACCTTGCAAAAGTACATGTTAGGCAACCAAAGAACATTGCAGGTGATGTAATTTGAATTAAACATTATTACTTTAATCTTTGTAGATTAGACAAACAGAAAAAATAGTGAAGACCATGAAGTGGACTGAATGTTATAGCTGTACTCGTTTGTAAATGGAATTGCAAGCTGAATTCTGTTTTATGATTTTGAAATTTACCTTTATTCTATGTGAGCTGTTAATGCTCTGTGACTGCTGTTCTTTGATATTTTGAATCCCTTGTTCAATTTCTTCTTCACATTGCATCTTGTCTTTTGCACTTGTTTTATTGCAATTTTTTTTTGACTGTGAATTTGTTGTTTTACTTAAATTTGTTTTTAATAGAGTTTTAAAAAATGTGGTCAGATACATTAGCAGATATGTCAGCTACATTATGTAAATGATAAGAGATTAAATCTATCTGAAATCTGGATATTATACTACCACCTGCGGTTTGTGAACATAGGACCTGATAAGGAACATTTTTAAGGTACACAGAACGGACCTGATAAGAAGCATTTTTTAAGGTACATAGAAGAGGACAAGGTTTAATCTGTCGGAGCTGCCAATGCACCATGACTGCTGATTTATGACTATTTTACATTATGTAAAGTATTTCTTCTGTGTTCTTAAAAAAGTGTCTCTTTAGTTGGATAAGGTGAGAGTTATTGTCATTGTTTTTCTGGCAGTAGGATCAGGGATGGTGCAAAAGCCCAGATGATTCTGCACTATCCTAATAATAAATATGACCTTGTTGTCACCCATGTGAGAGTGAATTTATCTGCTCTAACAGGGATCCAGTGACATTCTTGAGATTTCTTTAAGCAACATGCAGCTCATGAGCATATACCCTACATAGAAAACTCCAAATGAATCAATACCAGAGGTACTTTATTCATATCAAAATGTAAGAGCTTCAGGCTTACTTCCATCCTTATTGTGTAGTTACTAATGTTTGGTTTCAGAACAATGATAGCACTCCCTCTTTACAAGGGTACTGTATCTGCCCCACATTTGGGATCCCTAGAAGCTGTGGGTACATATACATCTTTATTAGGCATCCCATTGTCGTATGGCAGATTTTGCACAATAAACTGAGATCCTAGTCCATCACAGCAACATTGCTAATTACATAAATCAACTTGCTAATGTACTCATCAGGTCAAATATCATTTTTATGGATTACTTTAATTGCCCCTGTATTAACTGGTAAACCTGTACAACCTCCAGTAAATATTTCCCAAAATTCCTTGACTTTGCAAATATCAGTCCTCTTGTACAGATTGTCACCACCTTCACCTAGGGTTTTAACCTCCATGACCTTGTCCTCACAAACTGATCTCCCTCCTGTTCCATACCACTTGCTTCTACCTGCCTAACAAATTCTGATCACCTTGTTGATATCTTAACCCTTGGTACAAACTTCTCTTCCTATAAAAGCCCAAAGAACTTTAGAATTATTCTAAAGCAAACTTTTTCCGAATGAAAGATATTATGGAAAAACATAACCGGAATATTTCACTGAACAAACCCAATGATGCTCCTCACACCTTGCCATATGAAAGAGGCCATTCCCATATGCCACAAAAGCAGCAATGAATTCAAAGATAAAAAGTATGGTAGAACACCCATATAAATCAACTCTATAGAAAAAAAAGATTATGAACTCTTCACAAACATTTCTCTCTCATGCTATAAAAACAACTTAATATTAAGCAAGATCCTTAGAAATACACTTAGAAAGTAGAAAGCTAGCTATGAACTTGGGATTTCTTCCAGTACTAAGGGAAACCATAAGGTCTTCCTTACTTATTTCTAATGGTATGTTGACCATTATGTTGAAACTCTAGAAAATATTATTTCTTGGAAATTTTGCTCCAACATCATGTCCCCCAAACACACTCTATCTCCAAAACAATCCCCTGATTGTTACAGCTCTTATCATCCTTGATCAAGTGCTTTTATAAAAAATAAAAATACTTGCTCTGTGGGTACTGACAGTAGGCCAGGATACCTCAAAATAAAACCAAAAGAAGGCACAAACACAGCACAATGCAGATGAAATCTGTAAGAAATCTGTAATGGTAGTAAGTGCACACATCAAGTATGACACTTCCTCAGACTTTCTAAAAATCACAAACTAAACCTTTGCATTATATAATTAAAAATAGCCAATAGCTACGCTTTCCCAATTAATACATTCCCTATGTGATTTAAATGAGGGCATCACTAAAATCTGCACACAAAATAAAAATATTTAAACAGATAAAACATTTATTTATAAACATCTAAAATTATATGCAAAAATATATAAAAACCAACAGAGACATGTTCATTTATTTAATGGTCTGTCCCTTAAAAAAGTTTAAGGGAGATTCTGTCATTCAGGCCAGGCCCCTTATCTGCTAGAAGCCTGATGATCCATTTAGTCTTTATTTTCTCAGTCATATTCTTAATGTTACCAAGTCTGGGGCTCTTAAAGGCTAACTCTAATGCCAGAAAGATAAATGTATGTGTGGTGCCATTTTCACAAAATGTGCCTACTCAATGCATTTGTTGTGTCGTCTCTGTTAATACCATATATATTCTCATGTATTCATTTCATATTTCATAGTGAAAAATAGGGCTTGGCCCTCCCTCCTCTTTCCTCATTTGATTTACTATATGCCTTGTCATTTTCCACATGTCCATACCTTCTACCCATAAAGTCATCCCATAGATGGCATAGTCCCTCACAAAATGTCCTTGTCATCACAGGATAAACGTGAGGTCCTCATAGCCTGTCCCTTAATGATATTACTAAAAACATATTATGGATGCATACTTTCCATGTGCAAATATGGGGGATGATGGCATTCTTTCCTATGAATGCTGGTGGTTAGACCAGTTCCTTGCTTAGCTATAGTTATATCCAAAAAATCAATTTTACTCATGGATTTGTTTAGGGTGAATTTAAGATTACTGCTGGTGTTCAAATATCAGGCATAAAGTTCTAAACTCTCTTCATCCCCCTGCCAACCTATAAAAAGATCATCCACAAAACGTCAATATATTATTACATGTGGGTTCAAATTATTTAGAATGTGTTCATATTTCCATTCCATCATTACTAAGTTGGCACAGGAGTTCACACAGCTAGTGACCATAGCAACTTCTGTTTTTGCACTTGTCTTTGAAGAAAAATATGTCATTGTCTAGAACTAATTCCAGAAATAGACAGAAAAGGTCCACCTGTTTTGATTCAAACTTTCCATATCTATCTAAGGCACTTTTCACCATCATTATCCCCTCCTGATTGGCAATGCATGTAAATAATGAGACCACATCTAGAGTTGCCAGGACCTGAATGCTTTTACTGTTCTCTCCATTGGTTGCATTATATAGATCCCTTAAACAATGTTTTGTGCCCCTTAACACTACCTCAGATTCATCCAAAGCCTTTCTAAATTGTTTATCCAAAAACCTAGAGATAGGCTCTGTCAACCAGCCCCCACTTGCTACAATAGGTCTAAAAAGACGCCTCATGGGATGCTTATGTATTTTTGGTAACCCATGCATTTGGGGTATAAGTGTATTCTGCACTATAAAATAATCATACAGTTCCTTAGTGATACTTCCAAAATTCAGATATTCTAGTAAGCAGTTGTCAAGCCTGTGTTTCAAGCCATGCACTATTACTGCATCAATACTAACATAAGTGTTTAAATCACTAAGCATAGTAGATATACTGTGATAATAATAAGTTGAATCAAGAACAACCACTGGTCCCCCCCCTAATCTGCCAGATGAATAACAATATTTGTGTTACATTGCATTTCTAACAAGGCTTGTCATTCACATTTAGTTAAATTATCTGGGCTAATAAAAAAACTTCAACAGCAGGAGGCAATGCTGGTACAAACGTACTAGGCTTTCTAAATAATTTAACTTCATTGTTTTCACCATCTCATTACCAAACTTTAATTTTAGTGCTAAATTATGTGCAAAGAGACGAAACTCAACAAGCAGTTCTGTAATGTCAGCCCCAGTAGTTGTGACAAAAGTCAAACCTTTAGTCAGCAGTGACTCTTCTGCTGCTGTTAAACCGTAGCTGGAAATGTTCCAAACTAAACTCCTTGTTCTAACCCCCACATTTTCTTGATCATTCTCATTTGGTTGAATGGTGGTGGCTCCTTCCTCTTTTGGCACCCCTCTGTAGTTGTCTAAATTGTGGGACTTCCTTCTGGTGCTGCAATACGGCAGAGGTAGTCCTGGAAAAAGAGAAGATGAAGATTCCATTTGGGGCTGAAGTATTTTACGCCTCACAACTGGACCTATTTCTACTGTCATTGATATCAAAACTACATTACTCAAACCTTGGCACTCCCCTACCGGGGTGGAGTATGTAGAAGTTTGTTGCTCTGGTGACGTCACTTTACCTCCGTCACCTGTATTGGTCACTTTTGTCTGTCACTGCTTGCTGACTAATGTGACTGGATGATAGTACTTCCTGATTTAGTGTTCTGTTCATTACACACCAGTTATATGGCTTTTCAGCCTCAGAAGTGCAAGGTTTTTTTTTGCACTAAATTCCTGCCAAGTGTGTATCTTGGACCAAGTAAAAACTTGTTGTTTGGAAAAATCATTAATGTCCCTTATCAGTTTCTTCCATTTTTGTTCTAACAATCATTTTTCATATCCCACGACCTTTTCAATTAGGTCATTGGAATAAACATCTGCTGCTGCTACACCCACTGCACTAGTTAAATCTTTTTGCTTTTGAGATATTTTGTCATACAGCTCAAGTTCTACAGGCTGATAAAAGTCTATTAACAGTTTCAAATAAGCCTGACATGGTGTTTAAAATTGATCTGTTGCTACTGAGCCAGCAAGGAAGGATACATGTCACCATAAGTAGGCATGTTAAGGACTCATAAGCCCCTAGGTATAAGATTCATATTTAAACATGCCTCAATGTGAAAACTTTGACACTGTAGTCGTTTATAATTATACAAGTCATTTTCCAAAGTATGTTTTAAATCTCTAATTCGATTATCATTTATTTCAGGAACTTCATTTTCATTAACATTTAACAGCAACTCACCAGTAAGGAGAGGATTTTCTAAGACAGTCATGAAGGTACACATCCTGTGATTCACCATTTCAGTTTGCATATGAGCAACATCTCCATTAACATTGTCAGTACCATGAACAGCTTCACCTTCTGCCACACTCACGGTTATTAAAGTAGCAAGAAAACCCAAAAGCAGTGAGTGTATTTCAGCAGCAGACCCAAATAAAATTCCAAGCAAAACCACAACTAGTAACAGGCAGGAAGGCAAGGCTCATCAGTTGTAAAATCCACAGGTTTTATTAAAAGTTAGCACTTTCGCAGTGTTCATTCTAATGCCAGAAAAATAAATTTATGTGTGGTGCCATTTTCACAAATGTGCCTAGCCGACGCATTTGTTGTGTCTTCTCTGTTAATAGCATATATATGATCATGTATTCATTCTCTAAGTGTCCTGTTTGTCTTGCCAACATAGAATGAGGGCCATTTTGCACAAGTGGATAACCATTAAAGATTTCATGTGCATCATGCTGTGTTTATGCCTTCTTTGGTTTTATTCTGTGGAATCATTTTGACTTGTGAAGGCACTTTGTCCTCCGTGAATTTTGTTTTCTTTTTGCTTCTGTGATTTTCTGGTGTAGGAGGAGCATGGCAGATTAAGAGAATGTGGAACTTGATTTTAATCCATTTACTACAGGTCCTAAAAATAAATCTGACTCTTTTAAGTGTATTCGTCTGGCTAAAGGTAATCCCTTGCTTTTATATGATACTGCAAGTACCAACAGAGACAATGCAATCAATATGAATGATGTAAATGTGCTCAGAATAACTAGGGAAATGAATAACAAACTATATAAACTCAAACAGGCTCAATAGCACCACAAATATTTCAAAGCCTGTCTATGTTTTACGGTCATTCCACGTGGACTTAGGGTTCTTAAGATGCCAACATATAGAATAACATATAAGGAATTGTTAGCTAAACGGCAACAAGTTAATATCGAAATGAGCTTCAGTTATATGAAGCTACTGATAGAACATCATACGTCTACTGAAACACAGCTATCAGAGGAAACTACATCTTTACAATATGAAGCGATTTCTTTATTGTCTCCTAATCATTATGATGTGTTTGTGGATGATTTGGTCAACAGTACATCTGCTATGGAACAAAGGCTTCAGTGATGAAAAAAAAAAAAAAAACTTGAGGGGGATATTAATGATTTCGTAAGGGTCAGGTTTTTTCCTGGCCCAAAGAACCAATTAAATTGCATGAACGGTCTCCTTCTACGAATAACAGGCCTGTTTTTACTACCCAATCTGATGATAGAGCGGACACTATGAATCATCTTTTCAGGAATAATAAGCTTGCTTCAACCATCCAATCTAATAATAGTTTAAATCCACCCAAACAATCCATGGGTGTGCCTTGTGAGCAGGGTGGATTTACCATGAGATCCAACACTTCTGATGTTAGTACAATGGAGATGGCAGTAGTATCTATGAGTTACTGCCATACTTCTTTAAATGTTTGCCTATTTTGCTCCAACAGTGATGTTTGCAAGAAGACAGGAAAAGCAACAACTATCCCAACACTCAAACTTGTGAGAGATGCACTTATATATCCAGACTGGAAGCCATGCACTCTCAAGCCAAGACCAGAATAGCTGGTCAAGAGGAGAAGGTCAACAACTGCACCACACCACATGCAACACATAGCCCTCCAGAACACCCACCATCACAGCTGTCACATAAAAAGACAAACCATACACCCACTTTCGTGGAGGCTTTCAATAGAAATCTACCCAAACAGCAGAGACATCCAAGGCAGAAACACACTCAACCACCACAACAAAGCACAAACCGCAAGACACATAGCTCACCTACACAGTGTGCCCCTCAACCTAAGCCCCTAAGGCAAAACAGCTTTCTCAATACACTAATCATATATGACTCGATAGTGAGGCACACTGATATCCCACTCACTAGGTTGAATAAGAAGGTAACAGTCAGCTTTCTCTCAGGTGCCAGAATCCAACACATAACACACACACTCAGTTCACTTCACAACAAGTACAAGTATGACTCTGTCACAGTCCATGTCTGTGTGAATGATCTGTGATGCATCTCCCTGGACTACATGAAAAGAGATGTGGAGGAGATCTCGGATTATGTGGTCCAGGCAGGTATGACCCTAGCCCTGAGCAGCATCCTACCATCACCCAGAATGCCAGAATGATACCGCAGTACAAGCAGAAAATGATTGACTTGAACAATTGGCTAAGTTTCTGGTATCACTCTAAGGGGATCTAGTATCTGTCTGCTTGGAATGACATGTCTGCCAGACCTCGATGCTTTGCCAGAGATGGCCTGCATCTTTCACCCCTGGGTTTCTGGATACTGGTTAAGGCTTTTGCCACCCCTATTGTGCCTTTTTTAAGCGATGTTCCAAAGACAAAATTACCACCATAACAGCTATAAATAAATGCAATCTGAGGGTTATGCTGCTCAGTGCTAGAAGCCTAAATCTCATGATGCACTTGCTCGAAGCACTCCTCAAAATGTAGAACATTGACATTTGTGCTGAAACAGAGACCTGGATTAAAGAAGCAGAAAGCACCCCTGCGCTACCAGGCCATAACTCATTTCATACCTTTCAGCCCCAGAACATGGACCAAAACTCCAAAGGCGGTGGTGTCTCCATATTCATAAAGGATATGCACACCTCCAGACTAGTAGCCCAACATAATGCATCTGAGATACTTCAGGTGCAACTAATATTAGCTCGCACTCCACCAGAAACTCAGTTTATTGAAGTACAATGAAAAAGTTTTTCATTGTACTTCAATAAACTGAGTTTCTGGTGGAGTGCGAGCTTCCATTGTGGTGTCCTTGGCAAAATTCAGCAGTTGTTACTAGTTTTATTCATTTTGCCTTCATCTCTTTTGTGGTTTCTGCAACTAATATTAGGTAAGACAGCGATTCAGGTCATAGCCTGCTATAGGTCCCCAACCCTGTTCCAAGACTCTCACTCCACATTCCTAAGCACCCTGGAAATGATTAGGGTCAAACCCAACGCCTTCATACTAGGTGACTTCAACTACCCCTACATCAACTGGGAAAACTACTCATGCACCAATACACTGGCCCAATGCTTCCTGGAATTCATCAATTCCAATGCCTTGGACCAGCTCATTTTTACCCCCACTAGAGGAAGCAATATCCTTAACCTGGTTATTAGCAACCATTGCTCTACACCAATAGTAAATTCCTCCCTGGTTAGATCCAACCACAAACTAATCACCATGGAAATCCACATCTCACCCCCCCCCCCCCCAAAGGTAATCACCATGAAAAACTGCTCCAAAGCTGACTTTGGGCTCCTAAAAACAGAGGTGGCTAATATCACGGCACTAATGTCAATGGAAAATAGATGCATGACTGCCAAATCATACAACAATGCACTGTATAAATACGTACATAAATGCATGGAACTAGCCATACCCAACAGAACCAAGATGCTCTCCTCCAAAAAAATGAAGCCAATCTGGTGGTCCCCTGTCATTAATAAACTCTACAATAGAAGGAAGAAACTATTGCAGAAAAAGATGAAGTCCCAAGACTGGAAAAACTCCCTTATTAGCCTCAACAAAAAGTTGAGATCCCTCATCAAAACCTCTAAAGCCAGCCATGAAGGCAAAATTGTGGCAGACACTAAAAACAACCACAGAGCCTTCTATAGTTATATCAAAAATCTCTATGGCAATACCTAGGTTTTCTCTGAGTTACTGCACAATGGTACCTCATATACTGAACCAATAGATATTGCCAACATACTGGCCGACAGATTCAGTGCCAACTTTACTCCCCCCCCAAAGAACTAATCACAATACAGGAGGAATGCCAGACACCCAGCATTACTGCATCTAAGGTTAAAGCTGCATTGTCCAAGGCCAAAAATACAGCTTCCGTGGGACCCGACGATATGCCTGGATGTGTTCTACATGAACTACAAAGTGAACTGACACCACATCTGCGTGCCCTGTTCAATCACAGCCTCACCTCAGGCTTTGTCCCTACAGAATGATGCACTTCTACAGTCATCCCTCTCTATAAAGGGAGAGCAACTACAAACCCTGGGAATTATTGCCCCATTAGCCTGATGAGTCTGATATGTAAGGCTATGGAGCACATCATCATGGACCTAATTAAAAAGGATATAGGGAATCTCCAAACTCTAGATCTCACTCAATTTGGTTTTGTGAAAGGTAGATCATGCCTGCTCAAACTGGTTGACTTCTTTGAATCAGTCACCAGAGCTGTGGATGAGGGCAAGGCATTCATACAGCCTACCTCAATCTGGCCAAAGCCTTTGATGCCATTCCCCTCTCAGGAATTATTGATAAACTCACCAAACTAGGCATCAACCCCTATATCACTAGGTGGGTTGCAAATTGGCTCACAGATAGAACCCACAGTGTAAAAGTAGCAGACTCAAGTCAGACTGCCGACCAGTCATAAGTGGAGTCCCACAGGGATTGGTTCTGGGTCCTCTCCTGTTTGGCATCTACTTCTCAGAAGTCCAGGCCAACACGATGGAACTCTGGCTGATCAAGTTCACAGACAACTGCAAGCTGGGAGCCATTATTAACTCTCCAAGGGATGTAGACATCCTGCAGGAAGGCATCACTGAGACAAATTGCTGGTGTCAAAACCATGTCCTTAAGCTTAATGCCAAAAAACACGTCACCATCTCATTTGGGAAAAACTCAGTTCCCACTAATAACCAAACTGATGGGAGCCCATTGAACACTGAAGGCATTATAAGCGATCTGGGGACACAGGTTGACAGCAACCTCTCCTTCGACCACCACATTACTACTGTGGTCATAAAGTTCTTCTATGTGGCACATCTCATTACCTAGCATTTTGCATCTAGGAATAAAGAGATCATCTCCCTCTACTCTTCCCTCATTAGGCCAATCATTGAGTATAATTCCCCATTTAGCATGTACCTCACTAGACACATGCAACAGCTGGGAAGACCACAAAAGTACCTCACAAAGAGGATCCTAGGCCTTAAACACATGGACAGACTCAAAAAACTCCAGCTACTCTCTGTCTCATATCGTCTACTAAGAGGCGATCTCTGCTTGAATTACAAAGCCATGTCTGACCCAGCTCTGTTAGAAATGCTACATCTAACAAAATTCCAATCCCTCCGCACCACACACTCCAGAGACCTCAACCTCATTACCACAATCAACAGAACATGCTGGAGGGACAGGTTTATAACCCAGAAACTCCCCATGCTATGGAATAGACTTCCCATACATGTCAAGCAGAGAAGTCTCACTGGCCCTCTTCAAGAGAAATCTTGATGAGTGGATGGGAAATAGAAGGTTCACCCTGGGGATCACTCCAGTGGCTCTACTTGATAGAAGCACTCCAGCTAATGTTGGGCGGCACGTATGGGCTAGGTTTCTAAAGGGTCCAGGTCCATTAGCCTAGTACACACCTATGAACCTATGAGAGAATATGAAGGATTTTCCACTATTTCTTTTACCTATACAGGATCACTCGAGATGGCCCCAGAAACACAGCAGAGTGATGAAGAGACATCCGTCTTTAAGTGACCATATCCATGAATGCCAGAAGTAGAAGAAATGGACTTAGGAGAAGAAATGCTGATTTTTAATATTTCTGGACACTCACTTAGTGAAGGTGAGAGGACATTGCTTGAAAAATGTCTGTCTTTTGTATCTGCCCTGAATACTGATGTTATTGATGTTATAGATGCTAAGCATTTTTATAGGAATGTGATGCTTAAAATGTTTGGGAAAGGGAATTCACATTTTGATGGTTTTAAGAAACCTAGTATTTTTGTTCCACATCTACATCCACTCCTTGAAGCATTTGATAGAGCAATAGAATTGGATTTGTTATCACTGAGTGACAATGACAATAAATTGTTTTTTAATTTAACTAAAGCAGAGAAGGAAGCCATTATGTCACTACAGAATAATGATAAGATTATAATCAGACCAGCAGATAAAGGCAGGTCAGTCGTGATTATGGATCTGTAGAACTAAAATGATTGATATGTTATCATATGTTGACACCAATGTTTTACTAACGATGAGAGAGTTGGATTTACTTATTAAGAATGTACATGCAGAACTGTATGATATGTTGATATGTTGACAGGTTGATGATGAATTTTATAAATATTTTCTTGATGAGAATCCAGTAGTGACTACCATTAGAGGATTACCGAAAATACACAAAGATGTTGGTGATCCACCTTTGAGACCAAAAGTAGAGGCTGGCTCACTGAGCTAATTTCCATCTTTCTAGAGAAGTGTCTAAGACCTTTGATTATGTGTTCAGATATGATACTCAAAGACACTGAACATTTCCTTATAACTCTATCAGACTTTATTTTTTCTACACATGACATTTCTGAATTTATTTTTGTCACCCTTGACATTACTTCCCTATTTACTGTCATACCAAATATGGAAGGGATAGAATACATCAGTTGTTAGTGGAAATGACACATATTCCACATGGTAAGATCCTATTATATTGTTTGTTGCTTGAGTTGGTGTTTAATAATAATGTGTTTCTATATGAAGACAAATACTTTCTTCAGAAAAAAGGAGTGGCCATGGGTACTCCATGTGCCAACTCATATGCCAGCTTAGTGATGGCATGGTGGGAGAATACTCACATTAAAACTCAAGTTGTTTATTCTAAGCTGGTACAGTACTACAAAAGGTTTGTGGATGACATCTTCCTTTTGTGGAATGGTACTGAGGCTGAACTAAAAGAATTTGTTACATATTTAAATAGCACCACCAGTTTTCTACATTTTAGTGGGCAATAGTCAATGGAGAGAACTGATTTTTTAGATGTTCATTTAGTAAAGCAAGAAGAGACAATAGCTACCACTGTCCATAAGAAAACATGTAAAAAGAATAATCTTTTACACAGGGACAGTATGCATCCACCTCACATATACAAGAACATTGTGAGAGGCCAAGGCCTTAGGACATCTAGGCTTACCAACAAAGATGAAGAATGCACTCTGGAATTACACAAGCTAGAGCATAATGTTCAAGCCAGGAGATACAAGCATACTGAACATATATACTACCAACAGAAGGGGCGAGGATAGATAGAAAAGGCAAGAGTAGACAAGTTAGATGATGAGCAGATAAGGTCAACTAGTAAAGACAATTCAGATGTATGCAGAATGATAATTCCATTCACTAGAAACAACAAACAGATACGTGAATTAATATGTAAACATTGGAATATACTTACGGTTGATGATGAACTTAGATCTTTAGTTGGCAATAGACCAAGATTCACTTATAAGAATACCAAGTCACTGAAGCATCTTTTATGCTATGAGAAGTCTGGAATGAATCATACAGTTCTGCCATCTCAAAGAACAGGTTCCTTTTGTTGTCGGAGATGTAATTTCTGTGGTTATATAGGCAATACTAATAGGTTAATTCATCCTATAACAGGAAAGGTTTATGAGTTTCGGGGTAATGCTGATTGCAGAACAAGGGACATGATATACTTAGCCACTTGTGCAAATGCCTCTCATTCTATGTTGGCAAGACAAACAGGACACTTAGAGAATGAATACATGAGCATATATATGATATTAACAGAGAAGACACAACAGATGCATTGGCTAGGCACATTTGTGAAAATGGCACCACACATAAATTTATATTTCTGGCATTAGAGTTAGCCTTTAGGAGCCATAGACTTGGTAACATTATGAATATGACTGAAAAAATAGAGACTAAATGGATCATCAGGCTTCAGGCAGATAAAGGGCCTGACCTGAATGACATGATCTCCCTTAAACCTTTTTTAAACGACAGACCATTAAACAAATGAACATGTCTCTGTTGGTTTTTATATATTTTTGCATATAATTTTAGATGTTTATAAATACATTTTTTATCTGTTTAAGCATTTTTATTTTGTGTAGAGATTTTTAGTGATAACCTCATTTAAATCACATGGGAATGTATTAATTGGGGAAGTGTAGCTACTGGTTGTTTTTAATTATATAATGCAAAGGTTTAGTTTGTGATTTTTAGAAAGTCTGAGGAAGCATCATACTTGATGTGAAAGCGCTTGCTACCATTAAAGATTTCATCTGCATTGTGCTGTGTTTGTGCCTTTTTTTGTTTTGTTATGTGGAATTATTTAGACTTATGAAGGCAATTTGTCCTCTGTGGAGTTTGTTTTGTTTTTGTTAGTCCATGATACCTGCTTGTAAGTATTAAACACCACATAGGCCAAGCTTACCAAAAGCTATTTAATATTACTCTTTCCACAGGCTATGTATGTGAAACTTGAAAAAAAAAACACAGCTGTCTGGCTCCAAAAGACCAGCCATAAAACAGCCCATGGTAACTACATATGTTAACAGCTTCTCAAGCAGTATCTGTAAAACTCTTGAATGGACTGTCCCTGAATCAGTTATTAGCAATGATACAGGTGGCCAAAAGACCCTCAGCCTGTCAGTTTAGATATGATAATGGAAGGCCATCCCAAATAAAACTGATTGATTTTTTTGACCCTCATCCCAATGATAGTAAATAAATGGTCTGACTGACTGGTAGGGGCTGATGGTTGATAGGCAGTAGGAGCAAGGACTGAAAAAATAAAACTTTTACTAGTTTGTATGAGCCAGCCACCAGACGCTCACCCCCCCCCCCCTGCCTGTAGTACCTGTGCATACCCTTTGAATTCATGTTACCACAGATGAGAATAAGGCACCATCCCTCTTTTCCAAGGAGGCAAAGATATTGGGCCAATTGTGGTAAACCAGGATGCAAAAAGTGCTGAATTTCTAATAACAGATATTTTGGATTGGCTTTGTGGATGCTTTGTTGGGCAGTTTAATACCATGTTTTGGTGCAATTCATGGCTTCTGTAAGCAGGTAAACAGGCAGCAGTTTTGTGTGTTATTGATTTGTGGGAGAAATAAAAGGTCTTGGATTTCCAGATCCATAATAGCCTGGAAAGGAAGGCACTTATTTCCCCAAAGGAGTCTGTAGGACACTGAATACAGGAACAAGACCTCCAGCTGTTGGAAACCTGTTGATTGCTCAGGTACTTTGGTTTCATGATTTTTTTTGTCAGAAACCTTCAGGATCTAACTACTTCATCAGGACTTATTTAGATCTAGAAGAAATATCCTTTTTGTCAGATGTACTATATAAAATGATTTCCGGATGACTGTTACAACATGATAGCCAAAGGAGAGGAAGTTATTTAACAACATTTCAAGATCTCTCATAACATCTTCATTTTGAAGTGGTGTGTTGTCTATACTACAAGCTTGGTTGAGAGATTCTTTACTAAATGCAGCAATACTGGATTTTTAGGACTTAGTTTTAGCATGTTGTCCATGTACTAACTATTAATGTGTAAGTTCACTTTGAAGATTCTGCATATCTGAAGGTGATTCAAGTATAAGACCAAGTTTACAATCATCAGCAAATACGGTTAACCAGAGTTTCTGACTTTTGATTTGGAAATCAGAAAAGTATATACTGAATAGCAAAGGTCCTAGCATGGAACTTTGTAGTACCCCACTGGCTGCTTCCATGGTCTCTAAGGCCACATCTCCCATCCACACAGTGAGGGTTCTGTCCCTCAGCTAATAAGCTATCCAGGGATATGTTGGACCACATTTAGCTTTTAGATAATGTTGTCATGTGGTTTAATATCAAATGCTTTGGCTAGTCAAGGTATGTATAATTCTCTCAAAAAAATTACCAGATTCACTAAAGAGGATCTACTTTTAACAAAAATCAAACTACTTTGAATCAAGTTTTTTTTATATTGTGGTTTATCCAGTCTGTTATGCCCATTCAATGTCCTTGCAGATGAGGATCATCAGACTAAGTCCGTAACTTCCAGGTTCAGTGGTGGAACCTCACTTGTGAAGAAGCATCATGGCTGCAGTACCCCTAAACCTCAGGGACAAAGCCAGTGGATAAGGGGACTTCCAATATGGCTGCACATTGAGTAACAGATTAATTTCAGCTCTCCCAGTGTGAAAACAGAAACTCAGTAGAGAGTGCCAGCAACTCATATTTTAGGGTAAATTTCAGTAACCGGATTGTAATCGTACTGCCTGAATGCCAGCAAAAAAGAAATTCAGAGAACCTGAAAGAAAACCAATCACAAAAGATCAGGGAATTAAATGACTAGAAGAATTATACAGCTGTTCAGCAAAAAAGCAGTGGAAGACATGGCTTCCAATAACCTAGAGGAAAAAATAAGTCAAATGTGTCTGAGCTGGTTAAAATAAATGAAACACTGGAGTATATCAACTCAAATAATAAAAGGCTTGAAAAATGGAATAAGCTTTAAACAGATATGCAGATGAGGTTATAAAACTACAAAAAACAGAGGGCAAAATGCAGAAAAGGCTGGCTGAATATGAGACTGCTCAAGAAGAGATGTTTCAAAAATAATAGAATTAGAGGGTAGAGCACACAGGGAAAACCTGAGATTTTCTGCTATACCAGAGAAGCTAGAAGGAGCAGGCTATATTAATTATATGAAAGCACAAATAAACAACTAGACTGGTATTCCACAGTAGGAGTTGTTAATTGAATGGGCACATTGTGTGCATGCTCCAAACATGGCCATAAGAAAGCAGCCTGGCCCTTTAATAGTAAAGATGCAATCCCACCAGCAGAAGGAACTGATTCTGAAAAAACTGGGGCAGAAGGACAAAATACTAAAAGTGGGAGACAGTGGAATGTTTATGGAAAATAATTATTTACTGTACAGCAGGCAGAAGAGGAGTAAATGTATTCCACTAATCAGGGGATATCGAGAAGCGGGTGTGAGATTCAAACTGCTGTAGTCAGTATCTTCAGAATATTCTTTTCCAGAAGGAAAAGATCATTTTTTGATGCAGAATATTCTAAGGAGGAAATACAAAAGTTTGTCCAACAAAAAGTGAGCTGTGAAAGAAAACGAGATTCTGCTTCTTGTTCTTCTGGTAATAAAGACCACAGAGAAACTGTGTCAGTGAAACCTTTTCCAATGTTTTGACAGAAAATGCTTGAGAGACAGAAAAAAAGCACAAGACTTGACTAGAAGAGCTGAAAGTATGTGGGAAATGAAGCAGGGCCTGTATATGGGGATAAACAAGAATAAAACCAGCAACTCAGAAACTGACAAATAATTGTGGAATTACAATACATTATTTATTTTTTCGTGAAGCATGACAGAACAAGAAAATCAACAAACAAAAGAGAATGGTGACAAAAACACCATTAATGCACTGATAATCATAAAAGGAAGATAAGTACTTTCATGTCGAACTATTCGGGTCTTCTTCAGTGGTTTGGGGTTATAAATAGGAGAAATGGTTGGAAACAGCAGGTAAAGCACAGGGAAACAATAATGAACTCAGTTAGATGACTGCTATAAAACAACACTACAATTACCAACTAAGGAAATACAATAAGTAATCAAAACTTGTTTAAAAGGGTACTAAAAATAGCAGAAACAGTTAAAATGGAGGAAATCAGTAGATTTAGTACAGGGAATCCATACAGCAATTGAAGAATTCAGTCTGTTGACGGTACAAAAATATATAGGTTTCAGAAAGGAAAACAAAATAAAATAAGTAAAACTTGTTTATAAAAAACACTAAAAACTGCATAAACCAATAGGCAACAATAAGTGCAGAGGAAATAATGTGCTTTCCTGATTTTTGTCTTTAGTGAAGACACCACTTTTATACTTTTCTAGTATGTGTGCAGTCTGATCAGATCTACCCTGCTTGGGATATCTAGGTGAGTGAAGATTCTTCCCTCTACGCCATGCAGCTGGGAAGTGTGTAGAGCTCTTTCCAAAAAAAAAAAAGGAGACGGAGCACATAATATAGATATATAAGACATGAGCTGTTTGATAATGCAAGGCTAATAGAAAAAAACAGGGTAAGTATAAGGACTTGACTGCTGAGCTAAGAACATACTTTTAAGCTATGACAACAAGCAATAGTTCACTGAAAGAGTAGTGCATATGGAATTGCTTTCCATTTCCCACATGAAATAAAGAGTGAGATAGTAGGAACATTTAAAAAAATGTTGGCATACTTGGAATAAAGTGAGGAAAAGAAGAGGGTCAGCTGCCTTAGGTTAGCTACATCACTAACATTTCATTTTGAATACTTTCTTTTTAAAAGTATCATGGCATTTAAGATTTTTTTTTCAGCTTATTCCTTCATAAACTAGTACTCTTGTGAAAAAAATAGAAAAATAGGGATGAGTGGTATCACCTCAAGCAAATGTGCCTAAGAAATACAACACATTAGGAGTAAGGACAGCCAGTCTTTCAGCTGAAGGAAGATCATGATGGCACAATCAGAGCACGATATTTAAAATACTGTAGTACTCTAGGGAAGTGGGCTGTGATACTTTAGGGCTGGAGTTTGGTGCAATAGTTAAGGTGTTTACTTATTTCCTTATTGAGGATGATGATAATGGCAGAGTCAGAGCACAATATTTAAAATACTGTAATATTGTGGGAAGGTGACTGATACTTTGCCGAGACTCTAGGCTTTACCTCTGCATGTTTCAGAATATGAAACTGAAGTGGGAATTTAGGACTGAAAACATGCCTGCAAACTTGAACTTTATTATAACATGCACACTGCAGCAGTTTCTTCTTGTGTGTTCTTAGTGAGTTTGTTTATCATGTTCAGTCTCCTCACTCTTCATACATTCGCATGGATTTGAATGGTAAACATTCAGGAGTTATATAGAGAAAATGCATGCAGCCCTTCAGCAAGACTACACACCGACTTGAAAAAAAATTTCATCAGGAATTATATAGACAAAATGCATACAGCATTTCAGAGTGACTGCACAATGAGCTGAACAAAATATTGCATCTTTCAGTCAATCCTTGGCATGTGATGCAACTTTCATGCTTATGGTATACATTTCAGATGAAGTCATTGTATTCACTGGGTACATATAATGCATTGCTGAACAAGTGGTCTGTTGTAATACCAATAGAAATAATAAAAAAGAACAGACAGATGAATTTTAAGCAATGGAATTTCTAATATCTGACAGGATACTGGGTTTGATAGTCAGTTGGATGGCAGAATATATGTTTGCATGGGTCTACTTTATATGGTTCACAATTCATATGGTCGACAGTTCATATGGTTGAAACTCATTTGGTCGACGGCTCATTTGGTCAGCAACCAGTATTCATGGCACTTAACAGGGATTTGTCCCCCTCCCCAAAGTTGTGCAACCCTGGAGTTGATATAAATATATATATATATATATATATATATATATATATATATATATATATGTTAGGGAGAGTGTGGTGGGGCATAGTCCCCCACACTGGGGGGGTGGGGTGGGCAAAGCCCCCACCTATATTCGCTTAAAATGTTTAGTTTTTGTTGTATTTTCATGTTTTCAACTAATTTTAAACGAATATTAGTGGGGGGCTGTGCCCCCCACACCCACCCTAACTATATATATCAACTTCAGGGTAGCACAACTTTGGGGAGGGGGGTAAATCCCTGTTAAGTGCCTTGCATTCTGGTTGGCAACCAAATGAGCCATAAACCAAATGAGTTTCGACCATATAAACTGTCGACCATATGAGTTTCGACCATATGAACTGTCAACCATATGAAGTAGACCCATCTGCACAGTATGCCAAAAATAGGGTAAGTTGAAAGAAGGACCATTGAATGAAGCAAGAGGCACACAAACACTTATAGATATATGGCATGTGTTGTTTAAAGAAGAGAGACTCCACTTTGTTGTTTCACTCTGATGGAGAGTGAATTGTCATTAATTAATAGCTTATTTTCTAATTTGCCTTCAGACATTAAGTAATTCATTTAAACAAACACCTCTTCAAATTTACATTCTAATGAAAGGGGTAACAGACATAGTTCAACAAGGTTGCTTAATAATCTATGTATGAGAACACAGATACATTGTTTCTTCTGCAAGTACTCTTCCAGCAACAGTACAAAAGGTCATCTCAAATACTCACAGGGCTCTAACGGATAAGTATGTATCCTACAACCACAAGTGATCACATCTTGATCCACCTTATGGCAAATGTACCTGGAAACTGCAGTGCAGAATTCTTCCATCACTTGGGTGAGCTCAGGGATGCTCAATGGCATACGGCTAAACGTTTTATGTCTGTCCATCCCTCATAGTTATAAGGTGTTTATTTTGTCTCTTCCTCACTTAAATGCAACTATTTCAAATGCCATGTTGGCTAACATCGGCTATGGATTCACTGCATTGGAGTTGCTGCTTTTTATGTTTATACTCAGCCAGGTGAGTTTAATCATTTTTTTTGTTTAAAGCATGTGCTATTGTAGTCAAGACTGCAAATTCATGGCTAGGCTCTGCAGAGGAATTCAACACTTTACTGATCAGCACAGAGCCGGCTGTCCGCGGTGGTAGAGCGGTAGCATTATTACCTGACAGTAAGAGGTTTTCCTGTTTGATTCTCGGCTGGAGTGCCTTCTGTGTGGAGTCTGCATGTCCTCCCTTCAAAAGAGTGGCCTCTGAAAGACATGCGTGAATGGGTGTGCCTTCGCTGAAGGTTGGGCATTGGGCTGGCAACTTGGCACCATATAAATCAACTGCCAATCTTTAGCGGACCGGAGTTCCGCTGTGGCAACCCCTAACCAGGAAAAGCTGAAAAGACAAACAAACTGATCAGCACAGAGCCACTTCTAGCAAAGACCTAGACTGTTTTAAAGGATATACAACATGGTAAAAATGTAAATGCAAGGCATGAGCAAAAATTATGGAAAACCAAGGAGTGTTTAGCTGAAAGCAATGCACAAGTTAAAGCTTTAGCAGCAATGGTCAGCATGCACTTCAAAGAGTTAAAGGATGTACAGTCTTCTTTTATTTGGCTGGAGGATAAGATCAGAGGCATGAAAAGGAGAACAAGACATAATTTATGTTTAGTTAGAATGCCTGAGGGTCTTGAAGTTGAAACCTAGTAACGTTTATTTCTGCTATTTCAAAGGAGTTTTTTAGAAGATAATAATTCGGTAGTGATAGAGTAAGTACATTGGATAATCCCATGGTACTGTGTCTCAAACATTCCCAGATAGTTCATCACACTTTGTTTAGACTATAACCACAGAAAAATTACTTTACAAAAAAGTAGGGAATCTGCAGGCTTCATCTTAATTTGAAGCTCCAAGGCCAGAGCTGCACCTTATAATAATATCTTAAAAGTAAAGCATTTGTGCCCATGTTAAGGAAGTGTAGAGAAAAAGATTTACAGGTGCATCTGAAGTTTCCTGCTCTCCTAAAAATCCAACTCTATAGACAATCTTACAGGTTCTGTCAACCAACAGAAGTGTAAGCAATGTTGGAAAACCTTGGCTTAAAGCATATCAGAGAATATAAAAAGAGAAACGACACCATTCACATTTCCAGTTCAAAATAGCAAAATAGGATGAAGGTGTGTGAGTAAGTGTCTCAATGTTTCTCCTGGCATGCCAGCTACTCAAACTATGGAATTTTTACTGCTTTCGGTACCAGTTACACAAAATCAATATACAAATCTTACATAGTGGGGTTTATGATTCTGGAAATTATTTTTCTACCCCAGACCCTAGATGTTCAACTTTCTTTCATCGAGCACAAAGGACTTTTGTCACCATCTGTGGATTCTAATGTTTATATTCTAGGTGATAGTTTGCCTGCTCTGATTTCATAGGACATTTTTCAGATAACTGACTCTTCTTGCAGGATACGATGTTCATGCTATTTTTGAGAACTGCTAATCTGAGCACTCCTTTTAGTTATCTTCTTGGTCAATGTTTTAGAAAGGACAGCAATGTGCCTTGTAATACATTTTGTATGTATATGGGGGGGGGGGTCTGCTGTTCTGGTCAGTGCATTTATTTGCTGCTACTTGTCCCCACCAAGCTTTTTGCTTGATGGGAACTCCAAAGGTTTTATAGTGTTGATTAAGTGTTAATGCATGAAATAATATTTTCTGCTTCACTGCAATTGGTCACACAGTTGAAAGGTGCTTCTTTCTCTCTTTTCTTTATCCTTGTACATTAGGTTCTGGCAGAGTGTTGATGAATGACAAATTCATTGCCTGTCGAGATGTATGCCAATCAGGAGATGAAGAATGATTCTCTGCTGTCTCAAGATAAAGGTTCTTTTATTGATAATGTGTTGGAATTTTAGGGGTCAGGGGACTTCCTATAAAAGTAAGTCACTTTTAACAAACTAAATAATTTGCAAGCTAGAGTTATTTTCCTACAAGAAACTAAAATTAAACATAAAAGTAGCAATGTTTTAGTCCATGTATGGCTGGGTTAGATGAGAACCAATGAGTGAAACTCCACAAAAAGATGAGTAGTGATATTAGTTCATAGGGGTCCAGGGAAGTAAATAATGTGGGAAGAAATAGCCAGGGAATTGTTATGGCTAGGCTTGTATAGGCCCTAGGGCTGATAGCCTAGTACCAACCTATGAACCTATAAAAGGAAAGGATGGCAGGTTATTTTAGAGTTTAAGGGTCAAACAGGAATTTAGCTGATATTAACAGTACAGGAGGCAAATGTTGCACTATGTTTAGAAATTTGTTGTGGCCCAAAGAAGGATTAGGAATGGTTTAATGCATTTTTTGGTATGCTGGATATTGTATGAGAATCAAATACCAAAATCATAGTAACTGGGGGCTTTAATGTGGCCCCATATCCTATATTACATACAATACTGTCAGGAAAGCCTAGGCTTCCTGAAGTAGAGTCTAGTTTGTCTCGATTTAATTTGGATCAAGACTTGATTGATATTTGGAGTGCAAATCACCACATACCGAGGGATTATACTTGTGTGGTTTGCAATCAGCATTGATTATTGGCTCTTCAATAGCTGTATAATAGATATTATTCAAGTGAATTATGTCCCGTGTTCTTTGCCTGATAATAATATGGCCTTATTTGACTTACCTGTGTTTAGGCCGAAAAAGGGAAGATTTTCTTGGTGCTTTGATCTTCTATATTTTAAAGATAAGCTGATAACAGGGTAGTTGAGGGAGCAGATTTATGAATGTTTGAATGGAACAGACTTTTGGGCAGGCAGTTTTTACAAAGTGGAAGAATTACAAGACTCAGATAAAATATTTAATGATTTCTTATAAGGCTAGGAAACAAAGGGAAGAGTATACTATTTTGAAGGATTTGGAAAAGCAAATTGAAATACAGGAATCAGTTTATATGGCATAAGGTTATAGGGTTATGGTTGTGAAAGACAGTAAAAAACAGCTTAGATAAAACTATCAAGCATTGCAATTTATGTGGATTTAGAAAAATGGGAAAGGATCAAATGTTTATGGTTGCCTATGGAAATTATTTCCACTTTTTCTGTGTGCTTTCTATCTCAAAAACAAAAAAAAAAAAATATCCTTGTTTTCCCGCCTCTCCTCGACTAGTTTAGACCAGTATACAGGCTTTGTTGTATTCTGGGCTGTGGTGTAGTTCCTGTGGTGTCCATTGCCTTACTTGGATAGAAGGAAGTTTCTTTGCTCACCAGTGGGAGTGGGGAGCCTTGAGCAGCCTATCTGTCCCTGAAGGAGAGACCTCAGCACAAGAGCTTGTAGTAATTGGTTGTTTTGGACCATTTCTAGCTCTTTTGAAGTTCCCTGTTTAAAATCCGCCTCTGAGCGTTTTTTTTCTGGCTATACTACTCAGCAACAGCTCCTCGTGGTCCTGCAGAGTGGTCCTAGCAGCAGAGAACTGAGAAAAGTGACTACTTTCCTGATTTAAGTATTTTTTTGCTGTTTTTTACCTGAAATACCTTCTCTTGCTTACCTTGAACAAGCTTAAACTGTTTTTTTAACTGTTTGTTGCATTATATATTATCTGCACTTAAAGTTTCATTTAGTCAAAAATTGGTCGAAAGTTGTTTGTTTGTTTGTTAATTTAAATGTTGAGGCTGCCCACTAAAGTGTGCTAGCCTGTGTAACAGATTTATTACTGTTTCCTGCATTTATGTGTGCTTTCTATCTCAAAAACAAAAAAAACCCAAAAAAAATCCTTGTTTTCCCGCCTCTCCTCGACTAGTTTAGACCAGTATACAGGCTTTGCTGTATTCTGGGCTGTGGTGTAGTTCCTGTGGTGTCCATTGCCTTACTTGGATAGAAGGAAGATTCTTTGTTCACCAGTGGGAGTGGGGAGCCTTGAGCAGCCTATCTGTCCTTGAAGGAGTGATCTCAGCACAAGAGCTTGTAGTAATTGGTTGTTTTGGACCATTTCTAGCTCTTTTGAAGTTCCCTGTTTAAAATCCACGTTTGCACGGCTTTGAGCGGTTGTGTGCATAGCACAGCACCGGTTAAACAAGGTTAAAATTTTTCTGGCTCCGCCAAGTCTGCTCTTCAAATTTTTCCTTATGAAAGCTCTACTCTTATAATAATCTAGTCTAATAGATTTATTATAAGCCTAGCACTTGTTCTCAAAACCTCTCTTCTAAGTAAGCACTCGCTAACTAAAGTAAGCACTACATCCACCTACCTTCCCTGTGAGTACCCACTTCCCTTAAAGGCACAGCACTCCCTTATAATGTTCTAGCATGTCAAGTGGTAGATTGCTGGCATCCTCTCTGGTTCAGCTGGTTAATCTGGGAATCTTGAGACAATGCTACAATTGTCTCATGTACACAGACAACCCTCTCCTCCTCCCAACAAACACAAATACATGTGAGAGATGCAACTATATAGCCAAACTGGAGACTGAACTCTCTCAACTCAGGACTGGCAAGACCAGACAGGAGGAGAAGGTAACCACACACACACCAAACCCAGTCCCACATAGACCTACCACAACTGCAAACCAAACACATAAAAACACAAAGACATACTCGGAGGCTCTAACAAAAAACTTACCAAAACAACAGAGGCTCCCAAAGCAGACACCCAAAAATCCACCACCTCAAAACATAATACATGCATCACATACTCTAATAAATCAGTGTGTCAAACAATCACAGCCCTTAAGGTCAAACACCATGCCTGATACACTAGTAATAGGTGACTCTATAGTCAGACACACTGATGTTCCGCTTACCAGGCTGAACAAGGAGAGGGTAACGGTGAGCTGCTTATTGGGAGCTAGGATCAGCCACATAACACACGCACTCAGGTCACTCCAAAGCAAGTACAAATATGATGACTCCGTCATTGTCCATGCCGGCATGAATGACCTGAGACGTACCTCCCTGGACTACATGAAAAGAGACATAGAGGAGCTCTCTGATTATGTAGCCCAGGCTGGTATGACCCTGACCCTGAGCAGCATCTTGCCCTCACCAAGAATGATGCCACAATACAAAGACAAGATGACCATCTTTAATAATTGGCTCAAATACTGGTGTCATTCTAGGGGGATCCAATGTCTGTCTGCTTGGGATGACATGCTGGACAAGCCACGCTGCTTCACAAGGGACGGCTTGCATCTGTCACCACTGGGCTTCCGGATATTGGCTAAGGCTCTTGCTTCCCCCATAGTGCCTTTTTTAGGCAAGGCTCAAAAGACAAACCCACCTCCTTAGAAAACAAAAAATGAAAAAAATTAAGGGTAATGCTGCTCAACGCCAAAAGTCTAAATCTCAAGATGCAGGATCTCGAAGCACTCCTCAGTATGGAGGACATTGATGTCTGTTCAGTAACTGAAACCTGGTTCAAGGCTCTTGAGAGCACCCCAGCACTATCAGGCTATACCTCATATCATGCTTTTTGGCCTCAAAACTCGGGCCAAACCAAAAAGGGAGGGGGAGTGTCCATATTCATCAAGGACACCCACACCTCCAGGTTAGTGGCAACACATGAAGCATCAGAGACCATCCAGGTGCAACTAACCGTAGGCAAAACTGCTATACAACTGGTAGCATGTTACAGACCACCCTCCCAATCTCAGGAACCCCACTCAGCCTTCCTGAAGACATTGGAGGATATGAATGTCTCACCAAACACCATCATATTGGGAGACTTCAACAACCCTAACATAGACTGGGTGCATTATTCTAGCCCAAACACCCTAGCCCAAAGGTTCCTGGAATTCATAAATTCAAATGCAATGGAACAGCTAGTCACCTCTCCCACAAGGGGAGATAATATACTAGACCTGATCATCACAAACATGGGGACAAAGTGCTCCACACCAGAAGTATACCCTTCACTAGTGAGATCTGACCACAAACTAATCACCCTGGATATACATATCCCACCTCCACCCCAACACAAAAGACTACAGTGAAAAACTTCTCAAAAGCCAACTTTACACTTCTTAAAATTGAGATGGTATCCTTTAAGCCCACTGGGACAGTGGAAACCACATCCCACAATGCAGAATCCTTCACAAATGCTTTCTACGGACATCTCCAAGAATGCATGGATCATGCAATCCCAAATAAAACCAAGACCCTCTCCACCAAGGGCAGGCGTCCTGTCTGGTGGACCCCAGCCATAAACAAATTGTATAACTAAAGAAGGAAGCTACTGCACAACAGAGTAAAATCCCATAAAGAGAAGGCATCTCTGATCAGCAGTAGTAGAAAGCTACATTCTCTCATAAAAACATCCAAGGCCAACTTTGAGATAAAAATCACTATGGACACTAAAGATAACCACAAGGCCTTCTTCAGCTATATTAGAAACCTGGGCGGAAACCCTCAGATATGTTCAGAGTTAGTTCACAATGACAAAAAATACACTGAACCCACAGATATTGCCAACATTCTGGCAGACAGGTTCAGTGCAAATTTCTCCCCTTCCTCACCCCCAAAAGAAGAAATACTTATCCCAGCTGAATGTAACCTCCCTGTCATCTCAGATGTCCAGGTGAGAACCGCCCTCAGCAAAGCTAAAAACACAGCATCAATGGGACCTGATGGTATCCCGGGGTTGCGTGCTACGTGAACTCCAAGAGGAGCTAAACCGCACATAAAAATGCTATTTAACCTTAGCCTTACTACAGGATATGTACCTGAAAACTGGTGTACAGCAACAGTAGTCCCACTCCACAAAGGAGGCACCTCTACTGACCCTGGTAACTACCGCCCCATAAGCTTAACCAGCCTGGTCTGCAAAGCTATGGAAAGAATCATTATGGAACTAATAAACAGAGACATTGGGGACTTACAGACACTTGATCCCACCCAGTTCGGCTTTGTAAAAGGCAGATCCTGCCTTTTAAACCTGGTTGACTTTCTCAAAACAGTCACTAGAGCCATTGATAAGGACAAAGCAGTCCATACAGCCTACCTGGACTTGGCTAAAGCTTTCGACACAATACCCCACTCTGGCATCATAGACAAGCTCAACAGCTTAAATGTAAATCCATATGTCACAAGATGGGTGGCAAACTGGCTAAAGGATAGAACCCATAAAGTCAAAATCGCTGGAGTCATGTCAGACTCAAAGCCAGTGACAAGTGGTGTCCCACAGGGCTCTGTCCTGGGACCCCTCTTGTTCAGCATTTATTTCTCAGTTGTGAAAGCAAACATGGGAGGGTTGTGGCTGACAAAGTTCGCAGATGACTGCAAACTAGGCACCATAGTAGATACACCAGCTGACACATACATCCTACAGAAAGGCCTCACTGAAATGGACAACTGGTGCCGGAGTCATGGCCTTAAACTAAATGCCAAAAAATGTATAGTCATCCCCTTTGGGAAAAACAAAGTGCCCACAAATTATCACATAGGCGGTAACCCACTGAGCATGGAAAAAGTAATCAGAGACCTGGGGACCCAAGTCGATAGTGACCTCTCATTTGACACCCATGTTGCCAAAGTGGTTAGAAAGACTTTCTACCTTGCCCACCTTATAATGAAGGGATTCACATCCAGATCAAAGGAGTTCATTGTGCCCCTGTACTCCTCCCTTATCAGGCCCATGATTGAATACAATGCCCCATTTGGTATGTACCTCACCCGGCACTTGCAACACCTAGAGAGACCCCAAAAGTACCTCACCAAGAGGATCAAGGGTCTCCAAAATATGTCATATGCTGCCAGACTAAAGAAACTCCAACTCTATTCAGTAGCATACCGCCTACTCACAGGTGATCTGTGCCTGACGTACAAGGTCATGTCCAATCAGGAATTGATGGACATGCTCCACCTCAAAAAATCCAAATCCATCAGAACCACGAGAGCTAAAGATTTGAACCTCAGCACAAATATGAATAGGACATGCTGGAGGGACAGATTCATAACTCAGAGGCTTCCCATACTCTGGAACAGAATCCCAGTTCATGTTAGGCAGAGCCCCTCACTGACTCTCTTCAAGAGAAATCTTGACGAGTGGATGGGAGATCGTAGGTTTACCCCAGGGGTCATCTCTGTGTCACTACTAGACAGAGGCACAGTAAACTAATTCTATTATGTAAGGGGGTCTTCACTGTGTCACTACTAGACAGAGGCACAGTATTCTAAATCTATTCTGTACACTTTTGTACCATTACATGGGGTGGCGAAAGCCACATCACTATGGCTAGGCATATAAATGCCCCAGGGCAGATAGCCTAGTAGCAAACTATGAAACTATGAAACTATAAGATTTTTGGCTAGGAGAATAAATGAACATTTCAGGGAGGTTGCTATCATTGGCTTAAGTCTTGTAGTGGGCAGGACATGTATAACTTGTATAAAAATAAATAAGCTATTGGCTAACTGATTATCTGAATTTTAGCACTCTAAAGCAGTATAAAGGAATAAGTCTACAAAAAACTGCAAAATAAAACCAAGCACAATTTATTAAAATAACATCCTCACGTCACTTAAGTGCTTTCGTCTCCTTGTATGAGACTTCTTCAGACTGAATAATGTAATGTTAAAAACACATTTAAATAGACAAATAGACACATGGGAAACACCTTTTCATGCACGTTAAAGTTTTAAACATATCCTCTTCAGATAAACAACAAAATCTTCCCTGATGTTTAATCCTGGTGCATAACAAGCATTTAATTTTACCTGACACAGATATTCAAACCACCATAACACATCTTCAGCATTAGGCTGTTTGTCATACTCTTGTATTTGATCCAAAACTATAAACTTGTAGTCTACCTTACATTTATTAGTCATAGAGTGTTTACCAAGTACATTTTTTCATCTCCTACCTGAATTGTATACTCGGGCTCATATATTTATGTAATTCTCTTGTACGACCTACATAAAAAGACATGCAGGACCTACAAACTACTAAGTATACCACAAATTTTGATTTGCAAGTAAAGCATCCCTTAATTTTAATATTATGGTCATTAATACTATATTCTTCTATACCAGAACAGATAATCACAAAAGTTACAGTTATAATATTTGAACATACCTGTTCATACCTGTTTGTATTTTGCTCTGAGCACATTTAGATTGAAAATAATTCTTAAAGCTCTTGCCCCTCTTTTATACAAATATCAGGTGCTCCCCAGCAACCTTGTTTACTTCCAGACAACTTTTTGAAATTTCCCAAATGTCAGTTATTACATTTTTATAGCTTTTTCATCAACACTGTTACTTATTTGCATGGACACCCTGTAATTGATCTCCTTGGGTTTTATAGTCGCACAGTTTTCTTGTTTTCTCAAATTATACATTTCAGTGAATTTTTCTGTCACTAACTTGGTGGGGTAATCTCTACTTACAAGTTTATTACATAAACTGACACTTTCATTCAAAAAATCTTGATCTTTTAATGTTAGTCTGTTAGCTGTCATAAGCTGTCCCTTCACAATATTTTCTTTGTTTTTTTGTTTTTTTTTGGCGTGCATACTCTTAAATCTAGATATGCATTGTTTTGAACTTTTTGTGGTATACTTAGTTTTTACATCCTGCATGTCTTTTTATGTAGGTCATACCACTTGAGAATTATATAAATGAATATATGAGCTCAAGTATGCAATTCAGGTGTGAGATGAAAAATGCACTAGGTAAACACTATAAGACTAGTAAATGCAAGGTAGACTATATGTTTATGGTTTGGGATCAAATACAAGAGTTTGATAAACTTCTTATAGCCACCTTATAGCTAGCTATAACCTTCTATACCTAATTCCCATATGATCTTCCACACTCTGCAAATATTGTAAATAGCTTTTGACTTTAACTGTGTCCATTTGTTAAAATGTATCTGCACAATATTTTTCCACTCTGGGCAACATTGCTCACATTTTGTATTATTTGATATGTATGTGTACTTGTACTTTATTTTTATTGGACTGCTATCTTTACTGTAATCTGTTTCATGGAGCTTTTCTTCCCGGGCCCCCACTGAAAACAGCCTCTCTAGGCCTAGTGGACTTCCCCGGTAATCAAACTGATAATAAATAAATAAATAATAAGATGTTTTGGGGTGGTGTGAATATCTGCAGGTAAAATTAACTGCTTGCTATCCACCAGGATTGAACAGGGAAGATCTTGTTGTTTATCTGACGAGAAAATTATTAAAAAACATTAATGGCAATGAAAAAGGGCATGTGTGTATATATATATATATATATATATATATATATATATAGATATATAGATATATAGATATATATATATATATATATATATATATATATATATATATATATATATATATATATATATATAAATATATATATATATATATTCATACTATTGACTTGCTCAGGACTAGCCACTGACTGCAAATTACCTTAGATGATCTTCGCTGCTTAAAGAAAAAGATCTGGCTCCATGTGAGGATATTAGATATTGTTATCTGTGCTAGCATGACTGGCTGAAGTTTTGCAAATAATTATAAATTACCCTGTGTTACATATGCCAGAATGACTAGCTATAATTTTGCAAAAAAGTTTATGTCTTTTGATTATCAGTCTGATTTATGCAAGATGTTTGAATGCCAAACAATGTTCTCATGCTGACCAAAGGTGCATGTTCTTTATAAAGAGAATTCTGAATGTATGTTGCCAGAGTCAGCTGACCTATATGTGATGTCATTATGATGTCATTGTGTGCCAGAGCTGAGAGAACAGAATCTTCATAGTAGCTTTTGTTAACTCTTTAAAGTCTGATATGAGAGAGTAGAATTCTCATAGCAGCATCCTGTTCCTTTAAAAAAGAAATATGCTATAAAAGGAGGTTTTGAATCAAAGTTCAGTAGTTGTTGTTTTCCAGATCAGTTGTGTTGTAGTTGTTTTCCAGAGTAGGGGTTGTTGTTCCAGTCACTGAGGACAGGCGACAGCCTGAAGTGTAGGCATAATTTCTCGTCTTGCTGTGTGGATGTAAGAGTATAATCTTGCCTTGCTGAGTTAATTAGATCAGATTAGATAGGGAAAGTAAATCTTCAGATAGTCAGGGGACTTCAGTTAGTTAGAGTTTTTTTTTTTTAAATCAAGTGAAATCTATCCTACTGTGTTATTTTCATATTTCTTGTGTGTGCAACTCTATGGTTTATTGGAATCAGTTGCTCAGTATTTAAGTGCTTTAAGTCATTGTGACGCTTGTACCCTGGCCCAGAATTCAAGAAGCCTCAGCCCTCACCACTAATACCAGAGAGGGTGTCTCATATATGAGTAAAGGATAACAAATACACACAGTAAAGTGCAATTTCCCTTAAGAGCACATAGAGATCACAGTCAGTCTGGGGCTGGTCACTCCCTTGCTCTTCAGGTCCCCAATAAGACTCCCCACTGGCACAGCTATAGGGTCCAGATCTCAGCCTAGTGGTCAAGCTAAAACCTCTAGCACCCTCTCTGTTCAACCAGTGCTTCGTGTCCCTGCCCATGTAGCTGACACACACATGCACACACACACACACACACACACACACGCGTGCACACACACACACACACACACACACACACACACACACACACACACACACACACACACACATGCACTTTGAGATAAGAGTTTATACAACCACACAGACATGCCTGGGGAAGGCTGGCACAGGTTCTCCAGCTATGCCCCTTTCTTCCAGACTATACGGTAGTACCAGCTGCCATCACCCACTAATATTTATCAGCTACTCAAAGGCCATTAAAAGGGTGTCCAAGTATTACTGTGCAATATTATTATCGAGTTGGTAAATGTGACTAAACAGTCAAAGCTTATGAGAGTGGCAATGTACAAGATCCTTATATATATGCAATGTACTCTTAAACTTTAACTTATCTCTACACAAACCAGCCACAGTTAAAAGGTTTTAAAATATTTAATAATAAATAATTAAAACCACCAGACAATACTTTCTACTACACAGTCAATGCTGGTCAAGAGCTCAGAAATCACACAGAAATACTTAAAATAATTTAGTAGTCCAGTTCTGACATCACAATAAACACTTTGTCTAATCGTTCTAATTTCTAGCTATTTCTACAAGAAAACACACTTCTAAAATAACTTACATAAGACAACAGGCAAAGTGCTGAGTTGGAAACCTACCCTGCTGAAAATCTCTAACAAAAGCATTTGCCAACTTCTCTGCCTCAATGGAGGACAAAGCCACTGCCTCCGGGTATCGTGTAGCATAGTCCACTACCACTAGGATATACTGTTTCCCTGTGGAACTTGGAGTACTCAGAGGACCCACAATATCCATAGCTACCCTCCAAAATGGCTCCTCAATTACAGGCAAATGCATCAAAGAAGCTCTCACCTTGCTCAATTCAGCAACATATTCACACATGCTTTCATCTGCCTTGCGTCTATGTTCACGAAACTTTTTCCAATATGTTTCAGGTGTTAGCTTAAACAGTTCTAAAAGACATTTCTTAACAGCAGTATAATAAAAACATGCAACATCAAACATTTTGGACACAACAGTTACAGCTTTACCATAGAGTAAGGGGGTCAGGAACTGTACCCAGATCCCTTGGTCAACTTCATACTGTTTACATACCCTCTCAAACATATGAATGAAACTATCAACATTATCCCCCTCTTAAACTGCAGAAGAGATGTATTGACCTTTTGTGCTTCTTGGGTTCAATTACTCCCTTCCCTATTACCTCCATGACTCTGGCGAAGAGTCATCATCTCCTTCTCATGCTGCCTCTGCCTCTCTTTTTCCTCAGCTTGCAGACATAACAGTTTTTCATTCTCCTCAGTCTGCAAATGTTGCCATCACTCATTTGCTTCTAATTCCACATGCCTGGCCTCCAACTCAAGTCTCTTTTGCTCCAGCTGGATTTTTAAGTCCACTGCAGAAAGGTTGAGCTGTCCATTCCCCGAGGGAATTATATCTCGACTGCTAGTCTGATTGTCCTCCTGGTTGCTGTTTTCTGATGCAGCTGTAACCAAGGCTGCAATCAGGTGTGCCTTAGTAAGGTTTCCATGCACCAGTCCCCTAGCCTGGCACATCTCCACCAGCTGGCTCCTTGTCAGCTTTCCATACTCCTCTGCTGACATGCTGCCTGCTCACCCTGACTAACTAAGCTAACAAAAGAAATAAAACAATTGTGATCTGAACTAAGAGTATTCACTGTGTGGCTATTTTAGAGTACAAAAACACCTTCAAGGCTCACTGTACACAAGCTACAGGATTCACTCTACCCACACCACTACACGCCAGTTAGTATTTGCTAATTAATTAATATGTAATGTGGATATCCCACCATTGCCAAACACAAATGTGAAGATATCCCAACCACTGCCACCAATTTATATGTGATGGATATCCCAACCACTGCTACCAATTAATAATCCTCACCACTGACACCAGAGAGGGTGTCTGATATATGAGTAAAGGATAAAAAATACACACAGTAAAGTGCAATTTCCATTAAGAGCACACAGAGATCACAGTCAGTCCTGGGCTGGTCGCTCCCTTGCTATCCAGGTCCCCAATAAGACTCCCCACTGGCACAGCTATATGGTCCAGATCTCAGCCTAGTGGGCAAGCTAAAATCTCTAGCACCTTCTCTGTCCAACCAGTGCTTTGTGTCCCTGCCCAAGTAGCTGACACACATGCACTTTGAGATAAGAGTTTATACAATCACACAGATACACCTGCGGAAGGCTGGCACAGGTTCTCCAGCTGTGCCCCTTTCTCCCAGATTATATGGTAGTACCAGCTGCCACCACCCACTAATATTTACAGCTACTCAAAGGCCCTTCAAAGAGTTTCCAATTATTACTGTGCAATATTATTATCCAATTGGTATATGTGACTAAACAGTCAAAGCTTATTAGAGTGGCTTTGTACAGGATCCTTACATACATGCAGTGTACTCTTAGAGCTTAACTTATCTCTACACAAACCAGCCACAGTTAAAAGGTTTTAAAATATTTAATAATAAATAATTCAAACCACTAGACAATACTTTCTACTACACAGTCTGTGCTAGTCAAGAGCTCAGAAATCATGCAGAAATACTTAAAATAATTCAGTAGTACAGTACTGACATCACAGAAAAACACTTAGTCTAATCTTTCTAATTTCTACACACTTCTAAAATAACTTACAAAAGACAACAGGCAGAGTGCTGAGTTGGATGATCCAGACAAAAATGCTCAATGCCTTCTGGCTCTCTCTGTTTAAATTGAAACTGCAGTCCTGATAAAACATTACATTATTTCACACTTTCCTGGTGTTCCCAGGCTGATAGAAACTGCATTTACATTCTTTTACACTTAGAGCAATAAAGGACATTCCACATGTAAATTCTGGTCATTAACTTTAGCCTTAAAACAATAGGCAGGAAGCCTTCATCTAGCTGGATTGGAGCCGACTTTAGATCAAAGGGTCACAACATGCTTTTACTGGGTCAGTAGAGAGCACTGTTGCCACATTTTTGTAACAGCACTTTTTTCATTTAAGACAACAAGACAGTGATTACTGATAAATAAACAGAGATCTCTCAGGGTAAGGTACCTGCTATGTCCCCAAACGAAAAAATGTCAATATCAAGGTGCAGGTACTCCACGACTATCGAAGCCAACCATCAACCAAAAAAGCAAAAATCAATAAAAAATTTTATACTTGAACAGCAAAAGAACTTTATTCCATGGGTTGTTAGCGCTTTCACGTCTACTCTGGACGCTTCTTCAGACTTTAATAAAACACTTCATCACTTCTGTATTTAAACACTTATCAATTAAACAGTTAACCAATGAAAGCTTTTGTACGAATACATAACTATAACAAGTCAGAAACTTCTAAATAGATAAAAAGTCAGAAACTTATATTGTAAAAATTAAAACTTCAAAATTTAACATTGACATTAAAATGGATGTAGTAATAGATTATAACTGTTATTAACATTTCAGATGGCAAATAGCATATAAATATTTAAAAATACAAGAGCATATAAAAACAGCATGTAATAAAAACATTTCAAGTGTATGAAACTACTGAAAAACTTCTAAAAATATATATTCCTACTAACACCAAGAAACATGAAAAAGTCAAAGGTATAGCAAGAAATAACTGCTAATGCTTAAGATGACGACTGACTAGAAAGGGTTTCAAAGTAACCTTCTCATTGAGGCCATGTCCTTCATCTGCTTTCATTCTGATGATCCATTTACATTTTTCCCTTTCAGTGAAGTTACTTACATTGCCTAATCTCAATGTGGTGTGTATCAATTCAATAACTAAGAACTCAAAGGTGTGTGTGGTGCCTTGTGATAGAACATGTCTAGCCAGTGCGTTCCTGTCATTCTCCCTGTTGATCGCATATAAATGCTCTCTAACCCTTTCCCTCAACGTTCTATTCATCATACCAACATAGAAAGCCTGGCATTTGGTGCAGATGGCTAAGGCTAAATAAACTATGTTCCTTGTCCTACAGTCTGCATAATGATCGAATTTATATAGCACAATAAAGGACATTCCACATGTAAATTCGGGTGCCTAAAGTTATTCCTGCCCAGTATGTATTTGCACTGATTGCAACTGCGACATGGAAAGGTACCCATTCTAACAGTAAGTGGTTGATCTTGAAGTCGCCTTTCATAACATAACATGTTCCTTAAAGATCTAGTATTCTTGTAGGAAAAACTGGGGTGAGGACCTAAAAGTGCTCTAAGCCTATCATCCAACTGTAGGATACCCCAGTTCTTTCTAATGACATTAGTAATACTCTTGTTCTTGTTGGTATATGAAAGTACCATCCTCTTTTTACTTCTAATAAATGGCCTGCTTTGTTCCACCTGTTTACTAGTTGTTATCCTAATGTAGGGTCTTGTTTCTTCATTGCATTCTGTTTGTTGCAGGACTATCAAATCATGGTCATGGTAACCCCTTGATTTAAAGTCAGCATCTAAGCCTATCAATACATTCCTATATGCTGAATCATCGCTTGTTAGGCGTGAACAGCGTGCTGCTTGATTCTTAACAATGTTCTTGTGTATGTGGGGAGGGTGCATACTATCACGATGTAAGTATGTGTTCTTTCTACAGGGTTTCCTGTAAATGTTGGTAGTGAAACATCCATTATGCTTCCTGATGTTGACATCTAAGAAGTCAATCTGGTGACATGATCTCTCCCCAGTCAGCCTAAGAAAAGATGTTGTGTTGTTGATGTAACTTAAAAACTCATCTAAGATAGTAACATCACCACTCCAAACAAAAAACACATCGTCCACAAAACATTTATAATACTTGAGGTGCTGTGAATAAATCTCATTTCCAAAGATATACATAGATTCCCAGTAGGCTAGTATAAGCTTTGCATAAGAATTGTCACATGACGTGCCCATCGCTACCCCTGAAGTCTGCAGATAATAACCATCACCATATAAAAATACATTATTTTCTAACACTAATTCCATCAGCATGGTGATCATAATCACTTTGTTGTTAGTCATGCCCTTCTCTAGAAGAAAAAGCCTCAGGAAGACTATCCCTATATCATTAGGTATGCAGGTGAATAAAGACTGAACATCTAAAGTCATCATAATGTCATTCTCCAAGTATGCTTTTTCAATAGCACTCTCAGCTAGAGATTCCAACAGTTGTTTAGTATCTCTCAAAATGGAGAAGGTAGAATCAACTATAGGTCTAAGTTGCTTCTCAATATAAATTGAGATACATTCAGTTAGCCAGCCTCTCCCTGAGACTATAGGTCTGAAGGGTGGGTCAGACAATGTCTTATGCACCTTCGGAAGACCTCTGATGATAGGTACCAAAGGTTTTTCAACGAGAAAATAATTATAGAGATCATTGTTTATAATATTGGACATCAACATATCATACAATGAGGCATAAAGTTTACTAATAACCTTGTTTAGATCATACATGTGTATTTTTTTATATGTGGTTTCATCCAATAACATTTCTAACATTCTATTGTTATAATATACACTATCAAACAACACTATTGCACCACCTTTATCCGCTGGGCGGATAACTATAGTATCATTGTTTTGTAAACTTTTTAAAGCTGCTGTTTCTTGTCGGCTTAAATTGTAAAATTCTGACTTAAAACCGGTTTGTTCAAACAACATATAAAAATCATTGCAACAAACTTTCTCAAAACTTTCTAAAAGCGGATGCAATTCTGGTACAAAGCATGAAGGTTTCCTAAAATTATTAATTACTATATCCCTTGTCTCAGTGTTTTCATTATCATAAAATAAATCAAGTGCTAAACCCCTAGTAAAAAGTTTTAATTGCACTATCAACTCACTAATGTCTATCCCTTGTAAAGGCACAAACGATAGACCTCTGTTTAACACTTTCATTTCAGCATCAGTCAACTCATGGCTAGATAAATTAATTACCAGTTCATTGGAGTTTTCTTCCACATTCTCTTCTGTGGTTCCCCTGACACCCCTGAGGGTTTCTGTTTCTTCCCCTTGTACTGGGGACTCCATGTCTTGCGATCTGCTGGTAGAAATGATAAAGGGAACGTAAGATTTGTGTTGTCTCTCTCATTAGTCTCTGAATTCCCTTCTGCTGGGAGCAAAGTCTTCTTCCTCACTACCGGTCCCAAGCTCTTAGTGTCCAATTGTCTAATGGTTGGTAGAATATTATCTGCTGTAGTATTCCTATTTTGTAAGTTTTCAGATGTTCCTCCATTCTCCACTAGTAATAAATCTGAACCATTCTCTGTTGTACACCCCTCTGCATGAGTGCCTTCAAAGATGGCCACATTAATACTTCCTGATGTAGTGGGATGCATTTCACTGTTACCATCCTTCCTATTGTCAGGAATGCAAGAGTTCGTTACATCAATAGCTGACCGGATGGATTCCTTAGGCCAAGAGAAGATGTTCCCATGTGCAAAATCGGAACAATCTCTCTCCAGTTTCTTCTTTTTCTGTTGCAAGAGTCTGTTATCAGTTAGAGTTAAAGTAGTGGAAAGTTCAGAGAAGTAATCAGATAACTGTACAGATGTTAAAGAAGAATGTAAACACTCTTCCAGAATGGAGATCTCTTTCATGAGTTCTTTCTCATTTAGCGAATACTGTCTTATTAACAGCTTGGTATATGATATATCTTGGTGTTAGTCGGAATATATATTTTTAGAAGTTTTTCAGTAGTTTCATACACTTGAAATGTTTTTATTACATGCTGTTTTTATATGCTCTTGTATTTTTAAATATTTATATGCTATTTGCCATCTGAAATGTTAATAACAGTTATATCTATTACTACATCCATTTTAATGTCAATGTTAAATTTTGAAGTTTTAATTTTCACAATATAAGTTTCTGACTTTTTATCTATTTAGAAGTTTCTGACTTGTTATAGTTATGTATTTGTACAAAAGCTTTCATTGGTTAACTGTTTAATTGATAAGTGTTTAAATACAGAAGTGATGAAGTGTTTTATTAAAGTCTGAAGAAGCGTCCAGAGTAGACGTGAAAGCGCTAACAACCCATGGAATAAAGTTCTTTTGCTGTTCAAGTAAAAATTTTTTATTGATTTTTGCTTTTTTGGTTGATGGTTGGCTTCGATAGTCGTGGAGTACCTGCACCTTGATATTGACAAGACAGTGATTACATTCATATTTACAAATGATAGAATTATGTATAAAATTCTATCTGGCTAGGCTGGCAGCCTTCACCCATCTCTACCAGCCTTTATAGTCATTTTATTTATTATTAAATATTTTAGTACCTTTTATTGTGGCTGATGTTCTTAATAAATTGAGAGTATTTGTGCTTATTGTGATAAAACCATGGGCCACTCTGAAAAGCCTTACTGCTCGGGATACATGCTACCATTTGTATCAATATCTATTTTACCCAATTTAGTTGAACACTCGTTTTGAAGGGTATTGTGGTATCTGACTGGTGGCAGCCATTACCTTGTAATTTGGGCAAAAGAAAACAACAGGTAAATATGTGTCAGTCTTTCCCAAGAGTGTGGTGTGTGAATATCAGACATTTAAGCTTCAGTGTGTTAGATACCTAGAATCGGGGCACAGTGCTCTGCAGTGGTTAATGTGGAGACTCATTTGGGGACCTGGAGTGAAACAAATAGTCCAGTCCCAAGTTTGGAACCTGTTCCTAGTGTACCCTTAGGGGAAATTGTGCATTTATATGTCTGCTTTTCGTGACACTCCCTTACCAGAGACATTGGGGAGGATTGAAACTTCTTAGTTACTGCCCCAGGGTAAACAGGTCTCATCGCATATTGGTGGCAATGGTGTGGAATTTTAATTGCACATTATTTAATTGGGTAGTTGTCACTGAGGTGTGCACTCTTAACAGCCAGAAGATTAACATATAGAGCTGCATTTTCACAACAATTTTATTCAATTTTTAAACAGTTTAGTCAGTGACAGCAGGCAAAGATATTAGCAGAGGATTATAGCAAGCTGACATGGAACCAGTTGGCCAAAGTGTGAAAAGCCAAAGGACTGGTGAATATCAGACATTTAAGAGTGAGTGTGTCAAATACCAAAAACTGGGACATGGTGTTCTGCAGTGGTTAGTGTGGAGACTCATTTGGGGACCTGGAGCAAAGCATATAGTCCATTCACAAGTTTGGAACCTGTTCACAGTGTACTGTTAGGGGAAATTGTGTATTTCTATTTCTAGTTTTATTGACACTGTCTTGCCAGTGACAGAGGTGAGGATAGAGATTCCTTAGTTACTGCTCTGTGGTAAAGAGGGCTCGTCACACTCAGTAAGTGACTTTATATTTTCATACCATGCTGCTTGATTTGCAAAAGCAAGATTATGACCTTTCTTTAGTATAACATTCAAAATAATAATTGTTTACCATTACTATCTGAATCTCTTTTCACCATAAAGCACATTTTCCTTAACTTCCTGTATTAAGATATGATGCTGCATGTTTGGAACTGTTGCCTGTATGTATCATGGTTTTTATTTTGCCATTTGTCCATGCCATGTGTTTATAGTGATGTGTGAGGTGCTCAGACTGCATCAATCGAATGGTAAACTGGAGTTGCAGTCCCCATGTTTGAAAATGGGGACATATAGGTACATTGCATTTTAGGAGGTACCATGCTCCTTTACCTCCATGAAAAGCCTGTGGAGTGGTACTAGAAAGAAAAAAGTCATCCAATTAGTAAATCTCAGATTTATGAGGTACAGTGAAGATTCCATCCTCACTACAGGAGAGACAATTAACTCTTCATCTTTGCACACACATATTCCCGACCCCATCGGAGTTACAGCTTTCTGGACATGAAGAAAGCATTTAATCATGTATTACAGACAATCATGTGGGAGGTGCTACAATAGTACCACATCTCAGTGCCGCAAAAGTTGTGTCTACATTCATGGCATTAAGTTGAATGTGTTAAAGGTGGGTATAGGACTCCAACAAGGGTGTGTCTTGCTCTTCCTCATGTTTGGGATTTTTCATGGAAAGGATATCAAAGTATAGCCAAAGTCTGTAGAACATCTAGTTTGGGAACATGAAGGTTGCATATGTGCTGTTTACAAATAATGTTTTCTTTTAGGCTCAAATAAATGTGTTCACCAGTATGATCTGTTGCTGTTAAGTGTGAATGGATAGTATATAAAAAAGTGCCTCTGAATTAGAGTTCTCTCTAAGAAAACAATGGAATGCAGTCTGGAGCTGATTGGAATTTGGTTAATTTTTCATATATGAAGGCAAGGAGCGCAAGAGATTGATCAGTGAATGCCCAGGTTTAGCAGGAGTTATCAAGGTGTTGCACCAAACTATTGTCTAAAGCAAAGATGATGTCAACAGAAATACTATATATATATATATATATATATATATATATATATATATATATATATATATATATATGTATGGATTCACTTCATAATCTCGAAATACTGAAACATCTAATTTCTCCAAACTATGAAACCGAATCCACAAAACACCGAAACTACAAAACCCCGAGCCCAAAACCGTGAATTTCAAAACACCAAACAAACCGCATACACTACACCACACATACACCACAACACCCACATGACAACATAAACAAACAAAAACTACACACATACGCAACTCATACAAACATAAGCAGGGGGGCAAGCCCTTCAAACCCCCCTACTTATATATACTAACTCCGAGATCACACAAACAGGAAACAAAAGCAAACTCACACACGCACATTCTCCAGTCCTTCACACACATACACATCAAACACATCAGCACACTCAAACACACTAACTCCCACGTAAATCCCTTACAAAACACTCACCTGACAAAACGCCTAGATCCACACATGGCACCGCACACCATAAACACACAATCCCCGACATCCCATAGAGTAAGGCTATAACCACGAATTTGAGATATTCAAATTCGCGATTATGAACTTTCGCTGTTTTAAACATTCGGGTTTATAGTCTTGAGATACTGAAATTCAACATTTCAGTATTTCGAGATTATAAACAGCTCCTATATACATATATATATATATATATTTATTAGCTTACCATAAGTCAAGCTAAATTAAGCTTTTGTGAGTTACTATTCACCACTGGAACACTGGTTGATTCTCCCTTCTTAAGCCTAATCCCAAGACTGATAGTATTATGAAAGCCAGTTCCATAAGCTCAACACCAAGACACCAACCATTTGCATGTTTACATAAGTTCATAAGAGATCACCTTGATCCTTTGCAGAGAATATTGCAGTTTGAGTAAGATAAGTCACATTTACGTGGGGCTACATGCATCATTGGAGAAATCTAACACACACACCCACATAAAAAGTAATAGGGAAGACCAGGTTTCTTCAATTTCTTAAGCTTTAATGATGTTATTCTCTCTTCTCTGAGATAATCTCAATCTCATGAATGTTGAATGGCTGATCACTCAGTGACAATGTCTGTGGGGGATGTGCTGCAATCCACATACCATTTACAGGAACTGTCATTGATGGACTGAATAAAACTTGACAATAGGCAGTAGTACAGTTACCTCAATGTAATACAAAGACTCGTTTGCATAAACAATTGATACCAGTTAGCAAGGATTGTGTCCCCATAAAATGCACTCATAATCTAATGTCATTGAGAGCAATAATTTATTTTTATATATTAACCAGGCAAGCCCACTGGACACAAGCATCCCCTTCCAGAGCTGAACTGAGAGTACCATCTGATTAAGAGTCTTGCTCAGAGTCACATAGTAGGAAAAGAAGGTGAATAGAATCAAACATTGAACCCTATGCTTACAGGTAGATATTCAAGTACCAGCAGACAAAGCTTGTTGTAGAGATATGGCATTCAGCATAGCCATATCTAACTTATGCAATACATTTCCTTGTCATGTAACAAAAAGTGCATTTCAGAAGCTCTTTCTAAACTGAGATGCTAGTCAATATTTGTGTGGCTAGCCATTTCCAGTGTAGTGGTATCAGCCATGCTTACATTGCAAAGGAAAGGGATAAAAATCCCATTCTATGCTGGTTTCCATCATTTGTGAGAGACAAATGACTTTGAGGTGGAGTATGTGAATTGATGCTGCTCACCATTATGATGCATTAACAGTGGAGTATGTGAACTGATGCTTTTCACCATTATGATGCATCAGCAGTGGATTATGTGAATTGATGCTGTTCATCATTATGATGCATCAACAGTGGAGTATGTGAATTGATGCTGTTCACCATTATGATGCATTAACAGTGGAGTATGTGTACTGATGCTTTTCACCATTATGATGCATCAACAGTGGAGTATGTGAACTGATGCTTTTCACCATTATGATGCATCAACATTGGAGTATGTGAATTGATGCTGCTCACCATTATGATGCATCAACAGTGGAGTATGTGAATTGATGCTGTTCACCATTATGATGTATCAACAGTGGAGTATGTGAATTGATGTTGTTCACCATTATGATGCATCAACAGTGGAGTATGTGAATTGATGCTGTTCACCATTGTGATGCATCAATAGTGGAGTATGTGAATTGATGCTGTTCACCATCATGATGCATCAACAGTGGAGTATGTGAATTGATGCTGTTCGTCATTATGATGCATTGACAGTTGAATATGTGAATTCATGCTGTTCATCATTATGATACATTGACAGTTGAGTATGTGAATTGATGCTGTTCACCATTATGATGCATTAACAGTGGAGTATGTGAAGTGATGCTGTTCACCATTATGATGCATCAACAGTGGAGTATGTGAACTGATGCTTTTCACCATTATGATGCATCAACATTGGAGTATGTGAATTGATGCTGCTCACCATTATGATGCATCAACAGTGGAGTATGTGAATTGATGCTGTTCACCATTATGATGCATCAACAGTGGAGTATGTGAATTCATGCTGTTCACCATTATGATACATTGACAGTTGAGTATGTGAATTCATGCTGTTCACCATTATGATACATTGACAGTTGAGTATGTGAATTCATGCTGTTCACCATTATGATGCATTAACACATTTCTTGATTTACTAACTACTACTAAGCTTCTAAGTATGTGCACAACTGCTGTGCAGTACATGGAGTGTGGTGATTCCACTGTAATAAATGGAAAATGAAAAATCAGTTAAGCACTGCTACACCATGAGACATAATCTTAACAAATGTTAAGAACCCCCAGCTCAACCTGTTAAGACTGGGTTTCACACTAGGCAGTCAAAACTGACAGTACTGACAAGCAAATGACAGTGATAATTAGCTTCTCCCTGCTGCCTGTCCCAGTAACGGATCCTTAACAGGACTTGTGCTTGCCTGCATTTTTTGAAGGATGCTAAGTCTGAAATTCAGCTGTTTCATTAATTAGAACTTCATTCCACAGTGATTTGTAAGAAAACCACAGATTTTATGATGAACAGACCAAGTATATAAGAAAAAAATGTGGATGTTTTGTGGAAATCTGGACGACTGAGAGACATGGAAGGTAACTGTAAACATAAGAGATTGAGTTACACTGACTTTTTGACAGAACTCGCTAAATGCTTCATGGCTTTGAAAGTCAGCAAAACACTTAGCGCTTCTTTTCTGTTACCATTAGTACATGGACCAGATAAAGCTTGACGTAATACAAAGAATTATGATTGGGTCACCAATCATAACCCTTAATTATGTGTTCTCAACAAGGATTCCAAGATTCAACTTTCTCCTCAGCCGTGTCTGGAACACATAAGCAGGTTATGATTAGCGACCCAACCATAATCGTCTATGTTCACTCTTCCTGTAACTGTAAATGTTTCAGTACAAGGGAAATGCACCCATATTTGTGTTCAGTTATATTTACAGAATAGCAGGTATATTTACAATGATGTTAACTATTGCATTATGATTAATTTTCTTCTCATTACTCAGCCTCTCCAGAGATTAAATTCTTTAGATTTATTGAGCTAACTAGTCAACAAAGCAAGCAAAAACAAACAATCAGACAGACAATGTTTACGGTCTCTGCACTGGATATGAACATGGAATAGTCACACTAATTAAACTTTTACAGCTCCTGATAATTCTACCTAAACTCTATTTCAATATATTTAAAAATGCTTTTTTGATAAGCTTTTTGTGTTCTGAATGATCTTTTTAAAATGTAATTTAGTGAGCAGTAAAGTCCAAAAGATCATTAGAAAATACTTTTGATATTAGATGACTTCCTTCCAACAGAAATTTAAGTGCTATACATAAGTAGGAAGCTAGTTGACCTTCAGGTCATTTATGCCTAGCCAAGTTCCCTTTAAAAGTGAGATTCAAACCATGTACCTTGTGTCCCTGAGGTAAACACCTTAACCATTATGAAATCCCCCGAGCCTCAATCATTATTAAAGGACATTATGAAGGAAGCACAGAGCAAATACACTAGTAGAACAAACATAATGAATATATTTAACTTTTAAATGGAGGCATGTTACAATGCAAATAAGTTCATAGGTGTGTACTAGGCTAATGGCCCTGGGGCCTTTACAAGCCTAGCCCATAGAAGTGCCCTGGCATTGTGCCACCTGTTGTTAGTTCCCAGTGCCTCTATCAAGTAGAGCCACTGGAGTGATCCCTGGAATGAACTTTCTACTAACCATCCACCTATCAAGATTTTGCTTGAAGAGGGCTAGTGAGGTGCTCTGCTTGACATGTATGGGAAGTCTATTCAAGAGCATGGGTAATCTCTGGGTTATGAACCTATCCTTGCAGCACATTCTGTTGATTGTGGTAATGAGGGTGAGGTCTCTGGAGCATGTGGTATGGAGGGATTGGGATTTATTTAGATGTAGCAATTCTAACAGAGCTGGGTCAGGCATGGCTTTGTAATTTAAGCAGAGATCACCTCTTAGCAGATATGAGACAGAGAATAGCTGGAGTTTTTTTAGTCTGTCCATGTAGGACATGTGTTTAAGGCCTAGGATCCTTTTCGTGAGGTACTTTTTTTGGCCTCTCCAACTGTTGCAGTTGTCTAGTGAGGTGCATGCCAGATGGGGCATTATACTTGATGATTGGTCTAATGAGGGAAGAGTATAGAAGGACTTTCTGACCACAGTGGCAATGTGGTGGTTGAAAGAGAAGTTGCTGTCAAACTGTGTCCCCAGATCTCTTATAACACCTTCAGTGTTCAGTGGGCTATCATCGATGTGGTAATTAGTGGGAACTGAGTTTTTCCCAAAGGGGATGACTTCACATTTTTTGGCATTAAGCTTAAGGCCATGGTTCGACACCAGTCATTAGTTACAGTAAGGCCTTTCTGTAGGATGTCTGCATCACTTGGGGAGCTAATAATGGCTCCCAGCTTGCAGTCATCTGTGAATTTGACTGCATAACCAGGAACTAAACACAAACCCAGATAAAAATGAAACAGTCCAAGTGTACACAGCAGGTCCACACCAAAATAAAATTCTTCCTTTTATTCACCAGTAGATTAAGCACTTTCAACAGCTTATAGCTAAAGACTTCATCAGAATCTACTCAGGCATACAGAAAGGCAATGTAAATCATTACAAAACACACCACCTGACCAATTAATCAATTGTTACTTAAAAAAACATACTTTGGAAAATTAAACACAGTGCAATCCTTCAATGAAATCCCCCTCCTTTTTTATATAAAAATGTTCACAGTTAAATCTAAACCAAATAAGACCTAAGCTTTAAAACACAACTTATACTACAATGATCATTTAACCCTGGGCAAATGTGTGCTTGTAACTTAATTTGCCACAGTAATTCTTTTAACTCCAGGATATTGTTCCACGGCCCACCCTGAGGGTTTGGGCATACCTGCTCTATTGCAAAAAATAAAAAATTGCGATCAGAAAACTGTTCTATTTGTTTTGCCAGAGCATTAGTTTTTTGTGTGTTGTCTAATGTCCAAGGAGTGTTCATACATGCAATCCTAAAGCGTCTTTGTGTTTTCCCCACATAAAATTTGGGGCACACATTGCACTGAGCCACATAAACAATGTCTTTACTGTTGCAATTACAATGAAAATTGATTCTAATCATCTGGTGGTTAACCATTAAACTATCACCTTGGAAAATGTGTGGGCATTGTGGACAAGAGCCACATTTATAAGTGCCATGTTTTCTAAAGCTCAGTGGTAGGGAAATGTTGTTGCCAGTCTCAAGAAAATTCTAAATAGACTAACCCTTTCTAAATACAAACTTGGGTTCTGTCCCAACATGTTCCAGAATCCCATCAAAACATTTAAAAATGTTCCAATTCTTTTTCAAAATCTGGTTGCCCTTACAGGTCATTTATGCCTAGCCAAGTTCCCTTTAAAAGAGAGATTCAAACCATGTACCTTGTGTTCCTGAGGTAAACACCTTAACCATTATGCAATCCCCCAAGTCTCAATCATTATTAAAGGACATTATGAAGGAAGCACAGAGCGAACACACCAGTAGAACAAACATAACGAATATATTGAATTTTTAAATGGAGGCATGTTACAATGCAAATAGGTTCATAGGTGTGTACTAGGCTAATGGCCCTGGGGCCTTTACAAGCCTAGTCCATAGAAGTGCCCTGGCATTGTGCCGCCCATTGTTAGTTTCCAGTGCCTCTATCAAGTAGAGCCACTGGAGTGATCCCCGGGGTGAACATTTTACTACCCATCCACCCATCAACATTTTGCTTGAAGAGGGGTAGTGAGGTGCTCTGCTTCACATGTATGGGAAGTCTATTCAAGAGCATGGGTAGTCTCTGGGTTATGAACCTATCCCTGCAGCACATTCTGCTGATTGTGGTAATGAGGTTGGGGTCTCTGAAGCATGTGGTATGGAGGGATTGGGATTTATTTAGATGTAGCAATTCTAACAGAGCTGGGTCAGGCATGGCTTTGTAAGTTAAGCATAGATCATCTCTTAGTAGATATGAGACAGAGAATAGCTAGAGGATTTTGAGTCTGTCCATGTAGGACATGTGTTTAAGGCCTAGCATCCTCTTTGTGAGGTACTTTTTTGGCCTCTCCAACTGTTGCAGGTGTCTAGTGAGGTACATGCCAAATGGGGCATTAGACTTGATGATTGGTCTAATGAGGGAAGAGTAGAGGGAGACAATGACCTATTTCTTCCTGGATGCAAAACCCTTGGTAATGAGCTGTGCTACATAGAAGGACTTTCTGACCACAGTGGCAATGTGATGGTCGAAAGAGAGGTTGCTGTCAGCCTGTGTCTCCAGATCTCTTATAACACCTTCAGTGTTCAGTGGGCTACCATCGATGTGGTAATTAGTGGGAACAGAGTTTTTACCAAAGGGGATGACTTCACATATTTTGGCATTAACTTAAGGCCATGGTTCGACACCATTCATTTGTTACAGTGAGGCCTTTCTGTAGGATGTCTGCATCACTTGGGGAGCTAATAATGACTTCCAGCTTGCAGTCATCTATGAATTTGGTCAGCCAGAGTCCCTTTGTGTTGGCCTGGACTTCTGAGAAGCAGATGCCAAACTGGAGAGGACCCAGGACCGATCCCTGTGGGACTCCACCCGTTACTGGTCAGAAGTCTGACTTGGAGTCTGCTACTTTCACACTGTGTGTTCTATCTGTCAGCCAATTTGCAAACCACCTAACGATATAGGGGTTGATGCCTTGTTTGCTGAGTTTATCAATAATTCCTGAGTGAGGAATGGTATCAAAGGCCTTGGCCAGATTGAGGTAGGCTGTATGAACTACCTTACCTTCATCTACTGCTCTGGTGACTGACTCAAAGAAGTCAACCAGATTGAGCAGGCATGATCTACCTTTCACAAAACCAAACTGCGTGGGATCTAGAGTTTGGAGATTCTCTATATCCTTGTTAATTAGGTCCATGATGATGCGCTCCATAACCTTACATATCTGACTCATCAGGCTAATGGAGTGATAATTTCCAGGGTCTGTAGTCACTCCTACTTTATGGAGAGGGATGACTGTAGCAGTGCACCATTTGGTAGGGAAAAAGCCTGAGGTGAGGCTGTGAGTAAACAGAGCACACTGATGTGGTGCCAGTTCACTTTCTAATTCATGTAGAACACAGCCAGAGATATTGTCAGGTCCCATGGAAGCTGTATTCTAGGCCTTAGACAATGCAGCTTTAACCTGTGCTGCAGTAATGTTGGGTACCTGGCATTCTTCCGGTATTGAGATTTGTCTTTTGGGGATGGGAGAGAGGTAAAGTTGGCACTGAATCTGTCATCAGTATGTTGGCAATATCTGTTGGCTCAGTATAGGAGGAACCATTGTGCAGTAACTCAGAGCAAATCTGGGTATTGTCATGGAGATCCTTGATATAACTATCGAAGGCTTTGTGGTTGTTTTTAGTGTCTGCCACAATTCTGCCTTCATAGCTGGCTTTGGAGGTTTTGATGAGGGATCTCAGCTTTTTGTTGAGGCTAATAAGGGGATTTTTCCAGTCCTGGGAATTCACCTTTTTCTGCAACAGTTTCTTTCTTCTGTTGTAGAATTTTTTAATGGTAGGTGACCACCAGACTGGCTTCCTTTTTTTGAGGAGAGCATATTGGTTCTGCTGGGTATGGCTAGTTCCATGTATTTATGTACATGTTTGTACAATGCATTGGTGTATGATTCAGCAGTCATGCATCTATTTTCCATTGGCATGGGTGCCATGAAGTTAGCCACCTCTGTTTTTAGGAGTCCAAAATCAGCTTTGGAGAAGTTTTTCATGGTGGATATCTTTGCGGGGGTGTGGGTGAGATGTGGAGTTCCATGGTGATTAGTCTGTGGTCAGATCTAACTAGGGAGGAATTGACTACTGGTGTAGAGCAACGGTTGCCCATGTTCATAATAACCAGGTCAAGAATGTTGCTTCCTCTAGTGGGGGTAAGAATGAGCTGGTCCAGGGCATTGGAATTGATGAATTCCAGGAAGCATTGGGCCAGTGCATTGGTGCATGAGTAGTTTTCCCAGCTGATGGAGGGGTAGTTGAAGTCACCTAATATGAGAGTGCTGGGTGTAGGAATGTGGAGTGAGAGTCTTGGGACATGGTTGGGGACCTATACCAGGCTATGACCTGAATTACCATCTTACCCAATGTTAGTTGTACCTGGAGTACCTCAGATGTGTTATGCTGGGCTACTAGTCTGCAGATGTGCATATCTTTTATGAATATGGAGACAGCACCACCTTTGGAGCTTCAGTCCATGTTCTGGGGCCGAAAGGTGTGGAATGAGTTATAGTCTGGTAGCGCAGGGGTGCTTTATGCTACTTTAAACCAGATCTCCGTTACAGCACAGATGTTGATGTTCTCCATTTTGAGGAGTTCTTCAAGCGAGTGCATCTTGAGATCATTGAGCAGCATGATCCTCAGATTGCATTTGTTTGTAGCTGTTATGGTGGTAATTTGGTCTGTGGAACACTGCCTAAAAAAGGCACTATAGGGTGGCAAGAGCCTTAGCCAGTACCTGGAAATCCAGGGGTGACAGATGCAGGCCATCTCTGGCAAAACATTGAGGTCTGTCAGTCATGACATTCCAAGCAGACAGATACTGGATCCCCTTAAAATGACACCAGAAACTTAGCCAATTGTTGAAGTCAATCATTTTTTGTTTGTACTATGGTATCATTCTGGGTGATGGTAGGATGCAGCTCAGGGCTAGGGTCATACCTGCCTGGGCCACATAATCGGAGAGCTCCACCATGTCTCTTTTCATGTAGTCCAGGGAGGTGCGTCTCAGGTCAATCACACCTACATGGACTATGACAGAGTCATACTTGTACTTGTTGTGGAGTGACCTGAGTGCGTGTGTTATGTGTGGTGGAGGTTTAATAAAATTTGTGTTGGGTCAATGTTCGAAGGATTTCTCAAAACTAATGGCTGATACTATTTCATCAATCAAACTGAAATGAACTTCACGAGCATTCTTGGCTTGGACACAGTTTTATAATTTTATATTTTAAAATATATTTTTATTTCATTTACCTGCAGCAGGGATAGACACAATGTCACTCCATGAAGAATTTACAGAGCGTTCAATTATCACCATCTCATAGCTGCATGTGTAGTTACCTTTCCTTGAACTACCATTTAATTTGAAATTTAAAGTAAATGTCTGGCTTGCATCTGAATCGTTAGGAAAACCAGAATAAATAAGTTCTCCATCTTTGAAGAAGTAAAATGCTGTTCTTGTCTGGTTGTCTGGTGCTGTACAGGTAATGATGAGAGAGTCTCCATATTTCATCCAAAAATCATTCAAATCTGCTGATAACACAGGTTTTACAGGACGATCTGAAATATATCAAGAATACAAATAAAAAAAACAGACAGAATTCAGGTGTGCTTAGCATTAGTGAGTGTTGCCTGTTAATGAATAATGTAGCCAATACCATTGTCACTGAAACCTTGCACTTTAGAGGGCTTGACTATTACTGCAAAAGTATCTGTAATGTAGCATTGAATAGAAATCAACATACAACTTTGTATTTTAACCTTGTATGTTGAAATACTGCTTTTAGTTTTGTTAATAAGATGTAGTGGAAAGTGTTTTTCTTTAATTCCAAGTCTATAATCAATGCCAATGAAATTCAGATTTCAGACCCAAGGGATTATAATGGGAAATAAAGTTACCTACTATGAGACCCAGAAACATGATGACTGCTATGGATTTTTTAGATATAGGAGAATTTCATTACACAGATGAGCATAGGGTGCAGGAAAGATGTAATATACTAAAGTATCCACATAGTGAAAAATCACTGCCACTATTAAAACAACTTTACAGAAAAAGCCAAAAAACACATTTCTCAGAAACCGTATGGGTTCTTGGAAGAAGCATTTTTTTTTAAACATACAAAAGAAGTTTAGAATGTTCATATATATATATATATATATATATATATATATATATATATATATATATATGGTTTAGCACATTTATACTTCTTAAATAATGGCATTTACCTTTGAAGAAATGTTCACATAATTCCATCCACATTATAATCTTTCTACAGATTACAAGGACGCTACTGTTTCCCAAGTCTTTGTTTTTTCAACCTACTTTGTTTCTTACATAAGGTTTCATACATAGAGCTAAATAAACTGTACAAAACATTCTAAGATATGGACATAGACCCTGTCTTTAGGTCACACCTTTGCAGCGCCACCTCTACTCCCGTGAATTGTGGCATTGAATTGTCCTTTTCCAATCCCTCTCCCTCCTAAGAGAAGTGTGGCAATTCTCCTCATACCAGATTTAACCAATTTCTAGACTGCTAATCAAGCTCAGATCATCCATGCTGTAGTCACATTTTTATCCTCCTATGCCAGAAGACCTGGCCCTAGAATACTAGACATTAATAGTCAAGTAGAAGAGCTGGATCTAGAATACTGTAAATTAATAATCCAAGTAGAAGAGTTGACTCTAGAACACTGGACATTAATAGCCCAAGTAGAAGAGTTGGTTCTAGAACAGTGGGCATTAATAATCCAAGTAGAACAGCTGGATCTAGAACAATGAACATTAATAATACAAGTAGATGAGTTGGCTCTAGACAACCAGACATTAACAATATAAGTAGAAGAACTGGCTCAAGAACACTGGACATTAATAATACAAGTACAAAATTGGCCCTAGGACAGTGGACATTAATAATACAAGCCAAATAGCTGGCTCTTGAACACTGGACATCATTAATACAAGTAGAGCAGTACTACTCTACAGTTTTAGATATCGACTCTTTTTAAGTTGAAAATACCATTAGTAAAATATATTGCTGTTAAATGTCAGAGAGCTTTGTGTAACATATTATTGTTTTAGATCAACAAATTATAGCATTATTATTTTGCCTGGTTACTTTTCTCTTTGTCACCTACTAATCTGATGATCATTAGTTTCCTATTGCTCAATGTTCATGAGAGGCATCCATCCAGGCAGAATCAAAGTTTTCATGCCTTGGTTCATTATTCCTGATATCCACATGGTTGCTCTGCCACATGTTACTGCTGAATCCAGTGTGTGTGTGTGTGTGTGTGTGTGTGTGTGTGTGTGTGTGTGTGTGTGTGTGTACAAGCATGTCTTTGCGCTTGTTTTTTAGCGTGTGTTTATGTGTGTGTGTGTGTGTGTGTGTGTGTGTGTGTGTGTGTGTATACACATTTGAGTTCACCCTTGTATGTGCTAGTGTGTTTGTTTGTATGTGTTTGTTTGTATGTGCATGTATGAGTGTGTGTGTGCATGAGTATCTGCGTGGTTGGTACTGTTTATGTGCATATGTGTATGTGCCTGTGTGTGTATGCATGTGTGCATGTGTGTGTGTGTGTGTGTGTGTGTGTGTGTGTGTGTGTGTGTGTGTGTGTGTGTGTGTGTGTGTGTGTGTGTGTGTGTGTGTGTGAATGTCATCTTAACTACAATGCAATGGTGTTGCTTGGCAATCCGTATCTGGCACACTGTTTACCTTGTGCATTCCCCTATCTTCTACTAAAATCAATGTGTGGAAATTTGACCAGCTTTCCTCCCTCCCTGCATGGCTTAAGTGGCTTCAGCACTTAATTTCACCCTTCCCTGGTGTACCTTTATTTGGTGTAATTGTCCTGAACACTGTCTACCTCAAAATAAATTCACTGAGACATAAACTTATAGCCACAGCATGATTTTATTTGCCTGGAATAGAATTAACAACTTGAGTGAACCATTGCAAAAGCCAATCTAAGCAATCCTAAAATTGTAGAGTATGAAATTCTAACTTAAATAAACAGAACACCAGTTTGTTCTTAGCTTAGGTGCTACATCTTGGAATTCTGTCCAGTTATAATTCATACAGTCTAAATTGACAGACAAAATATTCCAGTAATCTATTTTGTTCTTCACTTGATTGATAGCTCTGATTGTTACACATCTAGTAATTTCTTTTTACTTCCAAACATGTTTCCCATGACCTCATGTCATAAAACTCAATAGTTTTCCTTTATGGAACCTTTAATAAAATCAAAGTCAAAACACAATGACAGACTGTCTCATGTATCTTCCTCTTCTAAATCATTAACAATGTTATTCAATGCATTTGTAATAATGTCTGAAACAATTTTCTCGGAACTCATATGTTTTCTGGGCTAGCTTGCACAACAGGAATGTTTAAAATAAAGAAATCCATTCTGACAGTTGTGCTTTAGCACTCCTTAACACCTGATTAGAATTTTCAGGGCACAGTTTATTTATTGTTACTGGGTGTCTGAATAGCAGTCAGAGCATCATCCCTCCGCATCAGAGGCTGATCATATACGGCATTTAATTCATAACAAAGACACATAGATAAGAAACAATGGAATATAATGTAGGTGTGGACATAGTCACAGTATTATAACTTTAAGTATTATACCATGACCCCCCATTAATATTCCAAAACGTGCACGCTGATTGGCCAGCGTGCATGTTGTAAATCGACTTATACTAATGGAAAAAGGTCCGGTCGCCCGGACTTTTTCCATTAGTATGTCTCTTTTAAAACACTGTCTCGCTATGTTAAATGGGTTTAACATAGTGAGACAGCTTTAAAATAAGCAACGGAGATCTCCGTTGCTTTTTTTAAAGCTGTCTTGCTATGTTGAACTCCTTTAACATAGCGACACAGTGTGTAAAAAGCAACAGAGATCTTGCTTTCTCCGTTGCTTTCTTTTAAAACCTGTCTCGCTATGTTAAACCCATCTAACATAGCGAGACAGGTTTTAAAAAAAAAGCAACGGAGAAAGCAAGATCTCCATCGCTTTACTGTTTCGCTATGTTAAATGGGTTTAACATAGCGAGACAGCTTTAAAATAAGCAACGGACATCTCCGTTGCTTATTTTAAAGCTGTCTCGCTATGTTAAACCCATTTATCTCCTTTGCTTATTTTAAAGCTGTCTCGCTATGTTAAACCCATTTAACATAGCGAAACAGTAAAAAGCAATGGAGATCTTGCTTTCTTCGTTGCTTTTCGCCACAGCTCTGATGTACTGCGTAGGCATGCGCAGTACATCAGAACTGCCGTGGATACCAGACAGCTGCAGAAGGGCAGCAAAGAGGCATTATACAATGCCATTATTTAAGAAAAGTAATTATTTCTTTTCTTAAATAATGTCATAGTATAATAGCAATAACCAACTTCTGGGTGTGGGTAATGCGGGATTTACTCACGGTTGTCGCCCTCGGGACCAAACCACGCCAACCGTGGGTAAATCCCGCATAACCCACACCCAGGCATGGGTTATTGCTATAATAAACAACAAAATTATGGACTGCAAAACATTTATTGCAGAACAGCAACATGATAGCTGTGACTTAACATAGTCATCCATGTTACGAACTGTGAGGAAGGTTATAGCGAGTGTTTCAAAACAAGTACAGTACATTAAACAATCTGGAATTTAGTCTTGTGGAAGAAATGATTCTTCAGTTAACAAGATCTTAAAAGTGAAGTAACACTTCGAGTAGCTATGCTTGTAGGATGGGATAACATTTTAATAATGGGTTAAGCTGCAGTTTTAATCAGTCAGTGAAGAGTATATAAGGTATTGAGTTTAGGGCATCTAGTTATCAGAGATAGAGAGATTTGAGTGCTGCATTTGCACCATCTGACTGAGAGACATTTTGAATGGTTGGAATGAAGAAAGAGAGTCAGGCAGACAAGTAGTGAACAGAATTCATTAGCAACAGCTGCTATAAAAAGGTCACCACTATTATTATAAATAGTCTTTGAAATGTTGGAAGTTGTTCAGTGGATAATAGTAATTTCTCAGTGTTTGTGAGATGCTGCTTTGTTGGTGATTCACACTTTGTGGTCCATCTGTCCATGAGTATTTTCTAAACCCTGGCATGCACAAATAGAGCAGTGATCCTATGACAGACCTGTTACAGTGTCTTAGAATGGCTGCTCACTGGACTGATGTCTTACACCAGTACCTCCCACAACTGATTCCAGAAGGCCTTGTCAGAATACCATAGTTATGGACACACCTGCTATATGGATTTGGGCCTGAAGTAGCACCGCTGTCTCCTGTTTGATGAACATTGTAGATCAGTATGTGTGTACACCTTTAAGAAGCTTCCCAGTCTGCAAGCACATGCATATATCCATTGAGCACGTGCAAGTGTCCAGCCAGAGTGCAAGCATTCAATGTTACTAGGCAGTCAGTTAGACAGTTTGTTTAAGTTTATTGTTCTTGCTATACATCCTGATATGTTTGCACATAATAAAATACTTAAATGAACACCTGTGCCTCAACTACTACTTCTTTATGCACATAAGAAACATGGCAAACATCTCCAGGAGTTGCCATTTTCTTTGGTCCCATGATATGTCAGGCACTGTTAAGAGTATGCATTTGGCCCAGTTTAGGCATGCATGACAGTATATATCATTCATCATTTGTCTCCACACTGTGTCCAGCATCCTTGTAGTAGACACAGTTCTCTGCACTACTATAGGATGACTGTTCTGAAACTGTACTGTAAGACCAGTGTCCCCATAGCCTGCCATGCTGTCTGTGACAGCATTAGAAACTGTTCTGCCTCTTACTTGTGTGCTGTCCATTTTAACCCCTCTTTCTATCAGCCTGCTGCTATGGCATGCAATGTTACAAAACAGATTACACAGTTATTTCACTGTCTGTGGCTGCCACATTCCCTTCAGTGATGATGGCAGTCCTGAGGTTCATTATCAGTTATCATGTCTGCTGCTAATTTCCCAGTATTTCTGTACACTCTGATATCCTTTTTCTTCATTTTATCTATGCTTTTTGCTAATACTATCTCCTATAAAATAGTGACTTCTGTATTAATCATGTTAAATTAGGACTCATAGTGCAGCTACTATACTAATTATGTGATTTATGTAAGTTCTCAGAATCATGTCAGTATATCAACATGTGAGTACCCGTATTCTGGACTGGAGGGTGTGGTCCTGCTTATGCATAGGATTTGAGTTCCATATCATGTGTATCTGGGTCCTGGCCACACTAAGTATTCTTTGCAACAAACTAATCACCATAGTCATTATGCTACTCAATTGCTCATCATTCCAGTGCATGGTCATTGAGTTCAAATACAGTGCGCTGATCTGTAAAGACTGGCCCCTCATGTCACCTCTCCCCACACAACTGGCCACATGCATCATGCTACATAAAGGACACTGTGCTTCTGTGCTGCTTAGTGATGCACATTACATGGTGTCTGATGTGTGTCCAAGTGCTTCAGCTACCATTTTATCTACTGGATTTCAGTTGACTAATGGACATGGCCTGAGAAGGATGAGACTCTGGCAGGACTTTCCCATGGTGCAAGAGGGAGTGCACATGTTTTAATGTCTGCTGAGAATTATAAAAGTTTGCACTATCAACTGGATGCATGGCAAGTACTTGTTGGGGTACTGACTGATGCCTCTGGCATCTCCCTCTGTTGTTCACAGTGCTAGTTTAAGGCATAGGATCCCAATTAGAAAGTGGTGTGGAGCACCCCTCCTAAGACCTCTATGGAGAGATCCAGCAACTGATGAGGATGGATATTGTCTGACAGCTTGATGCTCATATTAGTACACTAGAGGATTGCATCATGCAGTTGGTAGAATCAAATAGCTGGTTGCCCCCACCAGAGGACCACCAGAGGCAGAGCTTGCCAACAATTCCATCCACAGAAGTGAATATCATCATGGTGGGTTTCCCTGTGGGCCAGATTGGCAGAGCATCCCAGACATAACCTATCCTCCATGATGGTGTTCCTTTTTCTTGTATGTCAGTCTCTATCCCCTGCTTTTACTCCAGTACTCCTCATCACAAGTAATTTGGCCTCTGTCAGTCTGTCTCTCTCCATTTTTGCTTCAATTTTTACTTCATTACCTTCCCTGTCAGTCTCTGTCTGCAATATATATTTGTGTTTCTACTTTTTCTGAAATTCTTATTCCTTCATTCCTATTCAGATCCCTCATTCTACCTTACCTTTCTTATTAAAATGGTGCTTGTTACACACACATGAAAAACTTCTTACCTTATATGGGCTTGTGTTACACACTCAAAAAAATTCTTACCTTATATGGGCTTGTAGCTGTGCCTATGTCACAGCTATGAGGAGCTTCAATGCATATCTACAGGATGCATGCTGATATTCCTGGATCACCTGACCAGTCGTAGCATGTTCACTCAGTTGCATGGTGACAGCTGGTTTTGCAGATATGAGGATGAATTGTACAGCGTTATCCCTGGCACATGCATTACACATCAGCACTCATACACAACTAATCCCCATTAGGTTACATTATGCTATCTTCATGTTTTGCTTCTTTCTGAGTACCCCCAAAGTCACTTGAAAAATGCTGCAATCATCAAGCGGCAATCAGAATAAGAGAAAGAACATTCTTTTGATTTATTTATTCGTTTTTTTCTCATTGTTATCTCTCACAGACTGCTGATCACCAGTCCCCTACTGGGGTCAACCTATTCATTCCCTTTGAGCAGGGAAAGGGGTGATAGGGAGGGACAATCATTTAGACAGCCATTAGGGGAAGTTTGAGTTTTTGTCTGCAGCACTATGCCCTGATTTCACTCAGAAAAGCACTAGGGAAGGGACACAGCATGGGCTAAAAGTGAAGGACATCCCCTCACTTCTACAAGGGTTATTTCCCCTCAAGGATCACTGCCTCTATCCCTGAAGCATCAGTGTTGGATTCCCTGGTCTTGATCAGAGGAATTGTACTACCCAGTGTGTTCTCTGAGTGTAAGCATCCCTCTCTATCCATTGGGAAGGAGAGTAGGCCATGCTCTCTCCCTCCCTGCCTAGCTTCTCTGGTGCCAGAGCTGGTGATTGAATCTTAGTGCTATTGATTTAACGATTAAACTCCCTTCTAAATTATATGTTGAACATAACTGTGTTACAATAGTTTGATATGTCTAACATTAGCTGTTAAATGTATGTATATTTTGATTATCCCTGTAAAAGCAGACAGTTACTCACTCTAATAATTCGCAACTGAACAGACCCATAAAATGCAACCGCTCTTTTATTTTGGGGAGATACTGTATAAAATAAGAATACCCAGCACAAGTTAAATAGACAGGTGAAACTATATCTAATTCATTCAGTTTAATTGGCTGTCAGTTTGTATTTTATTTCTTAAATATAATGTTTTATATTTTTAAAACTAACACTGAATGATATGTAAGTTCTCTGTTTTTACTAATGATGGTTACATAAATGAGTTGTATTCATAACTGCTCAAATGGTTAATTGTACAGTGCCAAAAAGAGAGCCCCACAATGGACTCAAACAGATACACTGCCCCCTCCACACTTGCTTACATAGTGATTGGCCTAGGTATCTAATTGGCAGACACTTTCTATGTAGTCTCATTATGTAAACAGGAAGTGGTAGCAAGTTTTTTGATTGGATTGGTTCTTTTGAGCATTTTATAAAGTTTCAGGTTTCAACTTTCTGTTACTTAAGAAGTTAACTTATGAGTGTTTCTGCCATTTCACACTGAGCTAACTGGGGGAAGGGCACAGTGCAAACTCGGATCTGTAATATATAACATTAAGTATCCTGTTTTCTGCTTATTTTTACAAGTTATTTACAGCACTTTTATTGTCTGCGGTATACTTTTCTAGCTAGTTTCACTGTGTGTGAGGTATTGACTGGAAATTGTCTACGTTTATTAAGCATCTGTTTGAGTTTTTTGTTCTGATTTCCTGCCAAGGAGTGTATCATATAACTTGTTTGCAGTTAAAAGCTTTCTCTAGAGTCTCCTTGCTCCTTTATCTGTTTACATTTTTCATTTAAAGGCTCACTGCTGTTTTCTGTTGTAATAAACATTTCTGCAGTTTTTATCAACATAAGTAGTGTGGGTATTTGTAGCATTGTCCATATTCAGGCTTGTGTTTGGGCCTAGTTGTGGAGGCTGTGTGTCTGAACACATGTTCAAGGCCATCTTAGTTTAGCCAAAGCCATACTGCATTTCAGTGAGAGGGGATTGTTTATGGTCATTGGCTGATTGGGGTTACCTGGACCACGGCTTGGAGTAAACACCTCATTGGTTCTTTCAAGCTTTTTTTAAAGTTGTTTCTGGTTTCAACTTTCTGTTACCTAAGACGTTAACTTGAGTGCTTCTGCCATTTCACACTGAGCTAATCGGAGGAAGTGCACTGAGCAAACTCGGATCTGTAATATATAACATAAAGTATCCTGTTTTTTGCTTATTTTTACGAGTTATTTGTAGCACTTTTATTGTCTGCTGCATACTTTTCTAGCTAGTTTCGCTGTGTGTGAGGTATTAACTGGAAATTGTCTACATTTATTAAGCATCTGTTTAGGTTTTTTTGTTCTGATTTCCTGCCAGGGAGTATATCATATTGTTTCCCACCCTATTGGTATCTTGTTCTTATACTTGGTGGCTTTGCAGTTGCCTGCCCAACTGTAAATTTGATCTGGGATACTCCACCGAGTCTAGTGTCATTATCTCTTTCTACCTAATCCAGGGAGAACATTTGAGAAGGCCAACCCACTTAGTTTCTGCTCCTCCTTTCCCCTTTCCACTTTACAAAAAAAAAAAATTCTAAGCTTGTTTTCTGCCTTTCCTGTAAGTAATCTAGTCCAAATACAGATTTGCTGTATCCAGGACTGTTTGTAAGCTTCTGAGCCCCCAAGCCTTTCCGTGTTGGAGGAAAACCATCTAGCTTAATTTTGTTTCTTAGAACTAGCCAGTTTTTTAGTTTCAGCACTCAAATCTTTAAGCTCAGTACTTGTTCAGAACTCACTGTAAGCACTAAATAAGCTAAAAATTAATACAGCACTTAACTTTCTTCAGTTGTCTAGAGGGAAACACTTTTTAGTACTTAATAAATAAACACCTAGCCAGGCATGTCTAAGGGTCAGCTCCTGGTGTTTTCTCCTGTCTACCTGATGAATCTGGGCATCTTGGGGCAATGCAGCAATTGTCTCATGTACACAGACAACCCTCTCCTCCTACCACCCAACACTACAACCTGTGAGAGATGCACTTATATAGCCAAACTGGAAGCAAAGCTCTCTTCACCCAAGACTGGACTAGACAGTCAAGAGGAGAAGGTAAACACTTGCACCACACCACACTCATCACATAGTCCCTCAAAACCTACACCACTAAAACACACACATAGAAACAGAAAACACACCTACATTTGCAGAGGCTCTCAATAAAAATCTACCCAAGCAACAGGGACCTCCAAAGCAGTAATGCAAGCAACCTCCACCCCTAACACAACCCAAATAACACATAGCCCACAAACTCAGTGTGCCACTCAACCACAGCCCATAAGGCATAACAATGTACCCAACACTCTAGTCATAGGTGACTCTATAGTCAGGCACACTGATGTTACACTCACCAGGCGAAACAAGGAGAAAGTTACTGTCAGCTGCCTGTCAGGTGCCAGGATCGCCCACATAATGCACATACTCAGGTCATGCCACAACAAGTACAAATATGACTCTGTCATTGTCTATGTTGGTGTGAATGACCTGAGAGGTACCTCCCTGGACTACATGAAAAGAGACATGGAGGATCTATCCGATCTTGTAGACCAGGCAGGTATGACCCTAACCCTGAGTAGCATCCTGCCATCACCAAGAATGATACCACAGTACAAGGACAAAATAATTGACTTCAACAATTGGCTAAGCTTCTGGTGTCATAATAAGGAAATCCAGTATCTGTCTGCCTGGAATGACATGATCAACAAACCACGATGCTTTGCCAGAGATGGCCTGCACCTGTCACCCTTGGGATTCCGGATACTAGCTAAGGCTCTTGCCACCCATATAGTGCCTTTTTTAGGCAAGGTTCAAATGACAAATTCACCACTCTAACAGGTACAAGCAAGCAAAATCTGAGGGTAAAGCTACTCAATGCTAGAAGTCTAAACCTCAAAATGCACTCACTCGAGGCACTCTTTAAAATGGAGGACATCGACATCTTTGCAGTGACTAAGACCTGGTTCATGGCTTCAGAGAGCACCCCTGCATTACCAGGCTATAATTCATACCACACCTTTCGGCCACCTAAACTGGATTGAAACACTAAAGGCGGAGGCGTGTCCATATTCATTAAGGATATCCACACCTCCAGGCTAGTTGCTCAGCATAATACATCCGAGATTAGCCAAGTGCAACTAACTCTGTGCAAGACAGCAATCCAAATTGTAGCTTGCTACAGATCCCCCATCATGCCCCAGGATTCCTGCTCCTCATTTCTTGATACACTGGAAAATATTAGGGTACAACCTAGCACCCTAATAATGGGTGATTTCAACTACCCATCATTAACTGGGAAAACTACTCATGTACCAACTCTTGTGTTCAATGTTTTCTGGAATTCATAAATCCCAATGCCTTGGATCAACGTATCCACACCCACACCAGGGGCAGCAATATCCTAGACCTGGTCATTACCAACATGGGCAACCGGTGTTCCACTCCAGAGGTCAAGTCCTTGTTGGACAGATCCAACCACAATCTAATCACCCTAGACATCCACATCCCACCCCCATTAGGGAAACCACCATAAAACATTTCTCCAAAGCCAACTTCATGCTTCTTAAGACAGAAGTGTCAAACTTCACAGCACCCATGCTGATGGACAATAGAGGTACGACTGCTGAATCCTTCACAAATGCACTTTATAAGCACTTACATGAGCGCATGGATAGTGCAATCCTAACAGAACCAAGATGCTATCCTCCAAAAAAAGGAAGCCAATCTGGTGGTCCCCTGCAATAAACAAACTCTACAACTGAAGAAAGAAACTGTTGCCAAAAAGAGTAAAGTCCCATGACTGGAAGAACTCCCTGGTCAACCTCAGTAATTAGCTGAGATCCCTCATAAAATCCTTCAAAGCTAGTTACAAAAACAAAATCATCAATTATTCTAAAGACAACCACAAAGCATTCTATAGCCATGTCAAGAATCTCAATGGCAACACTCAGATCTGCTGTGAGTTACAGCACAATAGCACTAAATATACAGAAGCAACTGATATTGTCAACATCCTGGCAGACAGGTTCAGTGCTAACTTCACCCCCCTCTCATCCCCTAAATGGCCCATCTCTATACTGGAAGAATGCAAAGTTCCTGTAATCACAGCTGCACAGGTAAAAAACACACTCTCCTAAGCCAAGAACACAGCATCCATGGGACCTGACAACATCCCAGGCTGCATTCCACATGAACTACAGAATGAACTGGCACTCCACCTAAGTACCATGTTCAATCATAGCCTCACCTCAGGCTTTGTGCCCAGTAAATGGTGCACAGCTATGGTTATCCTACTCCACAAAGGGCGAGCCACCACAGACCCTGGGAACTATCGCCCCATTAGCCTGATGAGCCTGGTTTTACAAGGCTATGGAATATATCATCATGGAACTTATAAACAATGGCACTGGTAATCTCCAAACTCCGGGCCTCACCCAGTTCAGGTTTGTAAAAGGCAGATTGTGTCTCTTAAACCTGATAGAATTCTTTGAAGTGATCACCAAAGCCGTAGATGAGGGTAAGGTGGTTCACACAGCCTATCTAGATCTCATCAAGGTTTTCAACACCATCCCCCACTCTGGAATTATAGGTAAACTCACTAAACTAAGTATAAATCCCTATGTCACAAGATGGGTTTCCAACTAGCTCACTGACAGAACCCACACTGTGAAAGTAGCAGACTCCAAATACAACTTCAGACCAGTGACAAGTGGAGTACCACTGGGTTCAGTCCTGCGTCCTCTTCCGTTTGGTATATAGTTTTCTGAAGTACGGGATAACGCAGAAGGTCTTTGGCTAAAGAAGTTCGCAGATGACTGCAAACTAGGAGCCATAATCGAAACTCCTAATGATGTGGACATCCTACAAAAGGGCCTCACTGAGACAGATGCCTGGTGTCAAAGCCATGGCCTCAAGCTCAATGCCAAAAAGTGCATTGTAACCCCTTTTGGTAAAAACTTTGTACCCATGAACTACCACATAGGCAGTAGTCTACATAACACCGAAAGTGTGATAAGAGACCTTGGGACACAGGTTGACAGTAGTCTCTCCTTTGATAATTACATCACCACAGTAGTCAGGAAATCCTTCTATGTGGCACACCTCATCACAAAAGGTTTCACATCCAGGAAAAAAGAGGTCATTGTTTCCCTCTACTTGTCACTCATTAGACCCATTATAGAGTACAATGTCCTTTTTGGTATGTACCTCACAAGACATCTACAACAACTGGAAAGGCCACAGAAATACCTCACAAAGAGGATTACTGGCCTCAAACAGATGCCCTATGCAGACCATCTCAAAAAACTCCAGCGTTACTCCGTCACATATCGCCTACTCCGAGGTGACCTCTGCCTAACATACAAAGCTATGTCAAACCCAGAGCTGTTGGACATGCTCCATTTAAAGAAATCCCAATCCCTCCAAGCTACACACTCTAGGGACCTAAACCTTTTCACCACAATAAACAGAACATGCTGGAGGGATAAGTTCCTCTCCCAGAGACTTCCCATACTCTGAAAAAAACTACCTATCTATATCAAACAAAGCTCCTCATTAGCACTCTTCAAGAAAAATCTTGATGATTGGGTGGGAAATAGGAAATTCACCCCAGGGATCACTTCTGTGGCTCTGCTCGACAGGGGCACAGGAAAATAATTTTCTTGGGTGATGAAAGCCAGGGTACCATTTGGCTAGGCTTATATAGGCCCTAGGGCCAATAGCCTAGTACTTACCCATGAACCTATGTCTAAGACCTAGGACTTTCTTCTATGGCCAGACCAAACATGTTGTAACAAAAGAATCTGTAATTTACTTGCATTTAAGTCACTATAACATGTTATGCTTAAATACAAGATACAATGTTTTTTTTTGCTCATGTTAAATTAACAGGTTTTGAGGAAAATTGTTTAATTGGAAGTATTCTTGAACTGCCTTTTTTAAAACACCTGTGTATCTATCTTAGATCAACAAGGTTATCCACACCAACTGACGCCCTCTAATTTGACCCCTTTGGTTCACCCAACATAAGGAGCAGGCTTTTGATTGTAAAGGAAGTGAAAAAAGACTTGTGTAAGATCTGTAGAAAACATCTTTATACAAGATCCTTGTTACAGTTCTTACAGTTCTTACAGATCCTACAGTTATTCCATTTCTTACAGTTCCTACACTTACTACAGTTCCCTACATTTTCTACAGTTCTTATGGTTCTTACACTTCTTATAGTTCCTACAAATCATAGGATCATAGAAAGTTACTAGGCTAATGGTCCTAGGGCCCTACAAGCATAGTAAAGTTCTGCACTTGTTTCCATGATCAGCAACTATTGCCCCTGTCTAAGAGAGACACAGGTGGAACCCCTGGGGTGAATTTACGGTTACCCATCCAATCATCAAGAATGTGCTTGAAGAGGGCCAAAGAGGTGCTCTGCTTAACATGAACTGGGAGTCTGTTACATAGGTGTGGTAACCTCTGGGAGATAAATTTGTCCCTCCAGCAGGTTCTATTAATGTCGCATACCACTTTAAGGTCTTTACAGTGAGTAACCCATGAGGCATTGGACTTACGGGTATGCAGCATTTCCATTAAAGCAGAGGCAGAGATTGCTTTATACACAAGGCAGAGATCACTTCTGAGTAGTCTGTATGAAACAGAGCAGAGAGACAGTTATTTCAGCCAATCCCAGTAGGATAAATGCTGAAAACATTGAATTCTCCTTGTCAGGAACTTTTGTGGTCTCTTCAATTGCTGCAGGTGTCTGGAATGGTACATACCAAAAGGGGCATTGTACTCAATTATTGGCTTGATGAGGGAAGAGCACAGGAAGGTTATAACTTCTTTTTTTTCTGGAGGTAATGTCCTTACTTATGAGATGAGCAATACAGAATGCCCTTCTTACCACTGTGGAGACATGGTGATCAAAGGTAAGGTTGCTGTCAAACTGTGTGCCCACCACCACTGAGTGCATGCTTAGGGTGTTTCTATTGATGTGGTAATTAGCTGGAATTTTGCTCTTACTGAAAGGGATGATAATACATTTTTTTTGCATTGAGTTTAAGGCCATGACTTCAGCACCAATCATCTGTTTGTGTAAGACACTCTTGTATGATGTTGACATTGTTTGGAGATTCTATGACCACTCCCAGTTTGCAGTCATCAGCAAACTTTGTCAGCTGCAGACCTTAATTTTTGCGTCTACTTCAGAGAAATAGATTCTGAACAGTAGAGGTCCCAGGACTGATCCCTGTGGAATACCACTGGTTACAGGTCTGTTGCTGGAGGTGGATTCCCCTATATTCACTGTATGGGTTCTATCTGTGAGCCAGTTAGTGACCCACCTAATAACATATGGTTTGATATCTAGCTGGCTGAGTTTGTCAATAATGCCTGAGTTGGGAATAGTGTCAAACACCTTGCCCAAGAACAGGTAGGCTGTATGCACAGTTTTCCCCTTGTCCAGGGCTCTGGTGACAGTCTCGAAGAAGTCCACCAGGTATAACAGGCATGATCTCCCCTTGCCAAATCCAAACTCAGTAGGGTCAAGTGTTTGGAGATTACCTATATCTTTGTTGATAAGGTCCATGATGATTCACTCCATGGCCTTAGAGATAAGGCTAATCAGGCTAATAGGTCTATAGTTCCCAGGGTCAGTAAAAGTGCCACCTTTGTGCAAGGTGATAATGGTGGCCATTTTCCATTCAGCTGGGACAAAGCCGGGGATTAGACTATGATTGTAAAGAGCACCCAGTGCTTTTGCAAATTCTTGTTGGAGCCCATGTAGCATACAGCCCAGTGATGTTATCAGGCCCCATAGATGCTGTGTTTTTGGCTTTAGAGAGGGCATTTATGACCTACTCTCTAGAGATACAAGGTGGGGGCAGATGGAAGGAATGTCATGGGGTATGTGTGGTGCAGAAAGGGGAGTGAAGCTTTCACAGAACCTGTCGGCTAACAGGTTTGCTATGTCCACAAGCTTAGTGTATGTGTTATCATTAACTAACAGTTTGGCACAAATCTGGATGTAACCTTTTAGGCTAAGGATATATCTAAAGAATGCCTAATGGTTGTCCTTAGTTGAGGATGCTAAATTGGATTCATAGTTTGCTTTGGAGGACTTGATAAGAAGTCTTATTTGCTTGTTTAAGCTAAGGAGGGGATGTTTTCAGTTTATGGCATGCTCTCTCTTACTTTTGGACAACAATTTCTTTCTCTCATTGTAAAGCCTGTTAATAGCAGTTGCCCACCAGGCAGGTTTGCTGTTTTTTGAAGACCTTTCTTTGGTCCTATCAGGTACATCCATGTCAATGCAGTTATACATGTCTGTGTATAAAAAGCATTGGTGTAGGACTTGGCATAATTGCCAGTCCCATCTGAGGGGGAGGTGCAGTGAAGCGATTTAAGCCATCTGTTAGAAGGATATAATCTGCTTTGGAGATGTTTTTGCTGCTTAGGGGGGTCTGGTGTGATAGTTACTTCAAATAAGACTGGTTTCTGGTCAAATCCAACAAGGGATGTCTCACAATGGGGGTGCTACAATGGTGCCCTATACTGGCAAGCACCAGATCCAAGATGTTAGCACCCCTAGTTGGGGTGTCCACCAGCTGGTCCAAGGTGTTGGAGTTAATGAACCTGAGGAACCTTTGGGCAACTGAGTATGAGCACAAGTAATTTACCCAGTCAATGGATGGATAATTAAAATCACCCAGAACCATGGTGTTCAGAAATATCTTAATGATTCCAGTACATCCAAGTAGGCAGAGTGAGTGTGTTGCTTCATAAAGGAGGTCCTGTAACTGGCAATGACTTGCTTGAATAGGTGTCCTACCAAATGTTAGTTGCAACTGAAGTGTCTCCAGGGAATCATACTGTTTAACCAATCTGGAGGTGTATTTATCTTTAATGAATATTGATACACCACCTCCTTTAGTTTTCACACCTTCCAATTGTAGTCTGAAAGTGTGGTAGGAGGTGTAACCAGGTGTGGCTGGGGTGGTCTCCTCAGCCATGCACCATGTCTCCATGACTGCACAGATGTCAACACCTTCCAAGGTGAGGACTGCTTCCAGTCAGTGCAGTTTCTTGCTAAGACTCCTAGAATTTAGCAGCATAAACCTGACATTGTTTTCTGAGGAAATTTTTACTTCAGGAATTTTGTCCTTGTGCCATTGCCTAAAAAGGCAGTATGGGGTGACAATAGCCTTTGCCAGTAGCCAAAATCCTAGGGGTGGCAGATGAAGACCATCTCTGGCAAAGCATCGAGGTCTATCAATCATATCATCCCAGGCTGACAGAAACTGAATCCCCTTAGAATGACTCCAGAAACTAAGCCAATTATTGAAGTCAATGATTTTCTGTTTATATTGTGGTGTCATCCTATGCGAGGGTAATATGCTGCTCAAGGCTAGGCACATACCTGTCTGTGACACATAATCAGAGAGTTCTGTCATGTCTCTCTTCAAATAGTCCAGGAAGGTATGTCACAAATCATTCACACCAACAGGTACTATGACCGAAGCATAATGGTACTTGCTGTTCAGAGACCTAAGTGCCTGCATGATCTGATGAATCCTGGCAGCAGAAAAACAGCTGACCATGACTTTCTGCTTGTTCAGCCTGGTGAGTGTCTCACTATAGAGTATCTTATGACTAAGATATTTGGAGCGGATGTGTGTTGCCTTATGGGCTTTGATGGTGAGGCACTTGTGCTTGTGTCATGTGTATTGTTTGTTTTGGGTGTTATGGTTGGTTTAGTATGTATGCATTCTGAAGGTCTCTGGTGTTTAAGTAGATTTTCTGTGAGTACCTCCACATATGTTGGTTCATGAGTATGCTGTGTGTCATGAGTGGGAGTTGTGGTAGGTGGGCTGACAATCCACTCTGTATTGCTATCTATTGCATGAGAGAGCTGTGATTCTAAATTCATAATGTAGGTGCACCTCTCACAAATCGCACAGGAATGATTTAGAAGTAGGGGGTTGTCAGTGTACATGAGGCAGTTGCTACAATGCCACAGTAGACCCATGTCTACCAGGCTGGTAGGAGAAAAAGAGGGAACTGACAGTTAATGGTCCTAGGAATAATCTTGGTCTGGCTATAACAGTGGAAGAGGCAATACAGCAGGGGAAGGTATTAGTAGGCTTAGGCACAAAACCTTTGGTTTAGGTAATATTTGCAAGGCTAGAGAGCAGGTGTCTGTAACTGACAAGCCCTCTATGCAGTAGTGCACAATGCTGCACAACGTGAAAACAGGCACAAACAAGCACATACCAGTTCAAATGCAGGCTTTTTAAAGCAGAAAAAAACAAGAAACAGCCAAAGTTCAAATTATCCAATCAAAATGTCCTAAACAGAGCCCTGCAACAATAACTCTAGCTAGATCAGTCCAAAGTGTACCTTCCTGCCATGAGGACACAGGGTGGCCTCTCCATACAAAAGATTAACTGTTTTACAAGCGTCAAAGGTCACAAACAGTACCAGATTCACCAAAAACCTGAACATAGTCACTGTTAGTGTTTTTCAAGTGCAGCAAACAATTAAAATGAACAAAAAAGCAGATTAACAGTAATTATAGTTGTAAGAGGAATTCAATTAGCAGACATTCTAAAATGGTGTAAAATACAGTTGCACAGTTTAAACAGATATGCAGCACATATTGTTTTAGTTAATTAAAATTGCAGAAGACAGTTGGAAATAAGGACTTATCATTTGTAGTCTCCCAGCAGGTATTTGGAAAACAGTAGAGCAAGGGCAGAAGGCCTTACTCACTGCATCTTTGAGGAAACAAGCACAGACTAGTTCAAATACAGGCTTTTTAAAGTAGAAAAACAGGAAACAGCCAAAGTTCAAATTATCCAATCTAAACACCCTAAACAGAGCCTTGCAACAGTAATTCTAGCTATATTAGTCCAAACTGTACCCCCTGCAGTAATGGTGCAGACTGGTCTCAACAATCAAATGATTAACTGTTTTAGACCATTATGCTCTGCAAGTGATGGCCTTTATCTGTCTTCACAGATCTTCATGGGTCTGGCACTGATTGTCAGCAGCTCCATAGTTACCACATTAGTAATTGTGGTGAGGTAATCAATACCAACATACAACTGTCAGTGTGGCACACATTGAAGGACAAGCTGCTAAATGGTAGAAGTGTATACATGACTCAGACCTCACTGCAAGCATTCATAACCCTGGGGAACTGCAGTCATCTGTGCAGTCACACACACACCATGATTCAAAGCTGCAGAGAGCACCCCAACCTTACCTGGCTAAGCATCCTATCATACATTCAGAACATAAAGGGGAAGCCGGTAATGGCATGGGACATGGTGTTTCAGTAAATAAGAGTCACATAAACACCTCCATACTGTACAGCCAGTAAGATGCATTGGGAAAACTGCATGGGTAGTTCACCACTGGCAGCACACACCTATCCAGATGATAGCTAGCTGCCATCCACCACGTGACCAGTAATCCCATTTTGCCTATATCACAATCATCAACTGTATTAGTTGTGTATGTACCCTGAACCTGGGACACTTCAATTACTGTAGCATGCATTGTATGGCATACCCATGATAGCACACAACTGCCCAGAGAGATGTCATCAGTCCAGTCGAATTACAAACCCCTCAGTGCACCCACGGGCTACCTATACATGAGTTGAAGGTGTAATGCAGTTGACAATACACAACAGAGGTTACCACTGCAGCATACCTACAGCATCATCATCTATGACAACACTAACATTAAGCAGTCACATTTGCACTTACCATCTCCCACAATACCCGTGTAGCTATGGTCAGGCATACATACACCTCCAACGTGTAGTGCATCCTCCTAGGGGGGTGTATACACAGCCACACAGCCCCCAATACCTCATCAAGTCTAGCAGCAATAGGCATGCATACACACAAGTGCTATATGTGCATGTCTATAGATGCATGTAGTATACTATACACTACAGGCATACATCTTCATCTGCTAGGATATGTACACCTTTCTGGTGGACATCTGCAATACATACTGTCCATAACAGGGATGACATACCACTGTCTGACACAAAGTAGGGGTAGTTGCCCATTCTGGACCAATGTCTCCATAGTGTGTACATGAGAATGGGATCAGTCCTGCATACCTGCACCACAAACGATGAGCTTACTTGTCTACATCCACTACAGACAGTCCTCTCTCCTACTTCACATATGTCTGCAATAGGGTGCACCTGCATTTGCTCACTTGTCGTGGTCATGGACACCAGCTATACCAGTGCTGTTGGTATGTTATACTGGATGGCTGACACAGTCAGTGTAGGCACCACCCCCTCTCTTCATCATCAGTACATCAGCCTGTCCCAACACAAACTCACCCATCTCCTAAATGTGGGGAATGGTTCATCACTGTTAGCTGAACGTCATGGTATTCATCTGCCATGGGACACAACCACATCAGAGTTCATCCTACATGGCCCAAACCATAACCTTGTAACACAATAGGATACTGTATTCAAAGGAGGGCTGCCCACTGCCATTGTCCCAGATGTTTGATGGATGAGTACTGTCACCCCTCCAGATGGTGTGTTACACCAAGCAGCCTAACTATGCTGTTCTGCAATGCCATGGCACATGGCACAGTTTATATTGGAACCCATTAACCATGACATTGGTGACCTGCACACACTCCATCATGGACAGTTAGGCATTGTCCAGGAAGGGGTCATGTCTGTTACACTCGGTTGACCTGTATAACACAGTCACCATATGCATGGATGGGTGGTGACACCATAAACCGCCTACCTTGACCTGGACAAACCCTGTGACAGCATAACCCACCTACTCATTATAGATATAACACTTCCATGTATACATCACACCATATGCTACCATAGGGGTATCATAGTGGTGCACAGACATGACCTACCTATGTCACATAGGAGAATCCTCCCCAAGCATTTACCCATATCTAATGGAGTAACCTGTTGTTCTGTGTACTGCCCTGTTATGTGTGATGTACACCCCTGAGGTGCAGGGAACACCAATTACCCCATGTCCAGCCATGTCTGTGGATGACTGCATGCTGTTGCCAGATTTCCTAATGATGTGGACATCTGCCTAGGAGAATCTCACACAGATATATGACTGTTAACAGACACATGGACTCAGGGTGCACACCACAACATCCACTGTCAAGCCCTTTGAGGAGAGTGACATCCACACATATTATCACAATACTAAATACATCCTATACATGCAATTGGTCATGAGGGATCTGTGGACACAGGTGTTTGGCACCAAGACCTATCACTACAAGGTTGCACCTGTTGTAAAGTAATACTGCTACATGGCCCAAGACATACATATGGTCATGCCATCAGGGGACATAGGGTGTAAACATACCTGTATCCCCCCAATAAGGCCCTGTTTTGATATGATTCCCTGTTCATCAATCACATCACACAGCACATGCAGTAGCTGGGGACATCAATCAGTTTCCTCACCAGGCAATACCAGGGCCTCAAACATCTACCATAGAATGATAACCTATAAGGTCAACAGTCTACTCCATATCATACATAATCCACAGGGGTGAGCTCAGTGTGGCATGCAAGGCAATCACAAAAACCACAATGATGGGAATACTGCATAGGTGCAACTCATGCCCCAGTGTGTTAACACACACACACACACACACACACACACACACACACACACACACACACACACACACACACACACACACACAATATATATGCCATCAACCCAGTGTGTGACAGCAACTGTGCTTGTTGGCAGCTCAGATGTGTGTACCACACACTCAGCCTACTGTGGAATGGTCACACTGCCCATATCAGGCAGGTTAACTGTTAACACCATTGCAGGGGGGAACCTGCATCAATGGATGGTTAACTCGACATACACCCTTGGGATAGCACCTGTCTCTCCATTGGACTGGGGTAGCAGGTACTGGCATGCATGCACATGGGCTAAAAGCCAACCTAAGCATATGGGTGCTCAGGGCCCATATTCTACGTAACCTCATATGGTACCAGGGATACCAGTTATGGCCTGGTGCTGTGACAGAATGTGTTGGTATGTGTCCACATCCATCATTGCCTTTGACTGTTGTGTGTCCCCTATGGGCAACATCACAGTAGCCTGTCATCTAGACTACTTCCAACAAATAGGTGAGTGCTACTACAGGTGCACAAGGACATACCAGCAACATCTGTGCTACACCATAACAGAGGGCAATGCATATCTGGTGTGGGGTGTCTTCCTGGTAGGTGTCCGACATATGCTGTACCCATATGTCTGTGAAATGTGTACATGTGACTGATAGATGCAGAACCCCTGCCAGACAAATGTGGACCTCTACACAGCAGTTGGACAATATATGATGGTTGTCCCCAGGGTTCGGGGAATGTGTGTGACATGCCAAACCCCTGGAACATAATGGTACATTAATATCTGCTACTTTAATCATTCCCTTACATTGTATGGCCCCTATGTGCCCACTGCTGCTGAGGCTGAGCCAGTGTCTGCCCAATACTGCTGCCTATGACCTTCTGTATTGACCACTACTTACTGTCACTATTGTACAATAGACATTCCAGTATCAGTGATATGTGAGCTGACCATTGCTGTGGTGACTCAGGGGCCAGAGGTGTGACATATGTCATTGCTGACAAAGTTATACCTGATGGCCATAAGTGCTGGACAGCAGAATAACAGCAACATGTCATTACATTAAATGTTGTTGAAACCTACTTTTGAGATTCCTTTATCCCATGACTGCATCTCCCCATCTGCATTCTATTCCATGTGTAATTGTGTGACATACCTGGTATACTGCTGTACTCCTTTTTGGAAGAAATCAAGTGGTGGTCTCCTAGGGAATGGCAGCCTGCCTTCAAGAAGAAGGTGTCAGTGCTGTTTACCATAGGCAGCTGCTTGCCTTTTTTAGGTAATGCGCAGGAACAGGTCATTGCCTGTGCAGCAATCAGTGACTGCCATTTGTTACTAGCAGCCTGAACAGCTGGGTTGCATTATCATTAGCCAATGGCATGGCAACACAGTGCTATAATTAAGAGCTTCATGTAGGCCTCCCCCTTTTCTTGGCCTGTGAGTAAGATATTATCAAAGTGTGGGAACTACAGCATCATAAAGGGTATGTAGAGATACTGTCCATTGTATAGATTGATGTGTTATTTCCACAGTGTTTCATGGTATGTGTGCCCATTGTTAACAGACCTTCAGATTCTGTAGCAGTGTACTGTTTAACAATGTGTGTTGGGGTCAGTGAGCTGACAGGCAGATGTGTGTGTCATACATCCTTTCTATCTGGATGTGCATGCTGCTGCAGTTGATGCTGGTGTATCAGCTGTGTATGTTTGTAAGAGGGATTGTGACACTTGTCCCTGTCACCTAACACTTTATGTATGGCTGTGTTGTGGATGCCCTGCTCTAGGTGTTTGGGAGGTATGTTAAGTTTGTATCAGTTAGCCGAACAGAATGCTGCATGTGTAGCAGGCCATAGCTGCTGGATTCTGGCCAGGACTCCTAATGGGGAGTGTGAAGACATTGGGGTACTGCATGCTTAATAAGTCAGTGAGGGGGCAGTATCAGTTCTTGTGTCAGAGCATGGCCAGGCTGTGTATACCCATAACAGTCCAGGTGTGATATGAACCTCTGGTATGTATGTTAAGTAGTAGTTCCATCCAGTCAGTGGTAGGAGACATTTAGGACACATGTACATATTTGTGACATGTATCTCACCCTCACAGCCTTCGATGTGCTACTCTGGCTGGCAGTGAATGTGTTATCAGCAACCATTTCTTCTGGACATTGCAGGGCTCATTTATTTCTATGTTGTATAGACAAGCATGTAAATGTACAACACACTGAACTGTGGGCCTGAACTGTGGGTGTCCTAATTTGAGACATACTAGGAATGTAACAGATAGAGCTACTAAGTCAGTATTATGTGAGGTGTCTTTGCAGGATATATGTGCATGCATACTGTGTCTTACACAGGAATGGCATGGACATGTGTGTTTGAATGTCTATGGCATGTGACACTGATTTGTCTGTCATGAGTTTGTAAGGTCAATCTGCACTGACCTGCCAGTAGACCTGCCAGTACTTCAACACATAGAATAGGTTTGATGACAACTATGCCATAAGTAGGTGACACACCTGTGGACATTCTGCAACAGTCTGTGCAGTTGTCAGGTGTACCTGATATCGTAGCATCTTGTACATATATCAGCATTTATTTGACTGTGTACCAGGTCAGTGTCTGCATCACAGGCCCAAGTACGCTCTCATTTATGCCATTATATGTGGAAGTTGTGTCACTGGGAATAAGGTTGTCTTGGTACAAACACTGGTAATTCCCCAGAGGTGTGATGTCCTACTGGTGTATTGCACTAAGCTTTGGTTCAGATGTTTCAGGTTTCTATATTTGGCGGAGGTGTATGTTATCCCTATTGTTACATCATTTGTGACTTATGATATATGTACAGGAACGGGGGTAATTCCCTACAGCTTAGTTGTCGCAGTGGTGTGTTGCTCTGACTATGGTTCCGAGGTTCCTGGAGTTAATACCTGGTAGGGGTGTAGTTGTTCCCCTAATGCAACATCATTGTACTGCAAGTTATAAGTTAAACATGAACACCAAATGTTCACAGCTGATTTGGCCAAGTGATGCAGAGGGTTCTGGGTTCAATACTTGGTAGGAGTATAAATTTTCCATAATGTTACATTACTGCACTACATGATACATCTTAAAATAAACATAATCTCCACAGCTGATTTGGCATAATGGTGCAATGCTCTGCTTTGTTGTAGAGAGTCCTGGCTTCAATAATTGTTATGGGGATATTTTTTTCCCTAATGTAACATCACTGTGCTGCATGATACATTGCATAATATATTTTAAAGGAAACACTAAATGTCCACAGCTGATTTGGCATACTGGTGCAATGCTCTGACTTTGGTGCAGGGGCTTCTGGGTTTGAGGCTTGCCACGTCTGATTATTTTGTTTCTGCCCTTAGCTTTGCATAGCAAGCTAATTACTGCTTAGATATATAGGTTTATAGGTTCATAAGTTCATAGGTGTGTGCTAGGCTAATGGCCGTGGAGCCTTTACAAGCCTAGCCCATAGGATTACACTGGCATCATGTCACCCGACCTTAGTTCCCAATGCCTCTTTTGAATAGAGCCACTGGAGTGATCCCCAGGTGAATTTTCTATTTCACATCCAGTCATCAAAATTTCTCTTGAAGATGGCCAGTGAGGCGCTCTGCTTGACATGTATAGGATGTCTATTCCATAGCACGGGCAGTCTCTGGGTTATGAACCTGTCCCTCCAGCTTGTTCTGTTGATTGTGGTATTGAGGTTGAGATTTCTGGAGCATGTAATGCGGAGGAATTGGGATTTCTTTAGATGTAGCATTTCTAATAGATCTGGGTCAGACATAGCTTTGTAAATCAAGCAGAGATTGCCTCTAAGTAGGCAATATGAGACAGAGAATAGTTGGAGTATTGTTTAGTCTATCCATATAGGACAAGTGTTTAAGGCCTAGGATCCTCTTTGTGAGGTACTTTTGTGGCCTCTCCAGTTGTTGCATGTGTGTAGTGCGGTACATGCCAAATGGGGTACTGCACTTGATGGTTGGCCTAATGAGGGAAGAGTAGAGGGAGACAATGACCTCTTTCTTCCTGGATGTAAAACACTTAGTAATGAGATATGCCACATAGAAGGACTTTTTTGACCACAATGGCAATGTGGTGGGCCAAAGAGAGGTTGCTGTCAACCTGTGTTAACAGATCTCTTATAATGCCTTCTGTGTTCAATGGACTACCACCAATGTGGTAACTCATGGGAACTGGGTTTTTCCCAAAGGGGATGATGACACATTTTTTGGCATTGAGCTTAAAGCCATGGTTCTGACACCAGTCATTGGTCTCAGTGAGGCCTTTCTGTAGGATTTCAACATCACTTGGGGAGTTAATTATGGCTTCCAACTTGCAATCATCTGCGAACTTTGTCAGCCAGAGTCCATTTGTGTTGGACTGGACTTCAGAGAAGTAGATAGCAAACAGGAGAGGACCCAGGACTGAACCCATTGAGACTCCACTCATGACTGGTCAACAGTCTGACTTGGAGTCAGCTACTTTCACACCATGGGTTCTATCTGTGAGCCAGTTTACAACCCACCTAGTGATATAGGGGTTGATCGCTAGCTTAGTGAGTTTTTCTATGATTCCTGAGTGGAGAATGGTATCAAAGGCCTTGGCCAGATCAAGATAGGTTGTATGTACCACCTTGCCTTCATCCACAACTCTAGTGACTAACTCAAAGAAGTCAACCAGGTTGAACAGGCATGATCTACCCTTCACAAAACCAAACTGTGTGAGATACAGAGTTTGCAGATTCCCTATATCCTTGTTTATTAGGGCCATGATGATGCGTTCCATAGCTTTGCATATCAGACTTGTCAGGCTAATGGGGCGATAGTTCCCAGAGTCTGTAGTCGCTCCTCCTTTGTGGAGAGGAATGACTGTAGCAGTGTGCCATTTGGTAGGGACAAAGCCTGAGGTGAGGCTGTGATTGAACAAGGCACACAGGTGAGGTGCTAGTTCACTCTGTAGTTCATGTAGAACACAGCCAGGGATATTGTCAGTTCTCATAGAAGCTGTATTCTTGGCCTTGGACAGTGCTGTTTTAACCTGTGGAGCAGTAATATTGGGTGCTTGGTAATCTACTGGTACTGTGATTGTTCCTTTGGGGGGGGGAGGGGTAAAATTGGAACTGAATCTGTCGGCCAGTATATTGGCAATATCTGTGTGCAGTATTGTAACTTATTGTTCAGCAATGTTACTTCATTCTTAGGTGCATCTATTTTATTATATTTCCTAAACTTATGCATTTAACTACATTATCTGTTCCTGTAACTGTAATAGTTTTGGACGCTTGTGTGTAACTGGGAATTTTATACTTGGGTCTCCAAGGCAAATGGGTTTCTGGTCAAGCTGGACCACCACAGTTAACATATTGTAATATGTACAAAACAAATTAAACATTTACAACATTTCCCTATAACGTGTAAAAAGCCAAATGGTCACGATTCGACCCTTGCGCCTAATGTACAAGTGCCAGTTCCCTAATCATTCAGCCAGTGAGGATCTGCTGTTAGACTGCTGTATATACCTCGTGTTTCATTTAAGCATTGCTGAGCACCATGCCATGCTGTGCAAAACTGCTTAGCTATGCTTAAACTTGACCTTTTTGACGAATATTAAATGCATCCGGTTTATATTTTTTGATGTCTGGCACGTGTTCTTTGCAAATGTCAATAACTACATTGGTAAATAAAAGTAGCCATAATATAAAAATGTAAAATTAACATTAATATAAACATACTTTCCAATGTATATGCTGAATGGACTGTCTTGATATTAGGCTATAATCCTAACCCTTGACCCGGTGTCATACATACTTCTCAGGGGTTATGTCACTGTGGCATGCATGGCAATCACAGACCCCACATTGATGTCACTGCTGCACAATTTCAAACCGTGCTCCAATGTGGTAACATACACACACACACACACACACACACACACACACACACACACACACACACACACACACACACACACACACACACAAAACCCAATGAGTGACCTGGACTGCCTTGTATAAAGTTCACATGTGTGTCACACACAAGCAACCTCCAGGGAATGGACTCCCTGTCCACATCAGGCTGGGTAGTAACCTGGTCAACTGGATGGTTAACAGCACATACACCCTTGGGATACCACTTGTGTCCCTGTTGGACAGGGACATCAGCTGCTGCCTTGTATATGCATGTGCTAACATGTGGGCTAGGCATATGTATGCTCACGGCCCATAGCCTAGTAACCTGAGAAGGTGCCAGGACTACCAGACATGGCATGACTGCTGTGACAGACTGTGTTATGGGTCCACAAACACCACTGCCATCAACCGCTGGGTGTCCCCTCCAGGCAACGTTACTGTAACATGTCATCTAGCCTACATCTGACAAATAGCTGAGTGCTACTACAGGTGCATGTGGACATTCCAGGAACATCTGGGGTACACAATAACAGAGATCGATGCATATGTGGCGTAGAGTGACCTCCTCATACGAGTCTGACAACTGCAGTACCTAGATGTTTTCAAAATGGGTACATGTGCCTGATAGATGTAGACTCCCCCCACCAGACAAATGTGTATTCCTGCACACCAGGTGGACAATACATGATGGTTGTACACAGAGTTTGGGAAATGTGTCTGTGACATGCTAGACCCCTGGGGACACAGTACTGGTACATGAATATCTGGTACTGTATCCATTCCCTTACACTGTATGCTCAGTATGTACACAGTACTGCTGAGACAGAGCCATCATACACACACTACTAGTACCTATAACCTGTTGTCCTGCTGCAGGGGCTCACCAATTATACTAGCCATAGGTGTCAGACAATCAGATACAGGTGTGGGGTACCCACTGACCTAGCCAGAATATGTAAGGAATGGTCAGGGAGACCTGGACAATCTGTGAAATAATCCTATATGACACTGGCAGACTGAGACAGGCTCAAGGATGGTACATGATGTGATATTACAGCTGTATTCACCAGTACGTACTGTCAGTGTGAAGCCCCTGCACTGGCCCAGTAATCAAGGAGCCTCAATCATCACTACTACCACCAGTGAGGGGTGTACAAAATGGGAGGATGACAAATACTCACATAGTAAAGTACAATTACCCTTCAGAACACAGAGATTACAGTCAGTCTGGAGCTGTCTTCTTCCTCTATCTCCAGATCCCCAATAAGACTCCTCACTGGCACAGGTATAGGGTTAACATCTCAGCAGAGGGCCTAAGACAAAACATCCACCACCCTCTGTCTGACCTGTGCTTTGTGTCCCTGGCCAAGTAGCTGTCACATACTTTGAGATTTTATTTATGAATCTCACACACACACACACACACACACACACACACACACACACACACACACACACACACACACACACACACACACACACACACACACACACTCCTGGGAAAGGCTGGCACAGTTTTACCAGCTATGGCCCCTTTTGCCCACACTTAAAGGTAGTTCCGACTGGCAAAATCCAGCTCCTTGTCAGCTACTGTAAGGCCCTTACCAAAGGGGTGACGAATCCTACTGTGAGATGTGCCTACCTATTAGCCAAATGGTAAGCGTGACCAAGATTAAGACTACTGTTGTGGGCTACACAGTGTCACTGAATACACATGCAAGTACTTTAAGAGCTTACTTAGTTCTATACAGACCAGAGACAATTACAAGGTTTACCTATATTTAATAATACCTAATAAAGGAACAAGACAATACTCAATCAATAAAGTAACTACACAACAAACATCTATGGTTATAGTTCATAGGATGATAGTAGGCCATTAGTCTGGAGGCCCTTATAGGCCTAGCCAAGGCTTTTGCCCATGTTCCTTCAAAATCAAGACCTGTTTCCCCTGTCCAGCAGGGACACAGATGGGACCCCAGAGGTGTGTGTTCTGTTTCCCTTCCAGTCATCCAGGTTCCTCTTAAAGAGGCCTAGAGAGGTACTCTGCATTACATGAAGATGGAGTCTATTCCACAGTTGGTCGTATCTTTGGGACACAAATCTATCCTGCAAACAGGTTCTATTCATGTACCAAATCAAACTCGAACAACTAAAATGGAAAGCTGCGAACTGCAGAGTACCACACAACCAAGAATACGAAGTAACTGTATCATAGATTAAAAACCTTATTTAATACAAATTGTATAAAATAAATAAATATGTGTACAGGTTAAGCGCTTTTCGTCCCACCTAGTTGTGGGACTTCTTCAGACAAAAAGACCTTGCAACAACTACAATAAATATCCTAGGGCCGTGGTGCCGGAAATACAAACTCCACAGCTGATTAAAATGCTCATTTAACATTGAATAGTTTAAAAGATATAAACATAGTAAAATAAGTGTTAAACAATTTGTAAGATTATGCTTTCCATCAAATGCAAAACAGTATGACCCTGTGATTCCCTAACATATACAAAAGTATTTTTAATGATTTATTTTGAAGTGAGTAGTGTGTGTTATATATGCTCTAAACTGTAGATATATAAGATTAACCTAGGTCTAATATATACAAGCAAATAAAAATATGTAAAAGCAACGAAACTATAGACCTATTCAGTAAACCTAGATCAAATATACACAAGCATGTAAAAATGTGTGTAAGCACAGAAAATATAGAAGAGAATAGAAACATATTAATACGAAAATGTGCATCTATAAGCAAGACTATATTATGTAAAATAATAGCCATCTAGTTGGAAACATGAATGGCTAATGATTAGATGGGTCTCAAAATAGTGTATACCCTTGGTTATTCATTGGATTGGAACCTAATATGTACATATAATTGAAGAGTGTAAATATATAAGTGTATAGGTATGTAAGTCAAATGTATCAATGTACCTGTATGAGATTATATGTTGTTGGTCTGAGTAGTGAATGTGTACACATATATACCTACCTACTCAAACTTCTTAGCTTCAAAATAGGATAAAGGGAGCATATTTCATTGAGTCCTGGAAAAATACTTGCATTACTACGTATCTGCCAGTATAATTCCAAGACCTCTAACTGTAGACGGTGTGGTCCACCCCTGCCATCTGGTTGAACACAGTCTACAGCTCTGAACAGGAATTTGTGATTCTGGTGTTCTAATATATGTTTTGCTAATGCATTTTCTGATCTACCTTTCTTGATGGCATACAGATGTTCATAAACACATTCACGAAGTTTCCTGTCAGTTTTTCCCAAAATGCTGGACATTGTTTGCACTGGGCTAAATAAACTACACCTTTGGACTGACAGGTAAATTTGTGTCTCACCTCATAAGCAACATTCCTAATACAAAAAGTTTCTCCAGTGTTTCTCCAGTGTTCATGTAAGACAGTAATTACACATGTTACATTGGAACATGCCCTTCCTCCACGGTAGTCCCTGTACATTTCTCTCCATAATTTGTTTAAAATTCCTACCTCTTTTCCAGACTATTTTTGTTTTTTCTGGTAGTTTACTTCTTAAATCCTTGTCGCTATTGATTATAGGCCAATTTTTATTGATGATCAATGTAATGACCTCACTGTCAATGCTAAAGGGTGTGATGAATGCCAATCTTAATGATGAGGTATCTAGATTTTGAGTCTGTACTGCTACGTGTTTTGCACCATCAAGAATAACTTGGTATGTGCCTGACTCTCTTTTTATTTTTACCTCATTAACTAAACGGTCTATGAGTAGTTTTTGGTATCCACGTCTCATAAACATTTCTTTAAGTAATTGGCACTCTTCCAAAAAGTCCACATCTCTTGAGATCATGCGGGCTGCTCTAACCAATTGCCCTTTTACTGCTGATCTCTTCTGGTACCAGGGGTGGTTACTGCTATAGTGGAGAAAACTGTTAGAATATGTTTCTTTCCTGTAGATTTTTGCACAAAATGATCTGTTCCCATGATCTTTCCATAAATCTACATCTAAATATGTGATTCTTTCACAACTGTATGTGTAAGTGAAAGACAGAAAACTGGAACTGGAATTGAAGAATGAAACCAAATCAAGTGCTGTTTTTTCATCTCCTTCTATTAAAATAAAAATATCATCAAGGTAACGTGTGTAAAATTTGACTTTGTTCATCATCTGGTCATTCTTTCCAATCACTTCATGTTCCCAATAAGCCATGACTAAATTTGCAAAGCTCCCCCCACATGGGGAACCCATGGCTACACCAATTTTCTGTAGGTAAGTTCTATTGTTAAAGGTCAAGAAGTTATATGATAAAACTATATCCAGCATTTCTTCTACCAAAGTTATTTCTAATTGCTTTGCCCCTCTTTTCCTTAACATAAAGCTCACCCATTCTATACCATCTTGGTGAGGAATGCATGTGTACAAGTCCCTCACGTCGATGGTTAAGAAATTTAGATTGCCATTGAATTCAAAATTGTTGATGTTTTGAAGGAATGACCAAGAATCCTTGCAAATTGCATTCTCTTGTATTACATATTTTTGGATAATGTTATCCACCACCTTAGCACAAGGGTACGTGACACTGTTTCTAGCATCCACTAAGGGTCTCATGGGGGGGTCGGCCAATGATTTATGTATTTTAGGAATTCCAAAAAGAATTGGAGTTCTGGGTGCTAACATAGTCAAGTAGTTCAATGTTGACTAGTCTATTCTTCCTTCTATAAAGAAGTCATTAAACAGTGACCCAATTCTGGAATATGCTTGCTGTAATTCATTTCTGGATGTTTCTTGATAGGCATTACTATTTAATATACTCAGCATTTTGTCAGTATATTGTTCCTGTGTCATGACCGCTAATCCCCCTCCCTTGTCCGGTTGCATGAATCTAACTCTCTCTCTCAATAAATGCAAGGCTGTTTTTTCTTGTATGGTTACATTAAGAGGCACATTTTTCCTGTAAGTGTTAGTACACAACATATTTCTCAAATCTATCTCACACATTTTATCAAATAAGTTCAAAACAGGGTGCATTGGCGGTAGGAAAGTACTTGCAATATGTAGATTATTAACTTCTGTTCGGTCACTACCAAAAAACAATTTCATATTCATTTTCCTGAGGAACAGTTTTAGGTCAACTAAAGTTTTAACTAGGTTGGCCTGCTACTGGGGACAAAGGTGTTGCCTCTTGCCAGCAACTCGATGACAACAGGGTCATTTTCAACATTAGCATAATTAAAGATTTTAAAGTCTTTGTCCATGTTATACAGAATAATAGGGTTAATATTTAGCTCCCCCACTTCCCTTGTGGATTGGAATTGTTCCTGTTGTTGTGATTGTTCACAAAATCCGTATTCTGCCTCAGGTTGTAATGTGAGGCTCCTGTTCGAAAATTTGACAGCTGGAAGGCTGATTCATCCTGGGATGGAAGCGCTGTGGCAACAGTGTTTCCAGTATTGTGCTGCTCAATATTATTTGTATTTTTGGTTGTTGAATCGCCTTTGCTGGCTTTGCACACAGTTGACGGCTTGGTTTATTTGATTCCTCCCATGAGTTTGTTTTGGGCCAACCCATGTTTTAACTTCAGAAGGGGGGGGGTTTGGATAGGCCGTTCCACTACTATATGCTTGTCGGTCTCTATTTAATTTCTTAAGTTTACCTTCTTTTATTTTGCCCATGTATTGGTCAATGCTACCAACAATAAAATCATAATCATAATGATATCGTGCAAAGTTTATATTCTTTTGGATTGATTCATTAAAAATAGTTGCTTCTTCCACAAGTGAAGCGTACAACAATTGATAATGTTTACACATTACTTCCAGTAGTTCTAATCTGTGCTTATTGAATAATTTCAGTAAGTCCTGGTGAAATGGTGACCTGTCTATGAGCCCAGTCGGGTACTGCCAAGATCTTAAGCCCTTAGGGACTATTCCATCACTCAAACACTCACGGAAGTAGGCAATTTCTAATTGAGTTTTTTTTGTATTTGACCAATTTCTGGTCTAACTGCTTTAGTTGTAAAGAAATATCCACGGAATCCCTGGCCAGTTGCTCCTGTGTTTCACTACTAGTGGCTATTTGTAGTGATAAGGGTTCTGTTAACCATTCAGTTAATTTCGGAGCCCCAATAAGACCTGTAGATCCGTTACTAGTCTCTGTTGTATATCCATCACGGGTACAACCCTCCTGTAGGGTATTGCCTTCCTGTATGTTATTAGTTTCCCTATGTACTCGATTAAAAAATATATTTGACGATGTTGTTATATTAGTCCTAGTATTCGCACCTGTAGTTAGTTGATTGCTCTGTTGCAGGAATTAAAATTTGAGAACTCGAAGATGAACGCATACAATTTGCAATAAAATCTATTGGTAGTGCATCAAACTACCTTGTTAATGCATCAGCTTGCTTTGTTAATACTTCTATAAGAACAGTCACATTTACATTGTCATTGTCACTGGATGATGGTAGAAGGGTGGTGGTAGGTGCTGGTTCCTCAACCATGACAAACCATAAACTCAGATACCAAATCAAACTCGAACAACTAAAATGGAAAGCTGCGAACTGCAGAGTACCACACACCCAAGAATATGAAGTAACTGTATCGTAGATTAAAAACCTTATTTAATACAAATTGTATAAAATAAATAAATATGTGTAAAGGTTAAGCGCTTTTCATCCCACCTAGTTGTGGGACTTCATCAGACAAAAAGACCTTGCAACAACTACAATAAATATCCTAGGGCCGTGGTGCCAGAAATACAAACTCCACAGCTGATTAAAATGCTCATTTAACATTGGATAGTTTAAACGATATAAACATAGTAAAATAAGTGTTAAACAACATGTAAGATCATGCTTTCCATCAAATGCAAAACAGTTTGACCCTGTGATTCCCTAACATATACAAAAGTATTTTTAATGATTTATTTAGAAATGAGTAGTGTGTGTTATATATGCTCTAAACTGTAGATCAGACTAGGTTAAAGCCTTGCGTGTAGGTTTCACGAGTTTAGTTTGTCTTACGGATATTCAGCAACTCCATCAGGGCTGGGTCAGACATGGCCTTGTATGCTGGACAGAGGTCACCTCTGAGGAGTCTGTATGACAGAGTGGTGAGATAGGCTTTTTAACCTGTGTATGGTAGATTTTTGTGAGCCTGGATTCTCCTGGTGAGGAACCTCTGTGGTCTCCCCAGCTCCTGCATGTGCTTTGCATGGTACATGCTGAATGGGGCATTGTACTCAATAATGGGCCTTATGATGGAAGAATACAGGGATGTTATAACCTCCTTATTCCTGGATGAGATACCCTTTCTTATGAAGTGGGCTAAGTAGGAAGCTTTCCATACAGTGGCTGCAACACAGTGGTCAAAAGTGAGGTTGCTATTAATCTGGGTGCCCAAATACCTCACAACTAGGACATTGTTATTAATGTGATAATTTGTGGGGACATTACTCTCCAAAGCAGATGATGATGCATTCTTTTGTATTCAGGTTGAGGCCATGTTTCTGGCGCCAGTCATTTGTTTGGGTGAGACCCTCTTGGAGGATGTCCACATCACTAGGGGAATTGATGACAGCTCCCAGCTTGTAGTTATCTGCAAACTTGGTCAGCCATAGCTCACGGGTTTTGGCCTACACCTCAGAAAAGTATATCCCACATAACAGAGGCCCCAAGAACAAACCGTGGGGGTATGCCACTTGATTTGATTTGGGTCTCCTGCTTGAGGTGGCTTTCCATAGTTTGACTAGGTGGGTTCTATCAGTGAGCCAGTTAGCTACCCATCTGGTAACAATCAGTTTGATGCCAGTTAAGAGAGTTTATCTATTATGCCCAAATGGGGAATAGTGTCAAAGTCTTTGGCCAGGTGAAGGTAGGCAGTGTGCAGTCTTTCACTCATCCATGGCTTTGGTGACTGTCTCAAAATGTTGACTAAATGTAACAGACATGACCTCCTCTTCACGAAGCCAAACTGTGTGAGGTCAAGCGTTTGGAGGCTGACAATATCCTTGTTAATGAGGTCCATGATAATCCATTCCATGGCCATGCAGATCAGGCTAGTTAGGCTGATCGGTCTATAATTTCCTGGATCAATGGACACTCCATCTTTGTGAAAGGGATGAAAGTGGCTGTCCTCCACTCAGCTGGGACAGAGCTGGTAGTCAGGCTTTGGTTGAATAAGGTGCCTAATGCTGCTGCAACTTCCTGCCTGAATTCATGTAGGATGCAGCCTGGAATGTTATCGTGCCCCATACAGGCTGTATATTTTGTCTTTGAGACAGCATTGATGGCCTGATCCCTAAACATAACAGGAAGGGGGCAGGTATTGGGAATGGCCTGATTTACTGATAGGGGGACAGAGGGGTGAAATTCTCACTGAATCTGTCATCCAGCAGGTTTGCTATATCTATGGCATTTGTATAGGTGGTGTCCTTGACCACCAGTTCTAAACAGGTCTGGGTGCTACCTTTGAGATTATGGACATATGTGAAGAAGGCCTTATGATTGTCTCTAGCAGATGTGGCCACTCTGGACTCGAAGTTTGCTTAGGAGGATATTACTAGTGCTCTTATATGCTTGTTTAGGCTAAGGAGAGATTGCCTCCAATTGGGCACCTGCTCCTTCTTGGTCCTGGACAGCACTTTTTTATTTTGTTATAGAGTTTATTCATTGCAGATGTCCACCAGACAGATTTACTTTTCCTTGCAGAGGATGATTTAGTCCTGTCAGGTATTCCTGATTCCATGCATCTGTATAAATGTTCATATAGTAATTTGGTATAGTTTTGAATACTGGTACCAGTTCCTAGAGGGAGAGGGAGCTGTGAAGCTGTTTATACCATCCCTCAGGAGGCTGTAATCAGCTTTTGGAAAAGTTTTTTTGTTTGGCCCTAGCTAGAGGGGTGTTGCGGAAGATGGTGACTTCAAACATGAACATTTTATGGTCTGATCTTACAAGGGAGGATGATACTGCAGGGATGCTGCAGTGGTTATTCATGTTGATTAATGTCAAGTCCAGGATATTATCACCTCTTTTGGGTGCATCGACTAGCTGTTCCAAAGCATCTGCATTGACAAAATCGAGGAATCTCTGTCCATTTGTGTTCTGGCATGAGTAGTACATCCAGTCTATATTTGGGTAGTTAAAATCACCCAGGCTCGTGGTAAAGGGTTGAATCTGGATAAATTCAAACAGGTCTAGATAGGCAGTTTGTGTATCTTGGGTCAGATCTGGGGGGGCTGGTAGCTAGCTATGATTTGTATAGGGGTCTTGTCAATGGTTAACTGCACCTGGAGTGTCTCCTGTGCCTTATACAGTTTGACCAGCCTGAAGGTATGTATGTCTTTAATATATATTGAAACTCCATCTCCTTTTGCTTTACTATCTACAGTTTGGAGTCTGAATGTATGATAGGATGAGTAACCAGGTATGGCTGGGGTGCTCTCCACAGCTTTGAACCAGGTTTCTGTGACTGCGCAGATGTCAGCATTTTCCATGGTTATGACTGTTTGCAATGAGTGCAGTTTCATGTTTAGACTCCTAGCATTTAGCAGCATGACCGTTAATTTGGGTTTTGTTGCAATTGTTATGCTGGTAGTTTTAACCTCATCACTTTCCTGCCACTATTCCTGCCTGTGAGGTTTAAATAAGGCCATATTACCACCTTTTGCTGTCACTGGACCATTTTTATAAATTCTGAGCCAAGCTGAGCAATGCGCAAACCTGCTAAGCTGAGCTGAGTAGTGCTTAAGGTGGCAAATGCTGAGAAGTGCTTAGCAGTGTGCAAATCCACTTAGCTGAACTGAACACTACTTAGAATGGGACTGCTTAGCAATGCTCAAACCAGCTCAGCAGAGCTGAGCACTGCTAAGTATTGCTCAGAACAGACTGTTTAAGCATTGTTTAGCTTGGCTTAGCAGTACTTAGCAAAACTGAGCTAAGGGCAAACAAACGTTTTCATTTAAATAAGAAGTCTGAATAGAATATTAATTACTCATTACTGATACATTATAGGGTGGCCGTGGTGGTACAGCGGTCAGTGTTGCTGCCTCACAGCAAGTGATTCTCTGGTTCAATCCTTGGCTGGGGTGCCTTGTGTGCACAGTCTGCATGTCCTCCCTGTGGTCGTGTGAGTTTCCTCCGGGTGCTCCGTTTTCCTCCCACATCCCATAGACATGCTGTAGGTGGCTTGGATAGTCTAAATTGGCACTAGGCGTCAGTGCGTGTGTGTGCCTTCCATGGAAGGTTGGGTGCCGGGCTGGTAACTCAACATGGTAAAACTCCACTGCCAATCATGAGCAGACAGGTGATCCACTGTAGCGACCCCTAACCAGGACAAAGCCGAAAGAAGAAGAAGATTACTGATACATTATTATTAAGTGTATATATTTTACTTAAGTAATAACTGACAATGTCGGTGTGGTATATTAAGATTTACCTACGGTTGTTGTGGTTTAATCATGAGGACAAAGCCTGAGTGATTAAATAATGCCAACCATGGGTAAATATTACTATAACACAACCATGGGATCAGTTATTGCTATTATACAATGACATTATTTAAGAGAAAATATTTACTTTTCTTAAAAAAATGTCTTTGTATACCAGTGCTGTGTTGTGTTTTTCCAGTATCTGGGGGCTTTTTCTGATGTACTGCGCATGCATATGGGACTTGCATTCCCATGCATACCCAGTACATCACTGCTTTGCAAAGGAAACAACACAGAAAAGAAGGTCTCTGTTACTTCATTTTTGTTTTCTATTTTTTTTTATATACAAAAATAAAATGTCAGACAGTTTAGGGGTAAGGGAGAGAGAGAGAATGGAGGAAATACAAGGAAAATCAGGTACATTTCTTTAGTTTTGAATAATGTACCTGGTTTTCCAAGTATTTTCTCCATCACTCTGCTATGTCCAAAGTCCAGATTATTTATTTATTTTTTTAAAACTATATCAAATTACAGTTTATAGCAATGGAAGAGAGTCAGGGCAACTGGATCTTTTTCCCTTAGTATATGCTAGGATTTACAATGGGCATGCTGACTGGGATGAACAATCAACATGCTCGTTTTGGATCAGTGACCAGTTGTATAATTTACATGACCTCCCCCTATGTGCATTCATTACATTACCTTGGGGTCTGACTGTACTGTATGGGATACTTGTGTTTAAATGGGGATTTTCGCCTTATATCTCCACTGGCACTTGGAATTTGGACCAGCTACACTACCTTGGTTAACAAATATTAATTACTACATCATTAAATAAAAAAAAAATAAATAAAGAAACTGCTTTCCCATGTAAAAGCTAAATGTCCTGTCTTGGTAGTCAAACTTTGCAGAGCCATGACTCTAACCACTAAGCTAATAGAGTTATCCAAATTTCAACTAGAGTATAGCTGGAATTTGGACAGCTCCCTTAACTAACGGAGCTGTCCAAATTTCAGCTAGAGAAGAAGCTATATACAAATGTATAGCTAAAATTTGGCCAGCTCTGTTAGCTTAGTGGTTAGAGTCTTGGCTTGTCATGTAGTAAGTGCATGGTTTGAATACCACGACAAGACATTTAGCTTTTGCATGAGAAAGCAGTTTTCTTTTCTTTTTTATTTTATTTAATTTATTTTATTTAATGATGTAGTACATCACTTTCACAATGCAGGGGTGTGTGTCACAGTAACTGTCACACACCACCTGCATTGCACTAAGTTCAGTTTCCATTCATAATGTCAGTGTCCACGGACACTGTTTTCTAATATGAAGTGCTGTACAGCACTTTCACAATGCAGGGTATGTGTGACAGTGCCTGTCACACACACCCTGCATTGTTTTTACTTGTTAGTCTTAATTTCAGTGTCGGCGGACACTGTTATCTAATGTAAAGTGCCGTATGGCACTTTCACAATGCAGGAGGTGTGTGACAGTACCTGTCACACACCCGCTACATTTATTTCTGTTGCTATTAAACTATTTCTGTGTCCGCTGACACTGTTTTCATTTGTAAAGTGCCGCACAGCATGTTAGAGATCTGCTGACACTGTAATATATCCCCTAGCACTCAGTCAGTATCCATGTCCATAGCTCCCTCTCAGTAGTGCGCCTTCCTTAATATGTAAGGCGCACTGCAGAGAGCGGGATGCAGACACGGACACCATTCACTCTGTGTAGGAATAACGCTATTCCTACACAGAGTTTACTGAATCCTGGGGTTAGTGTTGTCATGTTTGTTGATGCATGTGGTATGTGTCTGTCTGTAGTGATAGTGTTATGCAGAGGGTTTTTGTAAGATAAAGTATTATGTCTGAGTTATGGATAGCAACAGTGTTAGGGTTAGGGTTAATACATTGCTAAGGTGGTTCACATTGACTATATTGTGGCATTCCAAAAAATCACTTCTCTTTTGCAATAATTAGCAAAAAAAATGCAGAATCAAAATGTATGAATGTAATATTAAACTCTAAAAGTCATGATTTAATACCAAAAATTAAAAATGTGATGCTTATAATATTGCCAGTTTAAAATACTTTACAATTTGTAATAAATATGCAATCTAATATTAAGGTGACAGTGAAGGAAACTTGTGCTTCATTACTATGCCAATCATTTAAAATATGCCAAAATATACTAAAAATGCATACTCTTCAAGACACAGGAACTAAAATGTGAAATAATTGTCAGTGGTTATGCAAATAGCAGCTTACATTTTTGTAGACATAAATAAAGAAATAATTACATACATAAATACAGACTTCCTATCAGATGTATATGACCTATGAATACAGGCCAGCAGTTTTGAAAAAAAAATTGAAAAATAAAAATTTGAAAAATAATGCGTGATTGTAACATAAATGAAGTGAATAAGAAATTGTAATGCAGTAGAAACTTTTTTTTTTGCTTGAAACTTCACACTCTATACTCCCTGACATGATAATAATACCTTCACAGACTTTGTACAAACATGCATACTAACTCTGAGTTTATGTATATCAGAATATATGGAATACTTTTCAGGTACCAGAATCTTACTTGTAGTAAAGTGCCCATACTCTTATAGGGTTCACTATTACAAGGGTCTCAATTACAGTTCTTAGAATTTCAACAGGAATCTGCGTATAAGGCAGAAGCAACCGCAAGGATATCAAAAAGATCCATTTGTAAATTATAAAAAATATAAAATTTGTTCTGGTGCATCAAAATGTATTAATTTTATCTACTGTTGACCCGTATTATGTAAAGAAATTTAACAAATGGAAATACAATTCATATTGACTGCTGGGGATTATATCGTGAAACACTGAAACAGAGAGAAAGTTATAATGGCAGTAGTCCCTAGTTAAGCAATCATTTCTCGTTTTCAGTGGCTTTTTATAGCAATGTTTTTATAAAACATTCATAACCCCACAAAGAATGCCAAAAAAGATTTTAAAGTAAGATAGCGAATGCCTGGGATATAACTAGACTGCCAAGGTTACCTGAAAAGACATGTTCTTTAGCTGAATAACATTATAAATTTTAAAGTTTGTATGAGAAAATTTTCCTCAAATTTTTATTAATTTAAAACTTTCCAAATGCATAGGCACAATCTACCATTACCTATAACTCATCAAATACCCCAAAATTGTATTTATTTTAATATAGTAAGTGAAATACATCTATATATTTATAGCTTTATATCTTAAGCAAAACAAAAAAAGGAAAATTAGTTGTACAGAAATGATATCAGTATATGAATTACTAAACTATACTGTTGTCATAACTTTTTATGTAAGATCAAAATCAAAGATCACTACTCATGCATATTAAAAATAATAATATGGGATTCAAGCAAGTATTGTTTGTTTAAACAATGGTTTGTTAAGTTAAAATAACAGATCAGCCTTTTCACCCTCATCAAAGCTTCATCAGGTCTAAGTTATGCATAGCACTAAAAGCTTTTCAGCCATTTACAGGGCTTTTCATACGGAAAATGAAAGTATTACTTGTTACTGTTATGAATAACGTAGATGTGATGAATCCCTGACAAGAGTGAAAGTGCTCATCTCTAATGAAAGTATTACTGGTTACTGTTATGTTTAACGAAGATGTGATGAATCCCTGACAAGAGTGAAAGTGCTCATTTCTAATGAAAGTATTATTTGTTACTGTTATGTATAACGTAGGTGTGATGAATCCCTGACAAGAGTGAAAGTGCTCTTCTCTAATGAAAGTATTACTTGTTACTGTTATGTATAACGTAGATGTGATGAATCCCTGACAAGAGTGAAAGTGCTCATCTCTAATGAAAGTATTACTTGTTTCTGTTATGTATAACGTAGATGTGATGAATCCCTGACAAGAGTGAAAGTGCTCTTCTCTAATGAAAGTATTACTTGTTACTGTTATGTATAACGTAGATGAGATGAATCCCTGACAAGAGTGAAAGTGCTCATCTCTAACTAAAGTATTATTTGTTACTGTTATGTGTAACGTAGATGTGATGACTCCTTGACAAGAGTGAAAGTGCTCATCTCTAATGAAAGTATTACTTGTTACTGTTATGTATAACATAGATGTGATGAACTCCTGACAAGAGTGAAAGTGCTCATCTCTAATGAAAGTATTACTTGTTACTGTTATGTATAACGTAGATGTGATGAATCCTTGACAAGAGTGAGAGTGCTCATCACTAATGAAAGTATTACTTGTTACTGTTATGTATAACGTAGATGTGATGAATCCCTGACAAGAGTGAAAGTGCTCATTTCTAATGAAAGTATTACTTGTTACTGTTATGTATAACGTAGATGTGATGAATCCCTGATAAGAGTGAAAGTGCTCATCTCTAATGAAAGTATTACTTGTTACTGTTATGTATAAGGTAGATGTGATGAATCCCTGACAAGAGTGAAAGTGCTCATCTCTAATGAAAGTATTACTTGTTACTGTTATGTATGACGTAGATGTGATGAATCCCTGACAAGAGTGAAAGTGCTGATCTCTAATGAAAGTATTACTTGTTACTGTTATGTATAACGTAGATGTGATGAATCCCTGACAAGAGTGAAAGTGTTCATCTCTAATTAAAGTATTACTTGTTACTGTTATGTATAACGTAGATGTGATGAATCCCTGACAAGAGTGAAAGTGCTCATCTCTAATGAAAGTATTACTTGTTACTGTTATGTATAACGTAGATGTGATGAATCCCTGACAAGAGTGAAAGTGCTCATCTCTAATGAAAGTATTACTTGTTACTTTTATGTATAATGTAGATGTGATGAATCCCTGACAAGAGTGAAAGTGCTCATCTCTAATGAAAGTATTACTTGTTACTGTTATGTATAACGTAGATATGATGAATCCCTGACAAGAGTGAAAGTGCTCATCTCTAATGAAAGTATCACTTGTTACTGCTATGTATAACGCAGATGTGATGAATCCCTGACAAGAGTGAAAGTGCTCATCTCTAATGAAAGTATTACTTGTTACTGTTATGTATAATGTAGATGTGATGAATCCCTGACAAGAGTGAGAGTGCTCAACTCTAATGAAAGTATTACTTGTTACTGTTATGTATAACGTAGATGTGATGAATCCCTGACAAGGGTGAAAGTGCTCATCTCTAATGAAAGTATTACTTGTTACTGTTATGTATAACGTAGATGTGATGAATCCCTAACAAGAGTGAAAGTGCTCATCTCTAATGAAAGTATTACTTGTTACTGTTATGTATAACGTAGATGTGACGAATCCCTGACAAGAGTGAAAGTGCTCATCTCTAATGAAAGTATTACTTGTTACTGTTATGTATAACGTAGATGTGATGCGTACCTGACAAGAGTGAAAGTGATCATCTCTAATGAAAGTATTACTTGTTACTGTTATGTATAACGTAGATGTGATGCATCCCTGACAAGAGTGAAAGTGCTCATCTCTAATGAAAGTCTTACTTGTTACTGTTATGTATAACGTAGATGTGATGAATCCCTGACAAGAGTGAAAGTGCTCATCTCTAATGAAAGTATTACTTGTTACTGTTATGTATAATGTAGATGTGATGAATCCCTGACAAGAGTGAAAGTGCTCATCTCTAATGAAAGTATTACTTGTTACTGTTATGTATAACGTAGATGTGATGAATCCCTGACAAGAGTGAAAGTGCTCATCTCTAATTAAAGTATTACTTGTTACTGTTATGTATAACACAGATGTGCTGAATCCCTGACAAGAGTGAAAATGCTCATCTCTAATGAAAGTATTACTTGTTACTGTTATGTATAACGTAGATGTGATGAATCCCTGACAAGAGTGAAAGTGCTCATCTCTAATGAAAGTATTACTTGTTACTGTTATGTATAACGTAGATGTGATGAATCCCTGACAAGAGTGAAAGTGCTCATCTCTAAGTAAAGTATTACTTGTTACTGGTATGTATAACGTAGATGTGATGAATCCCTGACAAGAGTGAAAGTGCTCATCTCTAATGAAAGTATTACTTGTTACTGTTGTGTATAACGTAGGTGTGATGAATCCCTGACAAGAGTGAAAGTGCTGATCTCTAATGAAAGTATTACTTGTTACTGTTATGTATAACGTAGATGTGATGAATCCCTGACAAGAGTGAAAGTGCTCATCTCTAATGAAAGTATTACTTGTTACTGTTATTTATAACGTAGATGTGATGAATCCCTGACAAGAGTGAAAGTGCTCATCTCTTTTTAACCCGTTTTTTAATTTGTCCTCCGTTAAGGGAAGTGTGCCCTTGTGTTAAAGCTGGAAAAATAAATTTCTTCAGTACTAAGTCCTAGGTTACATTGTCCGATTACATGTGTGTGTGTGTGTAGATATATATATATATATATATATATATATATATATATATATATATATATATATATATATATATATATATACACACACACATATATATAAATATACTGTGTGTGTGTGTGTGTGTGTGTGTGTGTGTGTGTGTGTGTGTGTGTGTGTGTGTGTGTGTGTGAGCATGTTGTAATATCAATATTTTTAATAAAGTAGTCCATAATGGTTTCTTATCACATGACTGAGGCTCATAACCTCAAAGACTGCAATCCTGAGATAAGAGCACAGATATCCAAAAGAATGAAAATCCAAAAGCTCTAAAACACCAACTATCAAAATTGTGTGTCCCTCCAGACCCAGGAACTAGCTCTAACATGGATCCTGTATGTGTGTGTGTGTGTGTGTGTGTGTGTGTGTGTGTGTGTGTGTGTGTGTGCGTGTGTGTGTGTGTGCAGGGGGGGGTTCAAGTCTGAGAGTTTGGGAATGTGGGAAGTTACTCTTCTGGATGTTGATGCACTCATCTCAAAACTGTAGCCTTTGAGGTTATAATCCCCAATTAAGTGATTGATTGTAAACAGTACATAATATGTAATTGAAAAATAAGCACAAATAGCAAGGGAATGGAAATGTGAACAGTAATATCATAAACTGCAATATGTGTAGTGTGCTTAATAAAAGAGCAATATGTTTGCCATAAAAAATTGTCACTGGGAGTGTCTTCTTATGTAAGTGTTAGTCTAGATGAGAACAGAATGGTTTTAAAGAAAGGGGGTAACATTGTGAAGATGTTTAACAGACAAGTGATTGCCTGAAACTGCTGAGTCTGGTTTTGGTGGATTTCTCCCTTCCCCAGTATTGAGAGATAAAAGAGTTAGGATATACAAGTAAGATGGGTTGCAGAGGTGCAGATAGAGGCAAAAATACTTGCAGATTGAATTACAGTAGGAACAAATATGTACAGATCTTTATGATGCCTGGGCTGTTTGAGATGGATAAATTATTATTGAAAGGCTGAGAAAATGTTTAACTCATTTTGTTGGTTTGTCTATAGTTTTAGATGCCTTTATATATTAAATATACCATGCACTGTGTAAAGTCTGTTTACATTGTTTTGTCAATAATAAAAGTTGTTTTTAGGTGTTTTGATAATATTATCTTTTGGTTACTTATTATAGCTAATTTTGTCAAAATGGTAATTCGGCATGCATATGTCAACAACAAATGCAGTCACCATTTATGCACATATGTGTAAGTGTGTATGTGCATGTAGACACATGCATACAGTACCAAATGAAATACAATATTAGAATGTCTTAGAAAAAATATATTTAAAGAAGCAAACCATATAGATCTGGTAATAAGAAAATCCAATATAATTTTTCCTTTTCTTATCCTTCCATTAAAGTAGTCATAAAATAAAATAATAAAAAAATCAGTATCAGTTGATAATGGGTGGCTGCGGTGGTGCAGCAGTTAGCGTTGCCACCTCACAGCAAGAGTTCTCTGGTTCGATCCTTCACTGGGGTGCTTTCTGTGAGAAGTCTGCATGTCCTCCCTGTGGTCACGTGGGTTTTCTCCCCACATCCCAAAGACATGCTGTAGGTGGATTGGATACTTTAAATTGGCATGAGTTCCTGCATATGTGTGTCTTCTGTGGAAGGTCGGTCACTGGGCTGGCAACTCGACACCATAAAACTCCACTGCCAATCATGAGCGGACAGATGATCCACTGTTGTGACCCCTAACCAGGAAACAGCCAGAAGAGTATCAATAGATAGATAAGGTACAAAATTAAATTTTGTTTATTGAAAAATAATTACTGTCAGAATTATTTAGCCATCAAAAATGTTGTATTATGTTAAAGACTGTGAAATTAGACATTATGATGATCCAGAAGGTAAAACAATAAAGCATAGACCGAAGCTGCCACAGGAAACAGAAGTTTAATCCACAAGCCACAAACAGTTCACATAATCTGCAATGGACTTTCATAACTGGCTGAAGGTTAGTGTTTTGGCAGATTTTAAAAATAAAACAGCCAGATCCAAACCATTTTCTGAAAGTTATAGAATGAAACTGGTCAGGTTTGAAAAACTGCTCTACAAATATAAATCATTGGACACTGAAAATGCTTATTTAACTGAATGCATTTCTGAAAATATAGTCCCCAAGGGACTAAGAATTTTAAAATTTCCCAATAATGTTGTGTTTGGTAGCAATATGTATAAAGAACTTGTAGAAATTTACAACAGATGTGGGCTTGATGCATTAAGATGTATGGTAGTAGAAAACAATAGAGTGAAAGATGAATTGTTAAAGGAAGTAGAAATGTTAAATGAATGTATAAAAGATGATTTGATTCACACCATTCCTGAGGAAAGAGTGAAGTATGACAACATTAGGAGGGACATAGATGGACAGTGCAATGAATTAATTAAACGTAAAGTAAAAAAACTTGAGAGAGACTTAAATGAGTATAAGAATGATAGTGCATACCCTAAACCGAAGGTAGGAGGGAGGCATTGGGAATGGAAGAACAGTGAGGGAGGAAAAGGAAAAGAAAATGTGAGGGTCAGTGAACGTGTTATAGATTTGGATGATTTTAGAGATGATGTTTGTGAGGAACAACCTTTAACGAGATCTGAAAGGTTAAAGAATAGGGATGGATACCAAAATGAAAGACGGGACTCGAATATTCCAGGGGAAGCAAGAAGGGGGGGATGAGGTACTGAATATGGTTAGTACCAACCACCCCGAGTTAGAAATTTCAGACATTGTTCAAGATGAAATTAACATTTTTATATTTATTAAGTGTGATTTTAGTATTTATAATTTTAGTCATATAATTTTAACAAATGAACATTTTAGTTTACTAAGTAAGGGTATCAAATTTATTCATTGGAACTGAGGAGATCTTGCTAGAACATTAATGGATGTAAAGGAATTTACTAGAAAAATTAATTTTCAAACCATTTTTAGTCAGAATATTAAATATGAACCAACAAGAATGACTAGGAGAAGTGTATTTAATCCCCCCCTGCCATCCCCAGATAAAAAACATGGAAAATATAATAGAAAGAGGGGTTAGGGATAGTTTTAATAAGGAAGAATACAAAAATAACCTGAACCCACTTGAAAGTAAGACCTTAAAAGAAATTAGGGGTGACAAAAATCTAAGAATTATGAAACCAGACAACGGTGGCGGAATGGTTCTTATGGACAATATGACTTATGAGGGGAAAATGAATGAAATTTTGAGGGATCCTGACAAATATTCCAACGTGTCTATAAATTAAATCAATATAGCGTACAGACGTATAGATATGGTACTAGAGGAATTATTGGTAGATGGTTTAATAGACAGTAAGACATATGGTTACTTAAAAGTGGAGAAGCCAAGAATACCCACCATGTTCGGGATTCCGAAAATACATAAGGATGAAATTAATCCACCCTTGCGACCAACAGTTTTGGCTGAAGGATCTAAAACCTTACTACTTGCTAAGTTTATAGATGGGAAATTAAAGGCAATATGGGTGAAAAGGTGCAATATATTAAAAGACTCTTGGGATTTTTTAAGAGGTTTGAAACAGGATTTATAGAAAGAGCATCTAAGATTTTTGACTATAGATGTAGTAGACTTGTTTTCAAGCATACCCCATGAACAAGGATTAAAATTACTGGAAGAAATAGTGTTTGAAGACAACACTTTAAGTCATAATGAATGTACAGTAATTATGCAGTTGATTGATCTTGTTCTAAAGTATAACTTCATTTATTTTAAGGAAGAATACTTTCACCAGATAAAGGGACTAGCAATGGGGGCAGCCTGTGCCCCTACATATGCAAATTTGGTATTGGCTAAATGGGAAGAGAAATTTGTTTTACAATCACAATATAAGAGGTGTTGGATACAATATAAGAGATTTTTGGATGACATTTGTATTCTTTGGGTGATACCGAGTGAACAGGTACCAGTATTTATTGATTTTTTAAATACAAGTACAGATTTTTTAGAATTCACTTATTCCTTGAGTGAAGATAACCTAGAATTCTTGGACATAGAAATATATAAAAAAGACAATACATTTCAGTCCAAGGTTTATAGGAAAAAGACCTACGCGAACTCTTACCTACATTATAAGAGTGCTTATCCTAAGCATTGTAAAAGAAATATAGTAAAAGACCGTATATTAGTCATGTAGGATGACTTCAAGTTATGATGATTTTATGGAAGAAAAGAATGTTCTTAGAAAAATGTATAAGAATAGAAGTTATCCTGACTGGTTAATAGAAAAGACGGAGATAGAGGTGATGGAGGGTAGGAAGAGTAAATTTAAACCAATATTGGGTATAGATGCTACTGAAAAGGAAGTAAATATGAGAAATGTGGATGAGAATTTCAGTAATGCATTGGTATTAGAGTACAATGCCAGTTCAAGGATAGTGAGAGAAGTAGTTGAAAATGAATGGAATAGATTCATAGCTTTCACTGATTTGGACAACATCTCGAAAAGTAATTTAAAAGTAGTATACAAAAATTCCAATAACCTCAAAAAACTATTGGAAGGTAATACAGATACCCGATATTCTAATAGGAGAATAAAGAAGGGAACATTTAAATGTGGTCATTGTTCGCAATGCACCTATGTTATAAACAAAGAAGAAGTTTTTATAGAAAGTAGAAACATAAAGCTAGAAAGTAGGTACTTTAATAATTGTGATTCTAAAGGCGTGGTATACCTGGCATTGTGTAAGACATGCCAAAGTTTTTATGTTGGAAAAACAGAAAGGAAAGTAAAAAGGAGAATATAAGAGCATATATATGACATACAGGTAAAAAAGGAAACAAATACACTATATAAGCGTACTAAGGAATGCCCGGAGGCACAATTTACATTTTATGTTATTGAGAGAGTAGACATAGATAAAAGGGGAGGGCTGTGGGAAGAAAGAATAGAATATATGGAGTTGTACTAGCAACTAATACTAGAGGCAAACAAAGCCCCTGGTCTTAATGAAAATATTTCCATAGCCCCCCTTTTGAAAATAAGATCAGCCAAATTGTAATATGCGTCTAATAGAAATTTCAAGAAAGTTGCTCAAACCTTATAAAGTGTCCTAAATGCTTTATAAACTCTCTACATACTTTTTACTAAACATCTTTTTTGTTAAGTAATTTTTATTACAATGTTCATTTGAATGCAGTTTTAATAACATGGTTTTTAATAAGTTTTTTAATTAAACAGTAATATGTTAATTATGTATTTTTAACATATGTATTTATAGATCAAACATATATTAAAGTAGGCATTTTTAGAACACACTCTATGTAAGTTATGTTTTAAGGAAAAGGGAATGGTTTGTTATTTTGTTGTTACTTGCAAAATCTATGTTTGGCCACTAGATGGTGGTAAATGGATTAGTTTTTGCAGAAGTATTTCTTTCATCAAAGGAAAGTTTCATTTCATTTTTTACTTATTTAGTATTTTTTAATTCATTCATGCATTTTACCAAAATTGAACACAGTTTTAAAAGTGAATGGTTATTTATAATAAGATTATGTGATTTAGTAATGTAATGGCACACATCTTTAAATTTTTATCATGTTAAACAAAATGTTAACATCAGGTTAAAAGCACAAAAGCACTTTTTTTCACTTTTTTTCAATTACAAGCTGATTGCTCAGCAAAGCTGATTTGTTAATTGAAATAATGTGCTCTATAAAAGGTGTTAGCTTTGGAAGCAGCCCACATCTGATGAAGTAGGAGAAACGAAAACGTACTGTGTATTTGGAGGCATTTATGTGAACTGTTTGTGGCTTGTGGATTAAACTTCTGTTTCCTGTGGCAGCTTCGGTCTATGCTTGTTTTACCTTCTGGGTCATCATAATTTCAAGGCTGTTTATCGTGATGTTAAAGACTGTCTTGAATATACTCAATAAGAATTTATTTAATTAAAAAGTATTGTCTGTCTCTTTATTATTTTCACATTCACACTGTATTACAATTATCTAGAGGGTTCATTTTTATATTCACTATTATTCCATAGAGAATTAATATTTTTACAAGTCTGATATACTCATCTACTCCAGTTCTGCTACTTTTAATTTCATCCTTTCTGCCCTGTGTTATAGATATTTATATACTTCTTTAAGGAACTTATTTAACCTGCTTCAGCAGGTCTCCTCACTGACCATATGCTAACTTTACCTACTTTACCTTTTAGACTTCTGTCCTTTCTTACTATGTCTTATTTATCTACACTCCTAGCCATTTGTTCAAATATATTGCAAAGCTATACTTATCTTGATTCACTTTACCAGAGGTTGTCAGTTTTTTCACAGTTCTTGTTTTCTTTATTTTTTAAGACCTTTTTACACTAGTCGGTGCCTATTATGTTCGCTAGCCTTTTCTCTGTAGCAGTATGTATTTTTCAAGAAGGACTGTACAATAAATGTGTTATTTGCGAGCCCTTTTAAGTATATTGGATAAGGACCTCTCATGATATTTATCTGCCTAAGTCATTTTATAATACTATCTGTGTACTAAGGAATCATTATGTACTGACATTGCTAGTTACAATTTTTAGAATTAGATGCTAACTAGATGATACAGTGAGATACAATTACCCTGATTCTTATAGCAATTGGCCTTGCATCACTAATATTATTTATTATGAATGACTGTATGTTTGTTGACCTGAAAGCAGCTGGAGACTGTGAGGGACTGAGAAAGAGGATGAGACAGATCTTGTGTCAGTGAATGTGTGTATGAAAGCAGAGGAGACTGTGTATGTGTGTATGGGAGAGAGAATGGGTTGCATGTAAAATTGTTGTGTTTCACTTGCTTGTTTTTTTTTAAGCACCATATTATTTTTTTCTATATATTTCATGTAAAATGCTTCCTCCAACACCATTAAAGTATACTACAGCAAGTTTGAAACAGTAGGCGGAGAAACTATTTTACATTGCAAAATATATAAAAAAATAATATGGTACTTAAAAAATAAATAAGCAAGTAAAACACAACAATTTTATAGTGAGCCCATTGTCTAAGCACAATAATGCCCTCCAGGGTGTGTGTTAATGTGTAATTAATGCCCTTCCAGGGGTGCAGAGGCCTTATGCCGCACCCCTGGGCGGGCGTTAATTACACATTAACACACACCCTCTCAGGCATTATTGCTTGCTTATTCACTTGTTAACCATTAGGCATAAGTGCCCCTTTTAGGAATATTTTGATATATGTTTTATTCATTTTTGAGAATGTATGAGAACTTGTACTAAGAACCTTTATAGCACGTTCAGTCGCACTCTCTCGATCTCTCTCGCAGGCAGTCTCCTTTGCTTACATACATGCATTCCCTCACACATCACTCTCGCTTTCTCTCTCACACTCTCCATCCATCTCTCTCTCACACACAGACACACACAGACACACACACACACACACACACACACACACACACACACACACACACTTAAACAAGTCTCTCAGCTTTCATGCACCCATTCATACACACATGCACACAGAAACATAATCACATATTATTGCTCTCTCTTACTTACATACATGCGTACACTCTCACACACATGCTGCATTTTTTTTTCTCTTTTTATCTTACACTCACTAAACAGTAAAAGTGTAAAATAACGGCTTTCTCACTCTTACTGAGATGCACGCATACACTCATACACACACACAGAAACACAAGTACTTTTATCTTCTTTTTTTATATTTTATACTAGCTAAACAGCAAAAATGCTGCTTAGCGAACGTAAAATAATGACAGCCATTCAGTTTCCTCAGTCTGAGCTCCACGGCGGCTTGATAAGCTGCCATGAAGTGGCAGACTCATTTTTCACTGGGCATTACTTGTACATTAATACCTTGCTGGAGAACACTTTTTCTCCAATCAGGGTATTGATGTACAGTTTGCCCATTGTCTAAAGAAAAATATTTAAAACAATGTTCTGTTCTTCTGGAAGTATACAGAACTTAACCAATGGCAACTGAAAAGCTTTAAAATGATTTAAGTCAGTCAGTCCTTATGTAATTCAGAATCTGGACTGTGTAATGGCATTTTTTGTAGTGAAGAGAGGGACTAAAACAGTACATAGCTCATAACAGTTATAAAGATACCCACCTATGATACTAATAGGATAAGGTTTGCTTTGCAATGAATGAATGATTCTCTCACGTGCCCGAATTCCATAGGTGCAGGTGTAAGACACATTTGCATTATCATCAATTCTCAGCTCATGGGAATGCTGTTGCGTTGAGACAAGATCATAGTTTGCAAAGAACTGGTAGACGATAGGTTTAATATTATTTGGCACAGTGCAAGAAATGTCTAAGGATTCCCCTTTAATGTATACGGAATGATGGGGGAAAATACCAACAGATGGTGCAGATGGTACTTCTGAAAATAAAACAAATTGCACTGTTAATATGTTGCAGGTCATTATTAAAACAACCAGAGAAGACAACAGTTCTGGTAGTTTTAGAGCATATTCAAAATCCAAACAAGTTAGCATCAGCTTACAAAACTGAGCCTTTATATTTTGCTCAACTATTGGAAAAGTCAAATGCGGTCTTGCATATAGATTTTAGCTAACTAAAAACACTTTCAGTCACCTTCATCAACAACCCTTATCTTCTGGATACCTGGAGTTTCATTATTCTAAACATTCACAACATTTTACAGTCATTGATACTGCCATGACAAAAACCAGACTCCTTTGGTATTTCCAGTTAAAAGTCTAATTGTTCTATGGGCCTTGCAAACTGTGATTAAGTTGTTTATCTGAAAACCCAGCCACAGTAATTAATATCATTAATACTAGTAAAGTTTAGGCAAACAGCAGGACTTTATTCTACTGTACTAATGAATAAGCCATGTGACAGAAGTCAAACAACTCTGCTGCAGTAGTCTTTTAAGAATTCCACTGCAGAAAGAAGCATATTTTCTCATGAATTAGGAGTTCTGATTACGTTACATTATTTATTGTGTCTGTGTATCTTGTCTAAATTCACCTTTTCTTATCTTACATATCAGCCATGGGCAAAAAACATCTTGAACGTAATGCCAAATGTGTTTAATACTGGCAGAAGTGATCAAAAGTCATTTGATCACTTCTGCCAGTGATAAGTTCGTGCAAGACTATGCACAGTGGGGATCAGGGAATTTGCCCTTTCCCCACTGTGGAGCAATCTTGGAAATGGTATATATAATTAGTGGAGGGGGAGCAGCCCCCACCATGGAGATGTTTGCAGGGAGTCTTGCCACTTGCAAGAAACAAAAGTATTTTGTTGTTTCATTGTTTTGGCTTTTGATCTTTCAGGATGGATTGTTAGCTGTTTGATGTTTGTTTGCTTCGATGTTTCAAAGCACACCTATATATATATATATATATATATATATATATATATATATATATATATAGATATATATATATATATATATATATATATATATATATATATATATAAATATATATATATTTATATATATATATATATATAGAGAGAGAGAGAGAGATGAGAGGGAGATATATAATGCCCACTTTCAAATCTCAAAATACTGAAATTTCAAATTTCAGTATCTTGGGACAAGAATTTCGAAAGACCACTACAATGAAAAATCAATAAACCAAAAGTCACTATACTGAAAATTCATAATACTTAATTTTCAGTATGCAACACTGTTTTTCAATAAACCCTCTACTACACAAACAAAACACAAATGCGACCTTCCTCCCTACATGATAACCAACACAACACACACACACACACCAATAAAACCCAAGTAATCTAAGTATAAGCCAGGAGGCAAGCCCCCCTGCACCCCCATGTGGGGGCTGCACTCTTCATACCGTCTACTTAAATATACCAGCTCCGAGGTCACAGTACCATGAATAACACAACATACCCATTGCTACGTGCTCTGCACTTCCATCGCACACTGCCAAACATATACCTGCAAGAAATACACACTACACATATATAAAAATCACCCAGTTTCAATACTTCCACACAGACTCACCCACCTACTCCAACAACATCCCAATTAATATAAAAACACCACATTTATACCCAAAACCCTAACACACTACAAACCTACCTCCATATCTGCACATAACCACACAAACGCCGTGTCCAAATTCCAAAACACACTATACCTTAAAGACACAGCACACTACACACAACAAAGTGCACCACAACTACTAAGAATTTGGTAACCTAATATTCTTTAATATGCAGTTTCGAAAAACTGCACTTTTGACATTCTTATCTTGAAATAGTGAACTTCGATATTTCAGTAGTTTGAGATTTAAAAGTGGACCTATATATATATATATATATATATATATATATATATATATATATATATATATATTTTTTTTTTTAATAAAAAGAGTATGCACAGAAAAATACATCATAGCACATGTTGTAAGCAGGAGTTAATATAGAATTGTTGCTTTATTTAATTTTTATTTGCTGTTGCTTGCAAAAGTATTTTTTATATGTGATAAGGTCTTTTTTCATTGGTAGGACACATTCATGTCCCAAAGGACATATACCACAGTATAATATAATAGAATACAACTCAGCGTTGGCTTTTCAGATGAGATTTTATCATTTAAATCAAGAAAACAATGCACATGTTTGGTCAATATATTAAAGGAAAGTATCCATTTTATTTCTGACCACTTCAGATTTTGCATAGTCAGATCTGTAAGCAAAAGAGAAAGACAATAATTGACATAAATGCATGACTCAGGAAATTTTGTGAATGGGAAATATTTACAGGCTACTGAGTATACAGTAATATAGGAATACAATACATGTCATGTATTATATTTTTATGCCACTGAAGTAAACATCTGTATTTGTGCATATCTTAATTTAAAGTGGCACCTTAGTTAAAAGAGAGAGTTGTGTATTTGCTGCTGTATTTTGATTTAAAATATTCCTTTAGTCAAAAGAACATGCTTTTAAGGTACTAAAAGTTTTTTTTTTCCTTTGGAACAAAACATCTGCTGCATTTATGGCTTTATACAGAAGAACATTTTGTAATTTAATAACAATATGCCAACAGCAACAAATGTGTAAGGACATGCTCTTAACGAAAGTATTTTATAACTTTGGGTGGTCATTATAATATATCATCTTTTCAATTAGGTCATCTTACAGTATAATTTGATTAGCTCTGTAACTGATACTTTCTTATTATCATTGAAAGGGCTAGTTTGCAAACTGACTTTGAAATCAACGTTTTGGATGGAATTTAAAATGTATTTGCCATTATTAGCTGGATTATCAAAGCTAACCTGTAAATTTGGAGCAATATGTGTTTCTAAACTGCAGCTTCTGGATATTTGCTAAAATGTCTTTGAAAACCTATAGATTACATTTATAGCTCATGTCAATAGAATGGACAAAATTCTGCCCCCAGTGGAAGAGTAAGATTATGCACCTTAACATAAGCATAGGGTAGTGTGATGAGTCCGTCTGAAATGAATGCAATAATAAGGCTAAAGGAGGTCTGTTTTAGGGATAAATATACTTAAATAATGAAAAAGTACAGTTTTACTTGTTTTAGATGATTGATATTGATTAATAAGTAAAGCAAATATGGCAAGTAATAAATAAGTGGGCACTATAGATATATATATATATATACATATATATATATATATATATATATATATATATATATATATATATATATATATATAGTTTGGTTACCTCTTGGAGAGTTAGTTCTATAAAAAACAGAAATTTGTTGAGCAGAGTGGTATTTTGTTATATATAGGTGTGCCATTCCCTGTTTTTGAACTATAAAGGATAAGCTGTGATTTTCTTCGTAAGAGGTGAAGAAACATCAGTGTTTCCACTGTGAGTATTTAAAACAACTGAGCTTATACTACAAGACATTTAATATACAGTAACTCACAAACATGCAAATGAAAAATACATAAATAAATAAATAATGTCTGACAGTTGATGCAGAGGTTAAGTTTGCAAGCTGGAATTCCTGTGGTACAGGATTTGATTCTTCCAGCCTTGTTTCCCTACTGTGTGACCCCGAGCAAGTCATTTAACCAAGCCTTGTTCCTGGGTCACTGCTAAAAATTATTGCATGTCAGTGAGCCTATCTGGTTAACAATTTACTATTTATTGAAGTGCAACTTCTTTAGGCATGATTGTGTGATTTTGGAGTGAAACAAAAAGTGAAAATTAAGTGAGACTCTGCCAGACAGTGTGGTGTTCTCTCCATGTAATACTGTTAACTTCTTCTCACAAGAATCGGGGATCGGGGGAAAGTAAGAAAAAAAAAATAATGAAAGACAAAGGCCAAAAAACCAGGGACAGATATTAAATATTGCTCTTATATACTTTGAAAGTTGCTAGATTAACAGGTTTTTTTATCGGGCTGCATTTTCTGAATGATTTGAGGTCTGAAACTCAAATTTCTGTCATTAGTTAAGGACTGAAATCCATGGCAATTAATAAGAAAGCCACACATTTTATAAGGAACAAACAAAACTATGATTTAAAATCAGGGACAGTACAGATCTGTGAAGACCCGCTATTTGATTAGGGAGCCACAGGAAAGGAGTCCTGATGTTTTTAAATGGTGCACACTGATGTGACTATGGCAAAGGACCGCTTCAGAGATCCACTGTATGTAGTAATCACTTCCAGTTAGACAGCTATTACCCAGCATAGGAGACTGCTTATCCAGACATAACATTACAAACCTCAGCAAAATATGTATTTGCTATCAAAATGATGGTGATCCTCCAAAATGACCACTTAGTCAAATATGATATGAGCTAATTCAAGAAAAGAAAAATTGCCAGCAAAAACAGAACAAAATTTCCACAAAAAACAATTTACCCATTCAACCACATCTAAACTCATACAGGTTCACATTCTTTGAAGTATAAAACACTTGCACTATAAACCTTGTTTATGTGACCCTTGCCCTGTCTGTGTACACAGCTATCAAGCTATATAGCAACCGACATAAACATGGCTAAAGGTATCCCTAAATTATTTTACTTCACTAATGAAACACATCTCCTTGATGGCAGTACATGGAAGAGGTGTTTCTGCATTGTGCTTCCCTTACTTACCCCAAAACCAAGGGTAATAAGTTTTACTGCACATTTGTTAAAAGATAATGCAACAAAGCAGTCTCTAATTAGGAAAGACCAAACGAATGTGCCCTTAGGCACTTTTAGAGTCAGCCTCCAGCCAAATGTGTCAGCCTAGCATAAACCTCCAGTGGAAGGGATAATAATATTAAATCATATTAATATTTTGTATATAAGTGTGGTATATCTTTAAATGCTATACAAAATCAACTATCCTCTGCTACAATGATATGAATATTTATTGATCAGGCTATATAGGTGTATAACATCACATATGATGTATAGTTTACACAATTTTACAGGCGAGTATAGTTCTTGATTTGTAATTGGATGTATGTATATTTTTTACAGTTTGCTGTGGACTTTAATACAAAAGTACAACATTCTTCATTACATCTTTAGTAAGCAAAACTGACTAACAATATAAATCAAGTCTCCCAACCAGTGAGATGGATTATGGCTAATATACACCATGTTTTCTTAACTACTTTTTTTTTTTTGGAAGTGAAACTTCTTTAGGTATGTTAGTGTGAGGTCACAGTGAAACAAAAAGTGAAACAGAAGAGAAACTCTGCCAGACGGTGATGCTGTTTGGTGCCTGGCAGTATGATAAATCTGAGAGAGAAACAGGTGCAGCCTGCCTGAGGAAAAAAAATATATAGGAACACTGTATGGATATTTCACAAACATGCTCCCATATTTCAGTATGAGAATCTTGTATTATACACAGACACATAGACACATATATACACACACACACACACACACACACACACACACACACACACACACACACACACACACACACATTATTAGGAGAAAGGGACTCGGCAACATCCTCTTAGGACAGTCAACAAATAGGTAGCCAATTTCTAATTCTTGCTGATTCCGAAGTGTCGATTTCAGCCTTCACCTGGGAAAAAACAAGTATAGAATTCTGCCTGAGGAGGACAAATATACAGGATCACTGTATGGATATTTGACTGCGGTGGTGGTGGTGCTGCGGTAGCATTGTCGCCTCACAGTAAGATGTTGTCCTGTTCGATTCTCAGCTACAGCGTCTTCACACACACACACACACACACACACACATTGAAGGTTGTGCATCAGAGCTGGCAACTTGGTACGTAAAAATCTACTGCCAATCATTGGCAGACCAGAGTTCTGCTGTGGCGACCCCTAACCAGGAAAAGCTGAAAGACACAACAGCAACAACAACTGTATGGATATTTGACATAGCCGTGCCCATATTTCACTGTGAGAATCACACACACACACACGCACACATCATTAGGAGAAAAGAATTCTGCGACATCTTCAAGGCCAATCTACAAATAGATAGCTATTTTCTAGCTCTTGCTGATCGTATTTCAGTGTGAGAACCATGCATCTCACACACACACACACACACACACACACACACACACACACACACACACACACACACACACACACACACACACCATTAGGAGAAAGGAATTCTGTGTCACCCTCCACAATATCCTGGGTAGCCAGTTTCTAACTTGTATCAGCTTCAACCTTCACCTGGAGGAAAACAAGTACAGAATAAATTACATTACATCACTCCAAAACCAGAAAATGCAAGACAGATTGCACTTCCTCTCACCTGTTAGTTGCAGGAGGGGGTATCACTCTGCACAAAGCAGGTGTATTATAGTGATCACATTGCTGCCTTCTTTCTGCATGTGTGTGTGCATAAAAAAATTTTGGAGCAGAGGCCTATTTAATTGCCTCCATTTGGTGTCACTGCTTGACTAATTAATCAATATTCCAATAATTAACTTCATTATGCTGGCAATCCTCTTGTCAATAAACAGTGAATAGGGAAAATGTGAATGGAAAATATAATTCCAAAAACCAAGTGCCTTTTCTTTGGTCTATTCTTGCTTTAAACATAACAAATTGGAAATGAAAAGTTACCCTCTCTAGTGCTGAATTTACTAGAACGACAAAAAATTGTTTACAATAGTGAACTTCACACTATAAAGATGAGAACTTATATTATTAGACATACATATAACTCTTGGCTTAAAGTTAAAGACTTGCTTGAACAATATTAATTGTTGTTGATGTATCACTCCTGGATTCTCTATTCCCTGTACGGCGTGCATGATTAGTGCAGGAGCTCTGGCAGGCAATATGTCTGCCGTGCGAGCCCAGAGCAGCCTGCAGGGGCTTGCACGAGAGCTCTTGCACTAATCATGCACGGACTAAGCCCTGGTATGCAAATCACCTCATTTCCAGGAGAAATCCATGCAAATGAGGTGATTTTGCAATCCAGGAAGCTTGCAATAGTCCGTGCAAGACGAGTGTTATCTGCAGAAATGTACTCAGTAACCAAGTACATTTCTGCAAAATCCGAAACTGAGCTATGACAGCTCCAAATAAAGGCTGCATATCATTGAGGAAACATGCCAACTGCCAAGTATAAGGCCATTGGCATTGCAAACGGTTTCAAAAATAAAAAAACAACTTTTATTTTTTTTTTCGCCGATCTCGGCTGTTTAAGCATAGGGCAGCGGCGTGCAAATGGGATTGGGGGAAAATAATAAAATAAACCTAAAATAAGCATTCTAACTAAAAATCAGTATTCTGCAATGCAAGTCAATGGCAGGCAGAAGACAACCTGGCTAGTAAGTAATGGTTGCTAAGAGCAGAGGCCCAGTGTGAGACATGTAACTATGCATTAGCAGGCAATCCTATGCAAATGAGGGGAAGGATAGTGAATCCCAGTTTTCCCCAGCATGTGAGGCAGGTCCCAACAGTGTAAGAGTATGAATAGCTGGGTGCAAGACTAGGATATAGGTGACATCATGGGGGGGGGTTGTCAGGCATACTGTAAGTGGAATGGAGCCCTGTGGCTCGGGATTGCTCCTAGCTTAGCTGTGCTAAGCTAGGGGGTGTCTAAACCTGCCTAGCACTCTTTATTAAGCCTAAATGGCTGTGAGCACAGTGCACTGGGTTTTAAAGGAAGAAAAAAAAAACAGGAAATAGCAGCTCTGTGCATATTTGAGAACTTTGTTTGCGCAGCGTGCCCCCAGGCTTAAACAGGAAGGCAATGGGAAGGGAAAACAGCAGTAGGAAGGTAATCAAGGGAACTAGCTTAGCTGGCAGGTGAAATGTATCACAATCAGCCAATTACACAGACAGCAGACCAGCCCAGAACACTACTATAAACTAAGCAAACACCTTCCCCTCTGGTTTTTCCCACACTCTACACCACTGGTGTATACAAGTGGGGAAAGTTTAACAAACAAACCTAAAAAATGAGAAGGGCTGCAGCAGGCAACATAGAACAACATATGTAAGAGGCTGAGGGTGGTGAGGATGTGAATGCTGCTGAACAACCCACAGTGTGGAGACAGAAAAGAGTGTACAGACCCAGGGTAACCTACCAGGGGCTACATGAGCTGGAGATAGTGGAGTGCTATAGGGTGGACAGAGACCTCCTACAGCAAATTGTTGAGCTGTGCTGGCCACACCTGACACACCAAACTGGCCGAGGGGAACCCATCCCAATGGATACCAAGGTATGTGTAGGCCTAGGTATACTAGCCACAGGTACCTCCCAAAGCACAACTGAGGATACCATGGGGTTCTCACAGGCATCAGCATCCAGAGTATTCCACCAATTCCTGGATGCCATGTCAGCACATGCCAGTGAGCACGTATATTTCCTCAACACATGTGAGGAGCTGACCAGCAATATGCGTCTCTTCCACCAAATAGCAGAATACCCTGGGGTAGTGGTTGCTATAGACTGCATGTACATATGCATCAAAGCACCACCCATTGAGCAGGGTAGAGCCTACATCAACTGCAGGGGCATTCCCTCCATCAATTGCCAGGTCATGTGTGATACCCAGGGCATTATAATGAATGTGTGTGCTGGCTGCCCTGGAAGCTATAACAATTCACACATATGGCATCTGATGCAGCTGTACCAGAGATTTGACAATGTGGACATCCCCTATGGTCACTTAGTGGGGGATGCTGGATACACACTGGAGCTGTGGCTGATGACACCCATCATAAATGCACACACACCTGAACAACAACGCCATAATGAGGCACATGCACAGGCCAGACATATAATAGAGCATGTGTTTGGAATGCTCAGGTCACGGTTCCAGTGTCTGGACACATCCAGTGGAGCCTTGCAGTATTCACCAGCCACATGTACACAAATTGTTATGGTATGTGCTATGCTGCACAACATGATACTGCGGAAACAGCAGCAGTAGGAACAGCATGGGGCAGGGCCACAGAGACACCCACCAATGCCAAGGCCTGCACAGGCACAGAGTGACTCGGAGGAGGAACAACCTGAGCCTGCCCCAGTAGGCAGAGTGAGGCATGCCCAGTATGCCCTGGCCTTGGCAAAGAGGCAACGCATAGCACATGCACTGACACAGTAGGGACCCAGGGAATGACACCTCTCTCTGACTCACACACACAGTAAAAGTGATGCCAAATATGACACTACCTGTGCTCAACCATGTATAGGGAGTGTACTATTTGCATCTGACATAGGCAGCCCTCCAGCACCCTCCGCAAGTCTGGCACACCCTCAAGGTAAGTCAATCAACCTACCAATTGTCAAATTGAATATAATGTGTTATTACCTGTAGCTATGGTATGGATGTGAGCATGCAATGGAATTGGGTGGTCGAATGTTATGGCAGCAGACAGTAAACACCCATAGTGTCACCATGACATCTGTAACACATACTGGAGTCACCATAGTAGCCAGTACTACACAGGGTGACAAAACCCACTGCAGGAAATGGCCTGAGCAACATGTGTGCCCATAAGATCCACACATGCTAGTCAGGAAGGTTCACATACCCAACAACAGTCTCAGCCAGCAGGACAGGTGTAGACAAACTCAAATAGAGCCTGTGCCATGGCCGCAGAATGATGGCTATGCTTAACCTCTGCCCCAGGCCTACACAGACAGACCACAGCAGGGCAGGCAGTGGGATGTTAGTTCTGAAGGGTAGGAAGTCAGACAATAATATGTAGGGCAACCAAAGCCACAATCTGTAGTACACTGGTATGCCTCTAGTCAGCATGATAGTTAGTAATACAGAATGAAATAGAGTACCTGACATACCAGTACAGTCATAGCAAATGTGTACAAGTGTCATATGTGCCCTCCACATCCTACATAGTAATTTAATAACAGTCTGGTTTGCCCCCCCCAACTCTGTGTAGAAATGTAGAAATAGTCAGGTGTACCCCCCCATCATACATAGTAATGTAATAACAGTCAGGTGTGCTCCCACCACTCCTGTGTAGAAACATAGAAACAGTCAGGTGTGCACCCCCCCCATGCTATGCAGAAATGTAGTAACAGTCAAAGCCAAGTGATCGATGGATACCCTGCAGAGACAGCATGCTACCTGTTGGTGTACAACACAAGGTCAGCAGTACAACACAACTACCTGGACATGATCCACAAATGTAATACAGATGGCCAAACTGGGCATGGTCACACACTTAAACACATGAAGGCCATGACTGCAAACACCAGTAGACCAGACATATCTGGCAGTTGCAGTTGTTAGTGCAGACACATGTCAGTATGCACCAATCATGCCTTGCACTCACAGTGGATAGGAATATAGACATATATGTCAGGACAACACACTAATATAAGCCAAAGGTAGACGTACATAGATGTGTGGAAGAGGGTCACTGTAACAAGGAGCCATCCAGGCCTGTCCCATCCAGCACACAGCCAAAGGACTCAAACACATGAGGTACAGATGTCACCCACTGCAGATACTAGCCACCAGTATTTGTCAGCATTACAGACGATGTGGTGCACGTGCCAGCTGTGCAACATGACTGTACAATGAATTAGTCATCTAGTAGCTGTCTACATGTACCTGTGACATATGACCTTATGTGTGCCTGCATGTGGCGTGTCAAACCCTAGATGAATGGGTTATGGCCCATGTACACACCTCCCTCCCCATAGCCCTACTATGACAAGCCTGCTGAGGTTATCCAATATGAAATACACCTTTGGGAGAACTGTAGCCTAGTAACCTCCGTAGCACATCCTGTAACTGCATACTGCTGTAGTGTGATAAAGTAGTTAGGTAGGTGTTCTAACCCCAGATCTGGCAACTGTGTGTGTGTGTGTGTGTGTGTCCATCTGTCTCTGACTGAGTAGAGAACAATGCTTTTTAGAGTACTCACACTCCTTACAAGTCATATACTCAACTTTGGCAAGGCTGCTGATGTCACCCACCTAGAAATACACCTCTGGGAAAGTTGTAGCCCAGTAATCTCTGTAGCGCGTCCTGTAACTGCATACTGCTGTAGTGTGATAAAATATTTAGGTAGATGTTTTAACCCCAGAGCTGGTGTGTGTGTCCGTCCATCTCCCCAGAGCTGGTCTGTCTGTCTCTCACTGCGTAGAGAACAATGCTTTTTAGAGTACTCACACTCCTTGCAAGTCATATACTCAACTTTGGCAAGGCTGCTGATGTCACCCACCTAGAAATACACCTCTGGGAAAGTTATAGCCCAGTAATCTCTGTAGCACGTCCTGTAACTGCATACTGCTGTAATGTGATAATGTAGCTAGGGAGGTGTTCTAACCCCCAGACTTAACAACTCTGTGTCTGTCTGTCTTTGACTGAGTAAAGGACAATGCTTTTTAGGGTACTCACAATCCTTACAATTCATATACTCAACTTTGGCAAGGCTGCTGATGTCAACCACCTAGAAATACACCTCTGGGAACATTGTAGCCCAGTAATTTCTGTAGTGCATCCGGTAACTGCGTATTGCTGGAGTGTGATTTAGAACTGTGGTAGGGTTCCATCCCCAACCATGGCAGTTCAGGATGCTTTGTGTGTGTTTCAATGTCTGTGTACAGAGCAATGCATTATAGGCTAATCACCCACAGAACATTTGAAGTGCCCTACTTTGGCAATCCTGCTGATGTCATTCCCTGTGAAATACACCTTTGGGGAAGGAGTTCTCTAGTAATCCCTGTGGTGTGTCCTATAACAGCTCCATGCTGTAGTGTGATATAGACTTCAGTTATGGTTTCTATACACACACATGCCGGTTGTGGATGTTTTATGTGTGTCTCACTGCCTATGTAGGGATCAATGCATTTTAGGCTACTCACTCGCAGTACATTTGAAATGCCCTACTTTAGTAATCCTGCTGATGTCATTCATTGTGAAATAGACCTTTGGGAAAGGAGTACTCCAGTAATACCCATGGTGCATACTATAACTGTGTAGTGTAATAAACTAGTTAGACAGGGGTTCTACTTCCACACATGACAGGTGCATGTGTGTGTTTATAATTTGTATCCTGTGTAGAGGTGGTTGTGAGTGTGTGGCCACTGTGGAGCAGTGGAGCAGATTTTGCATATTTCTTATATGGTGGCCCTATGATATATCACAATGTCAACTATACTGGGATAACAGATGTAAAATAGCTGAGGGGCTGGGGTGCAAAGCCATACCTGTGTGACATCAAGGCCAGACAATCACAGTTAGCAACCCCAGTATTACCCAGAGCACACTCTCAACCCATGTCTCATACACACACATGCCTAGGCAACAGCCAATATGTGGGTAGTACACTGCATATTAGCCACCAATAGTAACTATGGAGTGATAGCAGTGGGCTACAGAGGGCATGCCACCCTGCCCATCTGTCCAATATGTACGTACATTCAGACAGTGCACATCCCCAATGGACACCTGCACCACCTGTGGTGCCTTCACATGTGACTCACAACGGACATACCATGCCTGACAACATGCCCTGTATGGACAGATGCCACTGACACCAAGGAATGCTGTTAGTGTGCTATCAATGTAGGTGCAGGGTAAACCTGCTCCCCATTACCAGCACCTGCCACAGGTGGGCAAGACTGGCACATCTGATGACAATCTGTGTTCTCAACATGGGCCAGACTCCCCAGGTACAGTTCCACATGTCACTGTACATGCATATGGGAGGTATGCACATCCTAGACACCATACATGTCATGGAGTAAGGAAAACATACATGGCAGGGGATGCACTGCATTGGCCACACAAAATAGCTACCCAAGTGACTGGATGGGGGATACAATACCCACCTGTGTGGGCAAACGCATAAACAACAGTCCTGAGCCACAATGCAGACCATTGTCATGTGGCCTGATGCCAAGGTATACCCATCGCCTACCCTTGTATAGCCTGCTGGCACAGTTGACCACCACACACCAGTGCAGACATGCACCCATGCATGTCAGTACTGGTACCCAGTGCGTTCATGTGTGTGTGTTGTATGGTGTGTATGTCCACATCCACACTCAATACAACTCCCCCTGGACATACTGAAGCATGCTGTCTGATGTCTGACACCTCCTCATAATCTTTGCCCATACAACCTCTGTATGACCCATGTGGTGCATGTGATACATGCACATTGATGTGTTGTGGCAATCCCACTAGTGATGAGTTGTACACCTGGCCCTGCCAACTATGTCAATGTGTGTGCATCCCGTATATCTACCATATCCCTGTTGCAGATGTCACTCACCATCACATATATGTTCTGAACTGTGATAGTACTACATAGTTGTCAGGGGTTTGATACCCTGTGCTTGTAGGTGTGTGACACAAACATGCTTCAGTTTTACTCTCCCACCCCTCCCTGACATATATTTGCCTCTATCTGCCTCACCCACTCCCTCTCTGGTGGATGTGGAGACCCACACCTGCATTGCTTAGGCAGCAGCATGTGTATTTTAATTGATGCTCATGATCAGCTGATGGCCTCTGCATAAATTGCAGCCCTCCCCTAGCTGATTGCATGTGGAACAGCTGTGGTAACATTCCCATAGCCAATTGCATGGAAACACACTCCAATATCTAGAAACATCATGGTGGGGTTGGCTCTTTTCATTCACTGTGAGCAGGAACTAGATCTGTTGTTTGGCAAACAGCATCTCAGATGGATTGGGGATTTACCTCTAACAACATACACTGTGGAAAGAGGGCAACAGAGAGGAGGGGGATGTGCCTGACCTGACTACAGACTAAGTGCTGCTATACTGCATTTGGAGTAATGTTGGTTTAACAGTGTTTGTTTGGATATGGCTGTCGTACACGTCGCAATACCTGCCATATCAGTTCCATGTATATGAGGAATCCCCATCTGCAGGGTCATCTACAGACTGGGCAGTGTTGTGCCTTTGATTTCATGTGTTAGCCATGGAGCATATATCTGTGGAATGCAGACGGTAGTGTGAGGGCTGCAGTCTGTAGACGGTGAAGGCCGTGACAGTTACTGTATTCACATCCCTCATAGGACATATGTTGCAACAAACCCCATTACAATGGTAAATGTATGAGGTTATCACAGCAACATGTCTACATTGGCCCTGTGTATGTGCTGTCAGCCACTCCTCTGTCAGCCTTTGTACATATGTTGTGCATGAAGTGGTGCATATGTGCTGTACACCATAAATATTGTCATCACATCTGATAACAAGCCAGTGATATATCTGATTGCTACACGTTATGTACAGTAGGGATTATATTTCATGACATAACCTGGACATTCTGTGGATATTTGTACAGTACTGAGGTCTGTGTAGTGATGGTGAATGTCAGCAGTGTGCGTATTGTTAATATGTACTTTAGCCTGTGTACAGACAGTAGTAGATGTCATTGTTCTAGTTCCCCTACTATCTGATATTACCTGCTGCCCCTCTGTATGGTACCATTTTGGTGTACATGTTTGTAGGGCCATACACACACATGTCCCATACCACAGACAGCCATCAGACCAAACTGTTTAGTAGCCCAGTATATGTAGGGTCATTCTGTGAGTGGCACATACGAGGATGGTGTAGAACAGATAGTCCATATACTGTAATATTATGCTAGCTTACAATATGTGGCTGTGGCTGTGCTCACATTGGTTGTGGTTATGCACTTTCACACAGGTGTATCTTACCCTGTGCTGTGACATGCCTGTTGAGCCTGCTATATATATGCAGATACATGTGCATTTCCCCACAGGATATGTAGGCCAGTTTTGAGCCAGTCTGCTTGTAGCCAGCACAGTGCATTACTACATGCCTAGCAGCTTAGTGTACTTACCCAGTGAGATGTCATATGCAGATACTTGCCAGATATAATGCTGCCAGGCCTCCCTTAACAGTCATGTATGTCAGACAGAGCAGTGGGATGCTGTACATATGTATGTCAATATTTAGTGGGTAATATAAGTCCATGGCACCCCTGTACCAGCAGTCATTCTGTGTCAGTCCAGACAGGAGTGTGTGAATGCAAAACCTATGGTGGCAAATGTATACCAGTCATTATGTGTTATACCCATCTACATGGCTGTCTACATCCATACTGTCAGGCCTGGTACACATGTTGTGCACTAAGGGATTATGTATATACCTCTGGACTGTACAGGGTGTGTCTAAAGTTCCACATATATTGATGAATATCTCTGCTGCACTCAACAGGAGCATTACATGCTAGCAGCGGTACTTTACAATGATTTCCTTAGGATGTCTGTCAGTAGCCAATGGAACACATATTATAAGCAGATGTGACCTTCCACACACACCATGTCTGTGAAGACAATCCCAATGACAGTAGCAATAGTCTACTAATATACCTGCTATACATACCTGACATACCCTGCACTTTGACTTTGGGACTGTAGGGGCTTGGGTAGGGCTGCACTCCCTGTCTAGGACATATGGTGGAAATATATGTACATATACTTATCCAGATAACCATATATATATATATATATATATATATATATATATATATATATATATATATATATATATATATGATTACACATGTGTACTACTTCCAGTTACCACTGTCATGGCAACCACCTACTATAAATCCCTACAGCATGTGGATGTGGTCACTTTACATTTTCTGTGTGATGGACATCCTTCCTATGGGTGGGCATCAGTGTTACAGACAGCAGGTAGCATGCCTCTTACAGGAGAACCTGCACACTCAGGGTGGCCACATATTTTAGGAGGATCAGGAACTACAGACAGACTGTGAGTAGAGTTGTGTTATGCTTTGTATAGTACTGGTGTTACAGGATGTCTGTGTGTGTGTGTGTGTGTGTGTGTGTGTGTGTGTGTGTGTGTGTGTGTATGTGTACTTGCTAGTTTACCTTGGAATGCAGTCTGTCTGCATAGCTCACTACTGTGGGCCTATCCTCTTGCTGGACAGAGGTATGCCTATCATGTATTGTCCGTCCACCACACAGTTCCTGTGGCAGATATTACACTAGCAATGTGTGTGTTGAGTGCTATCAGTACATGGCTACACCCATTTCTGTTTCTAACCTCAATTCTCTGACTAAGGGTATGTTGCAGACTATCCTGTAACACCAGCCACTTGCTTATTGCATGGCAACAGTGTTCCACATATGTGACTGTGTTCCAGCCTCTGTCCTCCATCTACATACCAACTTCACACATAAGTCATGCTGTTGGGGGTTGTTCTGTAGTGGGCTGTGAGTATATCACACTGCCATTGCTTCCATCAGTCCACTGCTGTTGTATCCCCCATACATACAGTGGGGCAGGGGCCATAAATGTGTGGGCATCACCTACACAATACATGTGTGCCCTTATCAACTACAGAGGCCAGTGTCTGTAACAGTGGTATATGGCCCTGAATTATTGAGTCTAGGTGGAGAGCACCATAAATGACCATAAATGACCTAGGCTGTTACAAAATGTGGGGGTATCAGGGGTAAGCTCCCGCAAGGTATCTGGATGTACAGTACCATATACGTCACCTATATTTACATTACTTACCATTAGACGGTAGCAGCGCTTGTTTTTACAATATGAATTGGGGTACTGCAAGCCTACTGCCTCCTGCCATACAGACTGTTCTGTTTGTCGGTGTGCTCATGATGGTGTCAGTTATGCCTTGCTATGCAACAGTGACAACCCATTTGATCACATAACGTCTTTACCACCAACTGAGTTTGTACAGAGTGCAGATAGAGGCTGATGAACTACACACCTGCAGTACATACTGTTGATTGTTTGGTATCCTGTGGCCCAATCTGTGTTCACTATTGTACAATTTGAAGGATTTGGCCTGTACAACATCAGTTGTGAACATTTTCAGACTACTGTATTAGTGTAACTGTTTCACAGTTGCAGTACTCTGTTTATATGGTTGTCAGTGTCTGAACAGCTATAAGATATGGCATATTGAACTCTAATAGTACACAATTAAAGGTTTCCCATTTCTGCAAACCTGTGTGTGGTGTCTTTCCTATGACCTCTCTATGGGCATATGTTGCAGACAATGATTGACATTTGTTTGGGTGGCCCATACAGTGTCCAGTTGTTCAGGTGTTTTTTATTTTTCCAAAATCTCTTTATTTCAGTTGTCTATTTTTCTAAATAATAACAACAATGCAATAACTCAAAAACGCAAATAAACAATACAAATACATATCTAAAGAAAAGAGACAACAATCTCGTTCTGAGAAAATTATACACACACACACACACACACACACACACACACACACATATATATATATATATATATATATATATATATATATATATATATATATATATATATATATATATATATATATAAAATATATACACTAGAAGTCACTATATCGTCAAGTAGAGTATGAGAATTCTTATGTTCATTTTGTCTCATAAGGGATAGTGGAATGGGGATAGTCTATATAGAAAGTAAAGATAGAAATTCAACCATTTATTGTATGGTTAGCAAAAATATCTAGATACACATATACTAAGAGAAGGGGGAAGATGCAAGAAAACTAGTTATACAACATTTCATTTCTTATTAAAAGGTTAGCTTTCCATGTCAATTCGTGGGCAAATTTTATTTGTCAAGAATTATATCTAGTAAGTACCCCCAATATTTTTGGTAATAGCATTTGTTTTTTGTTTTTGAATAAACTAATTTGTGAGATGAGATATATTTGATAGCAAGATTGCTAAAATTGTCCCATGTAATTGGTGACATGAACTTCCACTTCTTTGTAATAAAGAATTTAATAAGGGCACACATTGTAATAAAGACATGTTTTAATATTTTTGGAAGTTGATTGATGTTAATGTGCAATATAGCTGTCTCTCATATAAGGGTTGATTTTTCATATCCCATCTTCTCTAATCTTACTCTCAAGGAACACCATAAGTTGTATATCTTAGTACAGTTCCACATGACATGCAAAATATCAGCTGTTTGATCCGGACAATGGGGACATATAGACAAAAAGTTAGGATTGAATTTATTTAATTTAGATAAGGTATAATATATATTGTTATTTACCATAATTTGTGTATATAACAGCTTCTTGAAATGAATGAATTTGATTGTATTTTCAATGGCTAGTTTCTTATTTTCTTCAGTCAGTGATAGATTTTTCGTTTGCCAATAGTTTGAAAATAATAAAGAATTCTGATGTTTTGCGCTCATTACAATTTTATAAGTCCTAGAAATTGTTTTCCCTTTAATCGCAATATTTTCAAGTATTAATTTAACTAAATTTATGTTCTGTAAGTCAGTATGTATTTGTGAGAATTTAGCATTTATAAGATGGTGAAGTTGGTTAAGGATAATACTATATTTCTTAGGAAGTTTGAGATCAAGTCTCATTTGCCTCATGTTACATTCTTTCTATTGGTATATATCCCATATTGTGTCGTCTTTTATCAAAGGGTAGTTTGTTAGATTTACGGGTGTATTATTTATTAGTATATTAGGATTTAGGTGTAATGGTTGTATAAGGGCAAAAGTGTCAGCTAATTGCAATGATTTAAATAGTTTCTGTGTTGTAAGAATCATGTTTTTAATTAGTGGGTATAGATTCTTCGTGTATATGCTAGTCTGGTTTAACTTCAAGAATGGTAGGGATTTGATATTATAGCCATGGGATTTTAACTGTTCATACCAGATTTTGGTCCACTGGGGTGACCTAGTATTTATATATGAGTCATAGCTTATTATTTGTATTAGTCTGTAGACAGTAATTATACTATAGCAAAGCTTAAAATCAGGCAACCCCAATCCCCCCCTTATGTTTGGCGAGTACAAGTTTTCCATATTTAATTTTGGTAGATTTGGGATACCATAAGAATCTTGATATAGCTTTTTCCATGGCAAGGAAGAAGTTTTGGGGAATGTTTGAAAAAGTAGCATTTAAATGAAAGAGTATTCTTGGTAGAAAATTCATCTTGACAACACTAGCTTTTGACAGTAGAGACATATTGATGTTCTTCCATCTATCAATATCGTTTTGAATACTAGTCCATGTACTTAGTAGGTTATTGTTTATAATATCTTTGAAGTCCAAAGTAAATAGTATTCCTAGATATTTTATCTGATACTTTATTTTGATCTCACTCATGAGACAGTACAATTCTTTATGACCTATAGCACTGAGGGGAAATATGTGTGACTTGTTTAAATTTAAGTTATAGTTTGAAACTAGCGAGAACTCTTCAATAGCTTTAAGTATTTTTGGGAGGTCAGTAGTGGGGAGTTGGAAGTATATATTTAAGTAATTGGCAAAGGCCGAGTATATAAGATTTGTACTGTGGATTCTGCGAATATGATGAAAGGTTTTTTGTGAAATAAACAGAAGGAGGGGTTCTAGATAAAGATTAAATAGGTATGGCAAAAGAGGACATCCTTGCCTTGTACCATTGGATAAGAGTATAGGGTTAGTTATACGTTTGTTTACCTGTACAGTGGTAGAAGCTTTCTGATACAGAACCTGGATCATTTTAATGAATTTTTGAGGAAACCATATAAAGGCAGTATATTAAAGAGAAAGTGTAAGTTTACTCTATCAAAGGCTTTGGTTGCATCTACTGTAGGGGCATATCTGGGGCATTTATCACTATTAAGTAGTCTTACAATGGTATCTAAGAGGAGGGTGTTGTCACTTGTTTGTCTGTCATAAAGCCCATTTGTTGTTGGGAAATAATAGAGGGAAGTATATTCTTAAGTCTATTTGCTATAACATGGGCTAATATCTTAAGATCAGTGTTTATGAGGGCTATTGGTCTATAATTTGCTGGATCTGTTGGGTCAGAATGCAGTTTAGGAATCAACACAGTCTTGAAGTTATTTAAGTATTTGTCTGTTATACCATATTTTATTATATAGTTTATAACTTTTAATAAAACTTTGGAGATAGGTTCCATGAATAGCTTATAAAAATCAGATGTGTATCCATCAGGCCCAGGAGATTTACTTAGTTTTAGTTTGTTTATTGCAGCTTTTATCTCTCTTAATTGTAACAGTGATTTTAAGAGTTTCCTTTAATCTTCTGTAATTTGTGGAAAGTGTATATTATGTATAAAATCCTCAAATCTGTCTGCAGATGGTGATAAGGGTATATTGTAGAATTTCTTATAAATATCTTCAAAAGCGCCCACTATATCTTGGTCTTTATATTTCACCTGTCCTTCATATTTTATTTCTTTGATCCTAGGGGGTTCACTTTTTATGTTAATTAGTGTAGCTAGGAATGTTGATGGTGTTTGAGCCCATTCTGAGTATTGATATATTGACCTTAATTCTAAGAAGCAGATATTTTCTAAATAGTGTTTTTGTAATTATTTTTTCCTCAAGTTCTTTAGAATATTTTTCTTGAAGTTCTAATTCAGCAGTGTTTATTGGGTACTCAAGTTCATTCTTAAAATTGTTATATATTTTTTGAGCCATGCAGATTTTTGAATAATAATGCCCCTGATGATCGCCTTGGTAGCAGCCCATTGTATGTCATATGGAATTTGAGTGGATATAAAATCATTTTGGAGTTGGGCTAGGACATTCTGAATTTCTTGCGTTGTTTCTTGGTTTTGTATAATTTTAGGATTTAACGTCCAGGTTTTGATATAGGAAATATTTTGTTTATGGTCTTGAAAGTTTATTAAAAGTCTAATTTTGGAATGATCTGAAAGAGTTCTAAGTGATACAGCATAATTTAATTTGTTAGAAAGGAAAGCAAGGGGAATTAGAAAAGCATCTATCCTGGACCAAGTTTTATGAGTGGCTGAAAAGAAAGTGAATCTTGATATTGTTTTATCATATTGAAATTTAACATAAGGGTCATCTAGTTCAAATGTATTTTGTAATTCTTCAAGTGCTGTAGTGGTAGAGTGTGACTGTCTGTTTTTATTATGCAATCTATCCTTATCTAGATTTAGTAAAGCATTCCAGTCCCCACCTACAATAAACAGATGATTTGGGTATTTGGCTAATATGTTAAAGATTTCATAAATGAAGAGCTGTTGATTTGAGCAGGGGCTATATATATTAAGAAAGAGTAATGGTTTGTTCAAAGTATGATATGCAGTAGTAAATAATACCCATCTTCCCTTTGAGTCAGCTTCATAGGAAGTAATCTCTCCTTGGAAGGATTTATTTACTATAATGGCTACTCCCCATGGACAAAGAACTATAATTTGCAGCAACTATTGTTTTAACCCATTTTCTTTTCCTTTCCCTTACCCAAAGTTGGTCATCTAAGTGAGTTTCTTGCAAGAAAGTTATATCAGCCTTAGTTTGGTATGTGAGGTGCATGATTAAATTTATTTTCTTTTTATCTACCATCCCTTTAACATTCCAAGAGTCTATAGTTATTATTTTTTATTAATATTGTTGAAGTTTCTCATTAGTTGATACTCAAAAATAGTTATAAACTTTGTCTGTTAGTGTATTTATCTTAAGAATAAATGTTGTGACTTCTATACTCCTAAACTCTAAATAGGTGCCTAACCACCCATCCCCCTGTATTAGTGCATGTGCATGAGTTAAGAAACTAAAAGAAACTATTATTTTTAGAAACAAGGAGTAAATATTTATCAGAGGGATGTCAATAATATCCATACTGTTCCAAATGCGAGCAGTTATCAGCTAACAGACTGTGCCCATCCTGCTCCTTTTGTTATTTATGTACTGCATATTCATTTTCAGACTTCTTAAAATAGTATGTTAATTGTATCCTTAGATATTATATATAGAGAAAGAGAAAAGTAGCTTTTATAAAAAGTTTTGTAGTAACAGCAACATATTATAATTCTTAACATTTCAAGAGTTATTAAAGAGTTTACAAAATAATATTTTCAAAAAACAAGTACAATATATGAACATTTAAAAAAGGCAGCACTTTAAAATTCAACAACATTTGCATTATTCTTGCTAACAGCAACTAACTGTGGTTCTTTAAAATGTATTGGAAACTCCGTTTAACACTGCATGCACAAGCCATACAAGCAGATCATTGTGAACTCATATATTATTAATTAACCAGTGCCATCTACTGGACAAACAGGGGGGAAAAAAGAGAAAAATGTTTTTGTACCTTGCTCATATACACATTTAAAAGTAACTCAATGGTTATGCCAGTAGAATAATGATTATACATTTTAAACATTTAAAGAAGGCAGCACTTTAAAATTCAACATTTGCCTTACTCTTGCTTACAGCAACTAACTGTGGTTCTTTAAAATGTATTGAAAACTTCATTTAACCCTGCAATGGCAAAAGCCATATAAGCACATCCTTGTGAACTCATATATTAATAATTAACCAGTGCCATCTACTGAACAAACAGAGAGAAAAAAAGAGAAATGTTTTTGTACCTTACTCATAAACAAATTTAAAAGTAACTCAATGGTTATGCCAGATGAATAATGATTATACATTTTAAACATTTAAAGAAGGCAGCACTTCAAACTTCAACAACATTTGCATTATTTTTTACTAACAACAACTAACTGTGGTTCTTTAAAATGTATTGGAAACTTCATTTAACACTGCACTGGCAAAAGCCATACCCGCACATCATTGTGAACTCATATTAATAATTAACCAGTGCCATCTACTGAACAAAGAGAGAGAAAAAAAAGAGAAATGTTTTTGTACCTTGCTCATAGACACATTTAAAAGTAACTCAATGGTTATGCCAGAAGAATAATGATTATACATTTTAAATGAAACTACTAATGTCTAGTATTTACACTATTTAAACTATTATATCAAAGGTTATATCCCATTTTTTAAATGTAGTTTAACACTCCTTTTTTTATAAGCTATAAATGCACTTTAAAGTCATTTCTCTATGCAGTCAGTGTTAGGTAGCTTTCCAGCCTTTAAATCTAGAAGGCAGTTATTACAAAACAGTACCTTAAGTATTACAGTGTAGCACAAACCTTTTCTTTACAGGCAGGTAAGCAGAGGTATTTAGAACACATCCCACATCCTTTTGCTTGAAGTTTGCCATAAGAGTGATATATTCTTCTGTCCTGTAGTTCTTTAGAGCTGTAGCACTTGTTTAGCCTTCCAAATGTTTTTGGATCAAAATATATGAAAAGAGTTGTCTCAGGCAGGATTTACTTTGAAGAGATGCAGAAAGGTGGATTTTGCCTGGTCAGGTGATTCCAGGGATATTTTTTCTTCTTTGTAATAAAATGTTAAAGTTGCAGGATATTTCATTTGGAAACTAATCTTATTTTCAATGAGGTAAGTGCAGTATTTACTGAGTTTCTGTGAATTTTGTTTAATTTCTAAGGGAAGATCTTGAGTAATCATAATTTTATGTGCTCTCCATGTAACATTCTTTTTAACTTTATAAGCTGACAGTATCTGTTGAACATGTGCTGAATTAAGCAATCTGATGTAGATTTGTCTTGGAAGATCACTTGTTTGTTTATGCTTTATAGCTCTGTGGGTTCTTTCAATCACTATCTCATCCAGGAGATCTTTATTAGTCAGAAGAGAGCTTAGTATTTCTTTTATTATTGGAATAAGTTGTGGATTATCAAAGCTCTCTGGAATACCTCTTATGATAAAATTATTTCTCCGGCTTCCAGCTTCCAAGTCTAACATTTTTTGCTGTAATTCTTTAATTATGGTGTCATTGGTTTGTGCTTTTTGTTGCAGTTCATTTATTTTTAGCTCATTGTCCATAACTTTAGCTTCATTTTGTTCTAGCCTAAGCACAATTTGGTCCAGAGTAGAGCCAAATGTAGTTAGCTTATGAGAGAAACCCTGCACTTCTGTTAGTAAAGGTTGTAAAGCAGTTTTCAGATCCCCAGTGTTAAAGGTTGTTCCTGTTTTAATCTTTGACACATTTTACCAGCTTCTTATTGTTGCTTGTTAATTTTTTGCCTTTTAGCAGTGGTTTCTTTCTCAGGAGTAGTAATTGCAGACAGTTTGTTTTTTGTGATTACAGTTTCCATCCGATCTGGCTGATTCTCCATTAATCTAGTATAGTTAGATTCCTAGTAGTAGTGCAAAATTTTAAATGAGTCTTGTTATGAAAATTGTTTTTCTTCTTACTTTTCTCTTATTAGGCCTGTTGGTCTTGAAGAATCCACACCATGCGGTTCAGGGCTCTGTTTCCAGCAAGTAATTATTTTTGCTTCAGAATGAGAGAATTTTTGAAAAATAAAGATGAAACAAGTAAGTACTCATATTTCTGGTTTAATCCATTGATGTTTGATATAGTTTTCCCAAGCAATGCGCTGGTTTGAAGTCAGATTATAGTATAAGAATGCAGGAGCTGCACTGTCCACTATTTTGGAATCCAGTTGTTCAGGTGTTAACTGTAGGCATAGTGGCTGTTCCATATTGTGTGCACCTTCTACATATGTATCTTACTGTACATATATCTGCGCATGTATGTGTAGTCACATGTATGTATATATATATATTCAAATGTCTTATATGGTGCCTCTAGTATATATCACAATATCCACTGTGCAGGGATAACAGATGTGATATCATTACATAGTCAGGGGTTCCATACCCTGGACTGGTAGGTGTGTGACACATATATGCTAATGTTTTACTCTCCCAACCCACCCTGACTTATCTTTGCCTCGGTCTGCCTCTCTCACTCCCTCTCTGGTGGATGTGGTGACTTACACCTGCTTTGCTTAGGCAGCAGCATGTGTATTGTCAGTGATGCTCATGATCAGCTGATGGCCTCTGCACAAATTGCATCCCTCCTCTAACTGATTGCATGTGGAACAGCTGTGGTAACATTCCCATAGCCAATTGCATGGAAACACACTCCAATATCTAGGAACATCATGTTGGTGTTGGGCCTTTTCATTCACTGTGAGCATGAACTAGATCTGTTGTGTGGCAAACAGCATCACAGATGGATTAGGGACTTATCTCTGACAACATACACTGTGGAAACAGGCCAACTCACAGGATGGAGATGTGCCTGTCTTGACTACAGACTGTAAGTGCTGCTATACTGCAGTTGGGGTAATGTTGGTATAACAGGGTGTGTGTGGATATGGCTGTCCTACATGTTTTAATACTTGTCATGTCAGTACTATGTTTATGAGGAATTCCCATCTGCAGAGTCACCTGCAGACTGGGCAGTGTGTGGTGTCTTGTGTTCCTTGTGTTACCCACAAAGCACCTATCTCTCAACTGCAGAAGGTAGTGTGAGGATTGCAGTCAGTAGATGGTGACAGCCAGGATAGTTACTGACGTCATATCCCTCATCGGACATATGTTGCAACAAACCCTGTTACGACAGTAAATGTATGAGGTTATCACAGTGACATGTCAATATTGGCCTTGTATTTGTGCCTCCAGCCACAACTCTTTCAACCTTTGTACATATATCATGCAGTATTGGGTGCATATGTTCTGTACACCATATTCATTTACAGCATATCTAATAACAAGCCAGTGAGATATCAGACTGCTACACATGTCATGTGTAGTAGGGGTTATATTTGAGGACACAGCCTGAGCATTCTTTGGTTGTGTGTACACTACTGAGTTATGTGTAAGTCTGGTAATTGTCAATAGTGTGTGTTTAGTGAATATGCACATTGGCCTGTGTAGAGACTGTGGTAGATGTCATTGTTCTTGGTCCTGTTCTATCTGATGTTGCATGCTGCTCCACTGTATGTCACTCTATCAGCTTACATGTTTGTAGGGGCGAACACACACATGTCCCATACCACAGACAGGCATCAGACCACACTGTGTAGCAGCCCAGTATATGTAGGGTTTTTGTGTGAGTGGCTCATATGAGGATGGTGTAGATCAGATAGTCCATATACTGTAATAATGCGCTAGCTTACCATATGTGGCTGTGGCTATGTTCACATTGGTTGTGGTTATGCACTTTCATACAGGTGTCTGTTACTCTGTGATGTGACATGCCTGTAGAGCCTGCTATCTATGCAGGTACATGTGTATTCCCACATAGGAGATGTAGGCCTGTGTTGAGTCAATCTGCCTGTAGCCTGCACTGTGCTTTGTTACATGCCTAGCAGCTTACTGTACTTATCCAATGAGATGTCTTGTCCAGATACTTGCCAGATCTACTGCTTTTGGGCCACCATAACAGTCATGTATGTCAGACAAAGCAGTGGGATGCTGTTCAGATGTATGTCACTAACTAGTGGGTAGTATGTGGCCATGGCACCTCTGTACCAATGGTTATTATGTGTCAGGACAGACAGGGGTGTATGAATGCATAACCTATGGGGGCAAATGTCTACCAGTATTTACATGTTATACACATCTACATGGCTGTTAACATCCACATTGACAGGCCTGGTCCACATGCCTTGCATGAAGGGGTTCTGTGTATACCCCTGGACTGACCAGAGTGTGTCAGACTGTCCACATATATTGGCCATATCGCAGCTGTAGTCCACAGGGGTGTTACTGTACTAGCAGTGGTACTGTACTATGATGACCTTAGGATATCTGTCAGTAGCCAATGGTGCACATGTTAACAGCAGATGTGGCCTCCCACACACCACCATTTCTGTGAAGACAATCCCTATTACAGTAGCAATAGTCTACTAATATACCTGCAATACGTACATGACATCCCCTTGCACTGAGAGATTGGGACTATTGGGGCTGAGGTAGAGGTCCTCTCCATGTGCAGGACATATGATGAACATATATGTATATATAATTATACATATATCCATATAGATATATACACATATACATATCTTGCTTACTGTATGACAACAGTTTTGCACATATGTGCCTGTGTTCCAGCCTCTGTCCTCCACCTACATACCAGGCTTTACACATATGACATGCTGTCAGGGGTTGTTATATAGTGGGCTTTGTGTATGTCATGCTGTCATTCCTGCCATCACTCCACTGCTGTTGTGACCCCCACACATACTGGGGGGTTGGGGCCATATATGTGTGTGGGCTTCAACTACACAATACATGTGTGCCCTAATGCACTCCAGAGGGCAGTGTATGTAACAGTGGTATATGGCCCAGTATTAGTGAATGTAGGGGGGGGTGCACCATGACTAACCTAGGCTGTTGAAACATGTGTGCGTACCTGGGGTAAGCTGCCTTAAGGTATCTGGATGTACATTACCATACAATTCACCTTGGGTAAATGTAGGCCTACTACCTCCTGGCATACAGAATGTTCTGTTTGTCAGTGTGACTGTGATGGTGTCAGTCATGCCTTGTTATGTAACAGATACATCCCATTGTATCAGCTGGGATCCGTACCCCCTAAGGATTGTGTACAGAGTGTAGATAGAGGCTGCTGAACTATACATCTGCATTATGTACTGTTGATTGTCTGGTAGACTGTGGCCCAGTCTGTCATTACTATTGTACTACTTGAAGGCCTCGGCCTGGACAGCAACCTATGTCAATCTTTCCAGGCTACTGTCTTAGTATAACTGTTTCACAGTTGCATTACACTGTTCATATGGATATCAGTGTCTAAACAGCTATATGATATGGCATATACAACTGTCATAGTACACAAATAAAGCTTTCACATTCATTTATGCACACCTGTGTGTGGTGTTATACCCTTTGATATCTCTGTGGGTATATGCTGCAGGCTATGAATGTCATTCGTATGGCTGGCTTATACAGTCTCCAGTTGGTAAGGTGGTGACTGTAGGAATACTGGCTGCTCCATATTGTGTGCACATACTACATATGTATCTTACTGTACATATCTCTGTGTGTGTATGTGTAGTTACATATATATATATATATATATATATGCAGAAACACTTGGAGCTAAGAATATAATATCTGCTGGTATGCTGTTGTAGTCAAGGTGTTGGGGTGCTGTGTAACAAGCTATAGCACCAAATCACGTAATATTAAAATGTCTGTAACAGTTAATTCAGCACTAAATTTAGTACTGCGACTACAAAGAGCTCTTTCACTCACCAAACTGCTTCAGCGTAACCTCACCAGCTTCAGAAAACAAGCTGACGCCGTCCAAAGCAAAACAGTATCTGCGTTATATAACAACTCCCAAGCAAGTTGTGAACAAACAAAGATATATTGTTCAAATTGTAGTTCAGCCAAATACGCTCAAGAGACTCCTGAATAATCTGCAAATGTCCAGAGTTCCAAACATTAACTGAACACAACCGGTCCAATCTCGTGCTCAACAAAGGTATAACACACATCAAACAGTCGAAATAATAAAATATAACAATTTTATTTGTGAGCTTCAGAGCACTCCACCTGCTTCTTCAGACAAACAGATATAATTAGTTTAAAACAGTTTAAATATGTTAGGAATATTTAAAACAGACTTCCATCAATTCTAAACATGGTACTAATACATGTGACTTTCACTCAAGCTTGTCAGCAAACCTGCTATTTACATTTAAAGTGACAGCTTCAACACCAGTAGCTCACTTCAGGAGCATCACATGTAGAGTAATAAAGCATGAATATAATAATATATAAGTTGTATATACAAAGACATGTAGAATGTATAAACAGCTTAGCTGAATAAAGCGCATAGGACACTTCCATAAAAGAAGCGCAGCAAATATATAATAAATAAAAATAAAGTATATATGAAAGCAACGCTTCTAAGAAATCCCATAGATGTAACACTTAAAAACAAATAAATATAGCATGATATAAACAAAGCAAAGAGTGTTATAAATAATGTGGAAGATATTAAAAATGATGATAATAACACTAATAATATAAACGAAAAAATATAATGATAATAATGTTAATAATAATAATAAAAATAATAATAAACCTCTCATATAACTAACTGATATGAAAATGTGTCTCTAAAAGTTATGACCATACAACTAAATCCATCCAGAAATGTATGACTGCTAAATCTGCTTTATCATGTTAGTTATTTAGGACCAGTTATTTAGGACTGAATTTAGCAGTCATACATTTCTGGATGGATTTAGTTGTATGGTCATAACTTTTAGAGACACATTTTCATATCAGTTAGTTATATGAGAGGTTTATTATTATTTTTATTATTATTATTAACATTATTATCATCATTATATTTTTTCGTTTATATTATTAGTGTTATTATCATCATTTTTAATATCTTCCACATTATTTATAACACTCTTTGCTTTGTTTATATCATGCTATTTATTTGTTTTTAAGTGTTACATCTATGGGATTTCTTAGAAGCGTTGCTTTCATATATACTTTATTTTTATTTATTATATATTTGCTGCTTTATGTTTATGGGAAGTGTCCTATGCATGCGCTTATTCAGCTAAGCTGTTTTTATACATTCTCTACATGTCTTTGTATATACAACTTATATATTATTATATTCATGCTTTATTACTCTAAGCATGTGATGCTCCTGAAGTGAGCTACTGGTGTTGAAGCTGTCACTTTAAATGTAAATAGCAGGTTTGCTGACAAGCTTGAGTGAAAGTCACATGTATTAGTACCATGTTTAGGATTGGATGGAAGTCTGTTTTAAAATATTCCTAACATATTTAAACTGTTTTAAACTAATTATATCTGTTTGTCTGAAGAAGCAGGTGGAGTGCTCAAAGCGCCACAAATAAAATTGTTATATTTTATTATTTCGCTACTGTTTGGATGTGTGTTATACCTTTGTTGAGCACAGGATTGGACAAGGGTTGTGTTTCAGTTAATGTTTGGAACTCTGGACATTTGCAGCGGATTATTTCCAGGAGTCTCTTGGAGCCGGTATTTGGCTGAACTACCACAATTTGAACAATATATCTTTGTTTGTTCGTCAACTTGCTTGGGGGAGTTGGTTATATAACGCAGATACTGTTTTGCTTTGGAACGTGTCAGCTTGTTTTCTGGAAGCTGGTGAGGTTACGCTGAAGCAGTTTGGTGAGTGAAAGAGCTCTTTGTAGTCGCAGTACTAAATTTAGTGCTGAATTAACTGTTACAGACATTTTAATATTACGGCTACGTATTTGGTGCTATAGCTTGGTTACACAGCACCCCAACACCCTCTTGACTTTTACAACAGCATACCAGCAGATATTATATTGTTTCTTAGCTCCAGGGTGTGTTTCTCTGCATATTTTTGGTCTACGTTAGGGTGGTTTATATAATATATATATATATATATATATATATATATATATATATATATATATATATATATATATATCTGTATCTGCATATATGTGTCTGTGTATATGTATCCTAGGGATGGCCATGTTGTGTCTGGTCCTAGTTAGGGGTTCTGCAAACCTTGGTAGAGTATTACAGGGGAGACGTGCTTGGCTGGGGGGGTATACCTATTCGTACCAGACGTATATTGTTTGGGGCCTCTCAACCCCATTAACGTTGCATGAGGACATATGTTTTTATTTCCCCATTGTTATCTACAGATGTATGCCCGTATATATCTATATATGCGTATATATATATATATATATATATATATATATATCTATATATATATATATATATATATATATATATATATATATATATATATTAACTGCCGTATATATTTAGACATGTAGATGTAGACATATATATCTAGAGATGTAGGCATTTGCATGTCTATATGTTTATATATACACATATATATATATATATATATATATATATATACATATATATATATATACATACACATATATATATATATATATACATATATACATATACATATATATATATATATATATATATATATACATATATCAATATGTTGTACCTGTTTAGACATTAATATATTTACTCACACACATACATCTACGTGTTGGAATACATTCTCTGTACTGTTGGTTGACTGGGCTGGATGATACGTTTGTGAAAACATCAGGGTTATGTATATCTGCCATGGTTCAATGGTAAATCACTTTGTGTATGATGTGCAGTGTCCTGGGTTCGACCCTTGCAGAGGCAGTTTATTTTGTTGCTGGCCAGACCATGGCCCGTTGGATACAGAGTGATTAAGGCACTTTAAAGCTGTTGTAAGCGGGTCTCCATGGGTTTGCGTGGAGCTAAGCAATGGTGACCTCTGGTTACAGTTTCCTACACTCAGTTAGCTTCTACTTTGCTTGATCTGTGTAGGCAATGCTTACCCACACACAAATGCAGTCAAACACACTTACTAGTGCTTTTTTATGCTTACTACTGCTTATTTGTGCTTAAACCTGCTTACTAGTTCCTTATTCATTATGACACTGACATTTCACGTGCATTTAATGCAGTACTTCTGTTCAAATATAAATGTTATTTAGTAGGTTATACAGCAAAACAATGTTGATATACAGATTTCCCATGGAAAATAGAATGTGCTGCAGTGAAACTCGAACAGAGAATGCTTGCTTATTAGGTGGATGCCCTGACCACTGCACTATTGCTGTTCTGCTTCATTTGTATATGTCTACCTTAATGTCATACCCATGCTCCCTTTCCCTGGCCATTGAGCTCCACGTACACAGCTTCCACCCATTCTCCAGTTGCTAGCCCTGCCATACCACACCTCCACACATTTCCCTCTCTGCACGTCTCGGTACTCATCCATTATACTCTCTCGATGCAACCTTCTGCAGGCTCTTCATCCGTTTAGTCCACATACATTTGAGACTTACCTGGATCCTCCTCTAATACTGGTGGACACATCCTTGTGACCCACAAAGTCTGGTTCGTCCCACCAGGGACAGACCTGTTGTTGTGTCACAAGTAGACTTTGCTGGTCTACACTGTTTCTCCCACTGGTAGCATCCTGCCAGGGGTTTGAGATGCAGTGGTTTGCTCACACACTGGACCAGCCTCATTTCCTGGTTGTGCTGATGAAGCATGCCCCCATGGCGTGCCCCATTTTTCATTCCTCTCTTCAGTATTATGCAAGACTACTGTTCTCATAGTATGTGTGGACAGGCACTGTTCATTGATGCTCATAGACTGCTTGGAATACTGTCGTTGAGCATTGTGCACATGTTTGCTGGTATTAATCTACATACTTACATACATTTCCTATTCTGTTGACTGACCATGCTGGATGATATGTTCGTGATAACAGCAGCTAATTGTATATCTGCCATGCCTTCGTGGTAACTCACTTGGACTATAGAGTACAGGGTGGGGAACCTGGGAGTGCTGATTATTTTGTAACTGGGCACAACAAGAGCTGTTTCCTACAGAGTGCCTAAGGCACTGTGCGAGAAGTGTTGGCGGGTATGCGGTGGTGTGCTGGAGGCTCAGACTTGATTACCTCCAGTTATGGCGTATTACACTGAGTTGGCCTCCACATTGCTTAACCAGTGTGGGCATTGCTTACCGCCGCCCAAACTGGTGTATTCCCGCTTGCTGCCACATACCCTCATGCTACTTCATTAACATGTCGGTATTATACATGCTTAAGTCAGGTGTACATGTCAGGTATGACTGGTGACGAAGGTCAGTGTAAGGTGAAGTGGGATTCCAGTTTAGCAGTTATGGATAGGTTACACTGAGGTATTCGGGTTAGGTTTAGTTATGCCATACCTGTGTTGTAGAGTAGATGTGAATAGTGAGGGTGTAGGTAGGTAGGTGGAGTGGGGGACATTTTAACTGTATAGTAGCCCATTAGACTGATTGTGGGGGAGCAGTAGTGCAGGTTTGCAGGATGCTGAGATTTGTATGTGATGCAGGACAGGAGGTGTCAGTGTCACTGGTTGGTGTAGGGGTATGGATTGTTAGTTGGGGGGTGGACTTCATTATTAGTCCATTAGCCATTAGTATATCCCAATATCCCAACCAGCAACGGGGTGTGAAACTGTTTCCAGTTCTGTTTTACATCTTTCTGTATATAGCCGATCTGATGTTCAATTTATGATTCTGCTATGTTTTATTGGTTCACCTTAATGGCATATCTACCTCTCTCTCTCTCTCTATATATATATATATATATATATATATATATATATATACATATGTACATATATACATATACACATACTTAATAATCAGGTTGCTTACTGGCCCAAAGCTATCTTTAGTGAACATATGGGGTGAAAAAAAAACTGATATCAGTATTTCAATTCTAATTAAAGGAGTCATGCTTAATTATATTGTTTTTAAGTTCAAGCTATTTAGACTGATTTAAATAGACAGTGTTACTTTTTTTAATTCCTGCCTATTTTGAATTTCACAGCTTTGTTGCAAGACAGCTTCACTTTAGTCTAAAGTATGGTTCTCAAAAGAAGCTCATGTATTTGGGGAATAGTGATGATTTTTGTTCAAGATTTTAACTTCATACTAAGATGGTTCATTTATTTTTGCTTATTTACAAGGCGTGACACAATTATTGTACAGTCTCGTCAGTGCTATTTGAAACTGAGAGAATTAATTTAATACCAATAAAAATAAATTTCAATTCACTTTTGCATACATTTATACTTCTGCAATTATCCTCACATAGTATTTCACTGATGTGTCTACCTAAATGCTATTGTTGTGAATTTAGCCATCTCAAAATTGATAGCAGTTTAGAAACTCTCTTTTAACAGTTTCCAAATATGGAATTGCACACTTGTGAAGGTATTTCTTCATTGAAACAGTGTAGAACTGCTTTCATTTCTGCAAAACACCTATTGTGCATGTTCCACTTCAAAAATATAATTTATCACCCGCAATGAGCTGCATATGTACTGTGAACACCACAAAGTTCCCAAAACATTTAAAATAGCTCCTGCTACTGCGGTTTCAGTTAAATAGCATGTAATCCACTTATGATAGACTTGCAAACTAGTTCTGTGTTGCCTTCATAGACTAATGGATGTCAGCCAAGCCCATGAAGTGAAGCAAAGAAGACATTTGCCTAAAAGGACAGCCTCCAAGACATCGCTATACTAGGGATCATCTTCTCTGAATAAGGATGGTTTTCAGACAATGAAAAATAATGCAGCTCTTGATTTTATGTAATGCTTTAAACCATCCAAAACTTGTAAGAAATACTGACACAAAATAAGTTAGCACTAAAAACATAGATTTAAAAGCTGAAACAGTTTATATTTGAATGTTTCAAGCTAATCAAATTTTGTTCATGAAACCTGAGCCCTTATGGTATACGGTGACGCTGAAGTGTACCTATATTTTAAGAACAGCTTTTTTTTCCTCAGATTTTTTTGTTATACATGAATCTGTTGATTACACTTTAAAACCAGGAAAAAATAAGTTTTTAGTTTGTGGAACAAAGCAATTATACTCTGAAGTACTGAAAAAGATAAACTTGCTAAGATCCTCCCTGGCATGAGACCCCATCTTAACAGCACTTTGGGGTGCTTACCAAAAGCTTGTTAAGAGCATCCACGTGTGGTTGAGATGGGGTTTTGCATGAGCAGTGCTGGTCAGCAAGGAACAGTATCAGCAGTTAAAACAGGATCTCTGTTGAAATGTTGGCACTTGAAATGCCGAATGTTGACAAGTTAATTAAAAAAAGACCAAAATTACAACAACACAGTAACTCTTGAACATCACTCTTTTCTTTAAACATTTTTTTGCTGGGGGGCAAGTCCCCCATTCTCATATATGTAGGGGGCATATCCCACCACACCTCCCCAACTTATAAACATCAACTCTGACATTGCCATACCTCAGAAAAAAGGGAATATATCAGAAAATGGCATTTTGGACTTAGAATATGCTAGTCAGTTTTTTTGGCCATTCAGTCACTGTGTTTCAGAATGCTGTCTAGTAGCTCCTGACATTTCAAATGGTTACCAATAAAACAGCTTTAAAAACTTTTGTAAATTTATTCTGTGGCACTTATAAATGGAAATGTATTTATTTAAGTTTGATGACAGGGGAAGTCCACTGGGCCAAGAAGAGCGCGTTTTCAGTGGAGGCCCGGGAAGAAAAGCTCCACAATAATTGCAAGTTAAATTTCACATGTTACAAAAGGACATAGTTCATACAGCTAATTAAACATTTACAAATAAGCTCCATGATATTTGCAATTGGCTTGTCACAATGTTACAAAAATGAAAAGACATAATTCAATACAGAAATTTCAACATTTACATAAAGTGAATATTTTTGTTATAAACTCAATTGTAGGTTTAGCATTTCAAAATATATAGCTACTAGCCATTAGCAGGTTAGGAAAATATTATGCATGGAGGGGGTAATAGTATATTTGAGACTGGAGAGTATAGTAGAATAGATATTAGAGAGAAAATTTGTTTTTAGAAGAGGAGGGATTGTTTTGGGTGGGATGAAGTAATAGTTGAGGTATTTGGATGAGTCAGTGCAAGGTGGAATGAAGGGGGAGGGGTTTAAGTTGGAGCATGGCAAGGGCATTCCCATTTGGATGAAAGATGAGAGAGTAGCTGAGATTTAAAATTTGTATGGTTAGGTAGGTCATATAGGTGTGTCAGGAGAGAGTTCCACTGTTTAGCTAAGGAGTGGGACAGTAGTAGATGGCCAGGAGGTCATGCAGGTTTGTGGACCTGAAGGAGATTTTGGTTTTTGGATCTGAGTGAGCGGTTGGGAATGTAAGGTTTTAAGGAAGTAGCAAGAGCTGGGCAGTTGGCAGGTTTAAAGATGAGCCTGTGGGCAATGGTGAGTTGCAGGTAACTGAGGTAGTTGGGTAGTTCAAGCCAGTTGAGGGTGAGGAGGGAGTGGCAGTGGTGGGATGAGTTTTTTTGAATTGGTTGGAAATTTGGAGATCTTGTGGTAGCAGGATTCAAGTTTGGACCGAAGGCCAAGATGGAGATTGGTGAAAAAAGGGGCACCGTATATAAGGGAGGGGAATAGGAAGGTGGATGCAAGAGTTTGACGGGTAGAGGGGCTTAGGAAGTGGTTGTGGCTGTAGAGGAGACCTAACTTTTGGTGGATATTCTTGATTGTGGAGTGGATGTGGGTGTCAAAATTTAGTTCTTCATCAATAATGATGTCAAGAAGCTTGGTGTTGGGAACAGTTTCAAGGAGGGTTTTGTTTTGGCTCTGTATGGTGAATGTGGATTTGTCAATAGAGTTTTTGTTAGGGGAAAAACATTACTTTGGTTTTATTTGCATTTAGTGCCAAATGGTTAGAGTGTATCCAGGTTTCTGCTTTGGAGAAGGCTAGTTGGGTTTTTGCTAGGAGATCGGAGGGGGTGAAGGCTGAGCAGATGATTGTTGAGTCATCTGCATACTGGATGATAGATGAGTCTAGGACGGATTGCTGAAAGTTGTTAATGAATAGGTCGAAGAGAAGAGGGCCAAGAACAGAACCTTGTGGGACACCTGTGGGTGTTGGAAGGAAGGGGGATGTTGAAATTTTCCATTGGACAGCTTGTTGGTGGTTGGACAAGTAGCTGTAAAACCAGGCAATGATGGTGGGAGAGAGGTGTAGGGTAGAGAGCTGGGATATAAGTGTGAGATATTGTCAAAGGCCTTTGACAGATCTAGGAATAATGTGGATACAAACTTGTCTGAGTCGCGTTCAAGGTTTATGATTTCAAGAAAGGAAAGAAGAGCAGTCATGGTGCTGTGGCCAGTAAGGAAGCTGTGTTGGGTAGGGGAGAGGAGATTGTTTAGTGTTAGGTGTGCCATGAGTTGTGCTTGTATTGTTTTCTCTAGTATTTTACAAAGAGAAGAAAGGATGGCAATAGGCCTGAAGTTGGTAGTATCAGTTTTTTTTGCCACCTTTGTGGAGGGGATGATGTAAGCATAGCACCAGAGAGAAAGGATGTATGATTCTTACATGGATCTATTTATAAGAATAGAGATGGGATAGGCAATGCTGTCTGCAGCTTGTTTGAGGAAGGTGGGTGGAAGGTTGTCGGGTGCAGTGCAACAGGAGTTGAGTTTCAGGAGAAGTCTTTTATAGTGCTTGTGGGGATGGGCTTGAGGCAGAAGGATGTGGAGGAAGGTTGATGATTGGGTGGTGGTTGGGAGATGAGGGGGTGGGAAGGAGGCTGATAGTTTAGCTATGCAATCTATGAAGAATGAGTCGAACTGGCTGGCTGTTTCAAGGTTGGAGAGGTTGCGGTCTGGGCAGGGGTTTTCTTTGTTGCCAGGATGCAGGATGGATGAAATGGAGTCCCAGATTTTTTTGGGGATTTGTTGAGTGCAAGGACTGAAGATTGAAGTAGTGGGCTTTGTGGTCTTTAATTATTAATTTTTTTGCAGAGTTTAATAGTTGCTTATACTCTAGGAAGGTGTTAGGGTTTTTATGTTTTTAATATTGTTTCCATTTTTGTCCCTTTGGTGCAAGGCTAGTTTAGTATTGTTTGATAACCATGGGCAGGGATTGGTTTTGATGCGTTTGGTTTGAGGGGGGTGCTTGCTGATTGAGATGGGTTAGGAATGAGTGGTTAAAGTAGGAAACGGCATCATCTAGAGGAAGGTTTTTTAGAGGGGACCAGTCAGTATGCTTTAGAGAAAGTTAGAGGGCTGAAAGAGGAGAGGTTGCGGGTTTGGATGTAGTGGTGTTGTTTATGCAGTGGAGATGGGAGCTGGTCTGTGAAGGCTGGTAAATGATCACAGAGAGGATCAGGTAATGTCCCAGCTTTGGTGATAAGGTTAGGGTGAGTTATTAGGATCCACTCAATGATGGTACCAGATGTACCATCTTTATTTGGTCTGGTTGGAGATTGTATTAGTTGGGAGAAGTTTTACAGGTTAATTGTGTGGGATGGGGCTTCAGAGTTAATAGTATTACACTTGATGTTGGTATCACCAAATATATAGGTTTAATTTTTTATACTGGAGGAGAACCAGGACAGGGTGTTTTCAAGAGTTTTGATATCACCACGGGGAAAATAGAGGGCAGCGATACATATAGACTTGTGGTTGCTTATTTTTAGTAAACCTATTATAATTTCAGCATTGGCAAAGGTTGGTATTTTCTTGGAGTAGGGAGTTATGATATGGGAGGTGGGGTAGATTATTGCTACTCCCCTCCTTTTTTGTGGACTCTGTCTTTGCAAATGGTGTGGAAACCTGGTGGTAGGATTTCACTATCTTTTATATAGGAAGTAAAGCATAGTGCTATGGAGAATCACTTTGCTTCTACTTGCCATAGCATTTCTTCCCTGATTTTGCAGTGTATCCCTGATTTTATTTCATATTTTTGCCCTGTTCATTGTAACATCTTTGATTTCTTTCTGGGAAATCATTGAGGATTATAGTTTGTCAATAATGCCAGGCAATAGGGTCAAATACTTATTGCTCTAAAAATTAATGTTAAACAAAAACACTACAGAAATATATTAGGCCACTGATCATAATATGTGTTCTCATCATGAATGGCAAGATTCACCTCTTAAGCTTCACTCTCAAAGAAAATTGGTTGACATCCGTATCTCAGACATACAATAAGCTGGTTATGGTCAGAGACCCATTCATAATCCCCCATGTTACAACCAGTTTCTGAAGTACAAATCTAACAAGTTTGTTATAGCAAGGTTAATACATCATAGCTTAACTACAATTGAATATTGGATGAGCAGACAAATGCCTGCCTTCACAGACTTGCTTCAGAGAAAATATGACAATTTAAAGGCTGTTAATACATTTAACACTGCTGCAAAAACAAAATGCAAAAATGCATTTGAAGCTTTTGACAGAATATATTTCACTTTGCTGCAGTATGTACTGTCAAATTCAGTACAGCTTCAAAGAAACCACAGTCTGGTATACATTTTAGTGAAGTCTATCTTATATAGCTACTGTAAACTTAAAATAACATTCAAAGAATACCAATGAAATGTAGAAAGCATACATTATAAATGTGATATGATTGCAGTAAAAGTCAACTAAATGCCATATATCTCAATAAATATCAATATGTCTACAAGTCTATTTTTAAAGTATAGTTAATACACAAGCAAAATAAAATGTGCAAAATTCTGACATATAGAACAAGAGATAATGATCAGTTATGTAATTATAACCTGTTTAAAAGTTCTTGACTCAATGACAATAACTTTTTCTCAGGAGATTCACTTCACTCTGCTCTAAAAGTAAATTACCTGTATTACTTTTTGAATCCATAGCAAGCTGGTAATGACTGACAATTTGTCTATAATTTTCTTTACTAATATTTTAATATAGTAAAATAAAATATAACATGAACAAAATCTACTGCGTTATCAAGGTAAAACCTTGTTTTGTTCCAAATTTTCAATTATTAGCAAACTATTATAAAATGAGAGAAATGTTTACACAGAGAAAAATGAAGATATAAGATATCAATATCTATATATAAACTAACCAGATGATACAAGAATCAATGAATGATTACACACACATGATTTATATATATATATATATATATATATATATATATATATATATATATATATATATATATATATATATATATGTGTGTGTGTGTGTGTGTAGGTCCACTTTTAAATTTCAAAACTCCAAAACCATGAACCTCAAAATCCCAAAGCTTAGGGGTTTGAAGTTTTGGAATCTCAAAATGAAAAAAAAAAAAAACAAAACACCTAAAAACAATAAAACTTCATCAATCACATTTTACGCGGGGGGGCAAGACCCTCTGTGCCCCCCACACCCCCTGATACTTAAATATACCAGCTCCGAGATCGGACTACAGTGAAGAGAAAGGCAAACTTCCTGTTCCGCACTGATAAGTTTCAAGATTCTAAAACTTCAAACATCTGAGCTTTGGGAATGTGAGGTTCGAAATTTAAAAGCGGACCCATATATATATATATATATATATATATATATATATTTATACATATATATATATATATATATATATATATATATATATATATGGGTCCACTTTGTAAATCTGAAATACTGAAATCTCGAATTTCAGTATTTCAAACTTACAAAGCCGCAGACTCACATTTCCGAAACCGGCAGAAGCGAGAAATTCAAAATACCGAAGCACAGATATTTTGAATTTCTGCTTCCATTGGCATGATATGTGGATGTTTAGGTTTAATTTTGGTAAGTCTGTGTGTGAAAGTATGTTGGTTAGGGGTTTAGTGCGTGTAAGTGTGTGTTGTGACTGTTATGTGTGTGTTTAAGGGACTGTAAGATGTGTGTGTGTGTGTGTGAGTTTCGTTTGTGCTTTTGTTTGTGCGATCTCGGAGTTAGAATATATAAGTAGGGTGTGTGTGTGGGGCTTAGCCCCCCTGCTTATATGTAGTTTAGATTAGTTTGTTTGATGGTGGGGGGGAGTTGTGTGTATGTTTATGTGTGTACTGTATGTGTAGTGTAATTACAGGATTTTGAATTTCGCGGTTGTGTGTTTTCCGGCTTAGTGGTTTTGAAATGTTGAATTTCAAGATTTCAGTATTTTGAAATTACAAAATGGACCCATATATATATATATATATATATATATATATATATATATATATATATATATATATATATACACTTAGCCTCTGTGGGATGCACAAGCCAGTGTATAGCCTGGATAAATGGGGATGGTTACATCACAAAGGGCATCTAGTGTAAAATTTCTACCAGATCAAATATGTGGACAACAGTACAGATTTCCATATGAAATTGGTCACGGTCCAGGTTAGCAATGGCTACCACCTGTACTGTTAGCCAACAGGTTGCTGGTGGAAATTAGGCTACTGTTGGCCGAAGGAGAAGGAGAAGAAGTAGGGGAAAGCATGCCTGGAGACAGGAGGAGAGGAGGAAGGTTAGGAGTGTGGAAGTGAGGGTAGGAACTTTGAATGCTGGCAGTATGACTGGTAAAGGAAGAGAGCTGAGAAGGAGGGGTGACATATTGTGCGTGCAAGAGACCAGATGGAAGGGGAGTAAGACCAGGTGTATCAGAGGTGGGTTCAAATTGTTCTACCATGGCGTGGATGGGAGGAGAAATGGGGTAGGGGTTATCCTGAAGGAACAGTATGTCAAGAGTGTTTTGGAGATGAAAAGAGTGTCAGATAGAGTGAGGTCTATGAAGCTGATAATTGATGGTGATATGATGAATGTTGTTAGTGTATATGCTCTGGAAGTTGGGTGTGTGGTGGATGACAAAGAAGAATTTTGGAGCAAGTTGGATGAAGTGGTGGAGAGTGTACCCAAGGGTGACAGAGTGGTGATGGCAGCAGATTTCAATGGACATTAAGTTGATTGGAACAGAGTGAATGAGGAGGTGATGAGTAGGTATGGTGTTAAGGAGAAGAATGCAGAAGGTCAAATGATAGCGGGATTTGCAAAAACAATAGAACTGGCTGTGGTGAATATGTATTTTAATAAGGGGGAGGAGCATAGGGTGATGTACAAGAGTGGAGAATATGCACTCAGGTGGATTATGTCCTATGCAGGAGGGCCAGTCTGAAGGAGATTGGAGACTGCAAAGTGGTGACAGGGGAAAGTGTAGTTAGGCAACATAGGATGGTGGTCTTTAGGATAGGATGACGTTGTGATCAAGAAGAAGAGTAGGAGAGTAAGGGCAGTGCCAAGGATCAAATGGTGGAAGATGGAAAAGGATGACTGCAAGGTGGAGTTCAGGGAAGAGTTAAGACAGGCACTGGGTGGCAGTGAAAAGTTACCAGACAGCTAGGCAGCTATAGCAGAGGTGGGAAGGGACACAGCTAGAAAGGTACTTGGTGTGACATTTGGACAGAGGAAGGAGGACAAGGAGATCTGATGGTAGTATGAGGAATTACAGCAGAGTATACAGAGGAAGAGGCTGGTGAAGCAGAAGTGGGATTGTCAGAGAGATGAAGAAAGTAGACAGGAGTATAAGGAGATGAGGTGTATGGTGAAGAGAGAGGTGGTGAAGGCTAAGGATAAGGCATACGGAGAGTTGTATGAAGGGTTGGACACTAAAGTGAGAGAAAGGTAGCTGTACCGATTGGCTAGCAGAAAGACAGAGCTGGGAAAGATGTGCAGCAGGTTAGAGTGATAAAGGATAATGAGGGAAACATACTCACAAGTGAGGAGAGTGTGTTGGGCAGATGGAAAGAGTACTTTGAGGGGCTGATAAATGAAGAGAATGAGAGAGATAGAAGGTTGGATGATGTGGGGATAGTGAATCAGGAAGTGCAGTGGATTAGCAAGGAGGAAGCAAGGACAGCTAGAAGGAGGATGAAGAATGGAAAGGCTGTTGGCCCATATGATATACCTGTGGAAGCATGGAGGTATTTAGGAGAGATGGCAGTGGGATTTTTAACCAGATTGTTTAACGGAATCTTGGAAAGTGAGAGGATGCCTGAAGAGTGGAGCAGAAGTGTACTGGTATAGATTTTTAAAAATAAGGGTGATGTGCAGTTCTGTAGTATTTACAGAGGGATAAAATTGATCAGCCACAGCATGAAGTTATGGGAAAGATTAGTGGAAGCTAGATTAAGAAGTAAGGTGATGATTAGTATGGCTCCATGCCAGGAAAGAGCAGTACAGATGCGATGTTTGCTCTGAGGGTGTTGATGTGGAAGTATAGAGAAGGTATTTCAGAACTTAGAGAAAGCATATGACAAGGTGCCCAGAGCAGAGGTGTGGTATTGTATGAGGAAGTCGGGCGTGGCAGGGAAGTATGTAAGAGTAGTACAGGATATGTATGAGGGCAGTCTGAAAGTGGTGAGATCTGTGGTAGGAGTGATGGATGCATTCAAGGTGGTGGGATTACATCAAGGATCAGCTCTGAGTCCTTTTTTATTTGCATTGGTGATGGACAGGCTGACAGACAAGATCAGGCAGGAGTCCTCGTGGACTATGATGTTTGTGCATGACATTGTGATCTGTAGTGACAGTAGGGAACAGGTTGAAGAGACCCTGGAGAGGTGGAGATATGCTCTAGAGATGAGAGGAATGAAGGTCAGCTGGACTAAGACAGAATATATGTGTGTGAATGAGAGGGTGGACAGAAGAATTGTGAAGATGCAGGGAGTAGAGATGGCAAAGGTAGATGAGTTCAAATACTTGGAATCAACAATTCAGAGTAATGGTGAGTGTGGAAGAGAGGTTAAGAAGAGAGCACAGGCAGGATGGAGTGGGTGGAGAAGAGTATCAGGAGTGATTTGTGACAGATGGGCACCAGTAAGAGTGAAAGGGACGGTCTACAAGATGATAGTAAGACCAGGTATGTTATATGGTTCGGAAACAGTGACACGGACGAAAAGGCAGGTATCAGAGCTGAAGGTGGCAGAGTTAAAGACATTATGATTTGCAGTGGGTAATGACAAGGATGGATAGGATTAGAAATGAGTATGTTAGAGGTTCAGCTCAGGTTGGACGATTTGGAGACAAAGGCAGAGAGGTTGGTTTGGACATGTGCTGAGGAGGGATGCTGGGTATACTGGTAGAAGGATGCTAAGGATGGAGCTGCCAGGTATGAGGAAGACAGGAAGGCCTAAGATAAGGTTTATGGATGCGGTGAGAGAGGACATGCAGGTGGTTGGTGTGACAGAGCAAGATGCAGAGGACAGGAAGAAATGGAAACAGATGTTCTGCTGTGGCGACCCCAACAGGAGAGGCCGAAAGAAAAAGAAGATATATATAAAGTACATGCCTAATGTTTATTAGTGTCACAAATTATGAGATAGAATACTAGTCATATTTTGAGAATGAATGAATTATATTTATTAAGCAGTTGTCCCACATAAAGCCATAACTTCAGACCATATATATTATTGTCATTATTTATCATAAATAGCTGACAAAATAAAAATAAACTCCACCAAAGAGAGACTAGGAATACACACTGATATTTTCCAAATGCTACTGCCAATACGCATCACATGAATGTGTTTCTTATGATGTATCTGTACAAGAAGGAATGGAGGAGTTAGACAAGACCAATAATTTAGACAGCTGAGAACTGTCATACTATAAAGTTTGAGTCAATTTAGGTTGTGCCTCTAAAGTGCCCTTGATTTGTAGCACATACCCAATTCATTAATGTAGGTTACTTTGCATTGTAATTATCTTTGCATTGTATTTTCATTGGCCAGCCTAGGTTGTGCCTGAAAAGTGTCTTTGGATCACAGTAGCCAACCAGCTAATAAATGTATAAATTAATAAATTAACATTAATAATGGATATAAAATAAGTTAATAAATGAAATAAAATTATGTTAATGTCTGCTCAAAATTCCTGTAATCTTGTACAAGGAAAATGCATCTTTTCCTAATCCATGTTTATACTTCTTACATGCATTATTCCTTTAATTACTAACTTCATAAGGTATACAAAAATCTCTATGAATAAAATTCTCCAAAATGAAGATAATATAAGAAAAGGCTATTTCAGTTTACATACTGGGTGGTGTAATTCAAGGACCAAAACTGATGTATTTGAAATGACATAACTTTAATAAAGAATGTGCCTGGGAGTATTTACTATGTAAGATTTAAAGATGGGGAACCCCATAGCACTCTACCTACTACACTATTCTGCCATATAGAGCCAGGGAGTATATACAGCAACAGGCATCTAGAGGCACAGTCCTTACCTTAGGGATAAAGGGTCAAACTTCCCACAAAATTAGTTTAATCCTACAGTAGCATGTTTCGTAAATTATTTTCCTTGTGAAAATGCACTTTGTTTTTTGTTATATTAGGAGGTTTAATAGCAAGTCTGATGGGGTGCCTATATATATATATATATATATATATATATATATATATATATATATATATATACACACACACACACACATAAACACAAATATATTTATAGACATACATCTATATCTATACATATAGATATAGATCTATGTCTATATCTATTTATATCATCTAATATAGATAGATAAATATAGATATAGAGATAGATATGTGGCTATATAGATATATGACTATCTCATCATTGAGTGAGCTGTCAAATGGGCAAATACAAAAAGAGTGATCTTTTTAGACTGAAACCCCACACCCTTTGAAGATGAACTATCCTAACTCAGAGATCACACATCAGAGGATTAAGAGCAAATTCACAAACCTCACTGTACTGCGATCTGGCATGCAAAGCAACCATATATATATATATATATATATATATATATATATATATATATATATATATATATATATATATATATATATATCTATACCTATATATAAAGATAGCTAGGGATATATATATATATATATATATATATATATAGATATATAGATATATATAGATATATATATCAGAAAAGGATAAACTTCACAGTACCTCCAAGAAAAGCCAGGAGCGCACCAATAAGTGCCAAATGACTGCCATTAATAATCCACAGTTTAATGACAAAAATAGTGAAACACGAACACGAACAAATTCGATAAGCAGACTGGTAACAAACAAATAAACAAAAAAGGCAAACTAGTAGAGTTAAGCGCTTTCAACCATTACTGGTCTTCATCAGAACTACTAATTACTTGTGAATCTGCTTCTTAAGTAACCTTAGTGGCGCCAAAACCACTCATTAATATTTAAAAACATACTAACATATATATATACAAATACAAATGTATGTGCATATGGTTATGCAAATAGTTGCAAAAAATCGTCTACCCGTAATATACATAATACATAAAATACTGTGCTTTAAATAAATGCATCAGTAAATGCATCAGTAAAATATGAGGTCTTAATAAAATACTATCATATTAATACATAAACATTTTGTATGAACAGTGTAACAGGAACATCAGCGAACCTATTAGTGTATAAAAAAGTTAACTAATAATGACCAAATATATATGTTTGTGTGCAAATAAATACAAATAATGATGTTCTAGATAATAAAATTTGATTAATTAAATAACTGGTATTTTAAATGACAATAATAGTGATGATGATAATAATTAATACAATAACAATAAGTATAACTATAACAGCAACATAGACAGCGAAGATGGGTATGGACTATTATATATTCGTACTTCAACCAACATATATAAAAAATTTTTTTATTTAAAAGTATGTTAAAAACTTATTAAAATTTCATAAAATTTTTATATATATAAAATTTAATAGTAAACCTTAACTAAAAACTTTATTATTTTATATATGATTGTAAATTATTTTATTTATATATATAAATATTATAATGAATTCATGTATAAATACATTTATAAATAAAAATTAAAAATTAATATTAACAAGTAATAAATAAATTATTAATAAATAAATAAATAATTGTATGTCGTATTCTTGTTAAATATCTCACTTTATACTAATAATAACGATTTAGTAGATATAAATTCATTTAAACCAGGAAAAGTGGTGGCATCTAAATATATCTGCCACCACGTTTCTTTAAATGCAAGTAAACTTTTAACATCACCACCTCTAGGATCTATATCAATAACGTCAAGAATGCTAAACATAAAATTATGATCAACACCTTCAGTCTCTACATGTCTGGATAGTGCATTAGTTTTATCCTTAGTCTTGATGCTGTATATATGGTCATATATACATTTTTTAAGACATCTTTCTGTCTTTCCAATGTAAAAACCTGAGCATTTACTACACTTTGCTAAATATATTACATTTTTTGTATTGCAATTACCATATCTACATTTTATATTAGATTTTAAGCCATTCCTTAGTTGTATTTTATTTTCCAAAGACATATATCTGCATTGATTGCAAAATCCACATTTACTACTTCTTGTGTTGTTATTTAAATAGTTTTTATTTTTCCCCTCACTATGTCTGTGTTCCAAAAGATATTTCATATTTTTACCCATTTTATATATAAAATTAGGTTTAGATCCCAATAATTTTATTAAACTAGTGTCACTACTAATCAAATACCAAAATTTAAAAATAATCTTTTTGATCTGGTCTACACCCATGTTGTATTGTAGTATGAACATTTTATGATAGTTATTATTTAATGTATTTGTATGGGAATTAATATCATCATTTTGAAAAATTATATCACCAACTCCCAAAAGTGGTCTATATTTAATATTCCATTGGTTTGTAACATATGTTATTATTGTGTCCATCATTTCTTCTGGATATCCTTTTTGAATAAATAAACTTTTAATAAACTGTAATTCTTTTTTCATGTCTTCAAAATTTGATACCGTACGTGCTACATGGACACATTACCCTTTAAAAACATTTTGTTTAACTTTATGTGGATGACAACTACTGTATGCTAAATAACTATTAGAAAAAGTACTCTTCCTATGAATGGTAGAATATACATTACCATCATTGTAAGAGATGTGAGTGTCCAGGTATGGTAATCCATTTTTACCTTCAGTATAAGTAAATTTTAAATATTCACTACTTGTGTTTAAAAATCCTATAAATAGTTGCAACATTTCTTGCTCACCTTCCCATAGGATGTAAATATCATCAAGAAACCTAGAATAGTATCTTACATATCTAAAATATAGACTGGGGAACAAAATGGTGTCCTCCCAATGTAGCATAACAAGGTTGGCATATATGGGGGCACTATGCACACAGACACACACACACACACACACACACACACACACACACACACACACACACACACACACCCGTGTGTGTGTGTGTGGGGGGGGGGTGTATTCATGTATGTGTGTATATGTATATGTGTGCATGTATGTATGTGTGTGTGTGATTGCATGTGCATCTGCATGTGTGTGTGTGTGTGGGGGTGCATGCACGTGTGTAAATGTGTAAGTATGTATGTGTGTGTGTGTGTGTGTGTGTGTGTGTGTGTGTGTGTGTGTGTGTGTGTGTGTGAGTGTGTGTGTGTGTGTGCAAGTGTATGTGTTTGTGTGTGTCTGTATGTATGTATATGTATGCATGTATATGTGATGGGGTTGTTCCTGATATTAACACTGGAACTGATAGAAGCACTACTGTTAGTGATGACTTGAACTCAAATGTTGTTAATAATTGTGTTAGACCTGAAAGTATTGCGAACCATACTGTTAATGTTGATAAAACTGTGTCTAAAGTGAATGAAGGTAATGTCACTAATGCACCCATTGGTTGCAATTCAGCTACCGGTAGTGTTACACCTACGGGAGACCAAGTAGTAAGGAGTAAGACGAGGAGACCGGTCGTTGTATCTGAGGCCCCTGCCGCTATTACTTCCTGCGGTATTGAGCCATCTTTTCGCTTTGACAAGTCCCACCCTTTTCCCATAAGAATAGATCAGAGGGAAGGAAGGGTGAGGTCCCAGAGCAGGGGGAGGCAAAAGAGGAAATTGCCTGCCGAAGCCCCTATGAACATGAATTTGAAGAAAATGTGGCAAGGGAGGGGGACTCTTTAGTGTTTAACATTTCTTCTAGGGTTCTCTCCGGTGCTGAGGAATCTATTTTAGCTAAAGGGTTATCCTTCATCCCTACCACCTATAGTACTATTGAAGAGTCCTTACGTGATTTTAAATTATTTGTTAGGAATTTATCATTGAAGTTGATGTTTAATAGTAACAATGATTGTGGATTTACTCATAGTGGTTTTAAGAGACCGAGTGTATTTATCCCCCCTATGCATCCATTGTTGGGAGCATTCAGCAAAATGGTCGAGGATGATTTTTACAGGATGTGTAATGTGAAACAAAGGAGGAAGGATAATTTAACACATGCTGAAAGGGCAGCACTTAGAACATTAATGAATGACTACTCTATTACATTGAGGCCAGCTGACAAGGGAGGAGGAATTGTGGTGATGGACACATGTGAGTATTTAGATGCTGTTAGGATTATGTTGGATGACCGTAAGTTTTATGAACGTGTTTCCTATGATTCTCTAGCTAATTACAGCATGAAGATTCATGGTGTCTTGGAGGATTTGTTGAATAAGGGTCTGATAGATGACTCCTTATACTCTTTTTTGGAGGTGTCACATCCCCTGGTCCCTTTTATCAAGGGGCTGCCTAAGATTCACAAAAGTTTGGTCAATCCACCACTTCGACCTATTGTGTCAGGAGGTGGGTGGTTGACCGAGCCTTTTTCCTTGTATTTAGAGAAGTTTTTGAGACCTGTTGTTGATGCTCACCCGTTTATTTTGAGGGATACCAAGCAGTTTCTAGTGGATCTATATGAACATCTGAGGAATGATTCAGATTATCAGGACTACTTGTTTGTTACTTTGGATGTGAATTCCTTATTTACTGTGATTCCCAACCGAATAGGTTTGGACTACATTAGGCGACATCTTAGCAGCCACTCAGAATATAGTGTCGATAAGATTGGTATTTTGTTAAATTTTCTGGATGTAGTTTTACACAATAATGTGTTTGGATTTGAGCAGGAGTTCTTTCTACAGTTGGATGGCGTAGCTATGGGCACTTCGTGTGCCAATAGCTACGCTAACCTGTTTATGGCTGAATGGGAGGTTGAATTCATGACCTCACATCCCAGCTTTCTAGCCCATGTTTCATTCTATAGGCGCTTTGTAGATGACCTCTTCCTGCTATGGAAGGGGTCAGTTGAACAATTGGAATCCTATATCATCGATCTAAATGTTTGTACTGAGTATCTTAAATTTAGTTATGAGTTTTCTTATACTAGGCTTCCTTTTTTGGATGTATTTGTAGAGCGCCTTCCTAATGGTATTATCAACACTGGGGTGTATAGGAAGTCATGTCATAAGAACTCCATTTTACACAGACACAGTATGCATCCTGGCCATATCTTCCACAATATTGTTAGGGGACAAAGTATGAGGACTTCTAGGTATAACCCTACAGAGCAAGGGTTTCATCAGGATTTACTAGATCTGGATAGGAGGTTGGCATCTCGGGGTTACAAGATGGACGATATTATAAAAGGACATGATAATATACTTGAGTTGAGGTCT
>NC_056750.1:149488053-149628053 GCF_019279795.1 Protopterus annectens
GCATTACCAGGCTATAACTCATACCACACTTTTCGGCCATCTAACCTGGACCAGAACACCAAAGGTGGAGGCGTGTCCATATTCATTAAGGATATCTACACCTCCAGGCTAGTTGTGCAGCATAATGCATCCTAGGTTATCCAAGTGCAACTAACTCTGGGAAAAACTGCAATCCAAATTGTAGCTTGCTACAGATCCCACACCATGCCCCAGGATTCCCACTCGTCTTTTCTTGATATACTGGAAAATATTAGGGTTCAACCAAACACCCTAATAATGAGCAATTTCAATTGCCCCACAATTAACTGGGAGAACTACTCATGTACCAACTCCTTTGCTCAATGCTTTCTGGAATTCATAAATTCCAATACCCTGGATCAATTTATCCACACCCCCACCAGGGGCAACAATATCCTATACCTAGTCATAACCAACATGAGTGATCGGTGTTCCACACCTGAAATCAACTCTTCGTTGGTCAGATCCGACCATAAGCTAATCACCCTAGATATACGCATCCTGCCCCAATCCACCATTAAGGAAACCACGGTAAAAAAATTCTCCAAAGCCAACTTCATGCTTCTTATGACAGAAGTGGCAAACCTCATGACACCCATGCAGATGGACAATACAGTTATGACTGCTGAATCCTACATAGATGCACTCTATAAGCACTTACACGAGTGCGTGGACCGTGCTATCCCAAACAGAATCAAAAAGCTATCCTGCAAAAAAAGGAAGCCAATCTGGTGGTACTCTGCCATAAACAAACTCTACAACACAAGGAAGAAACTGCTGCAATAGAGAGTAAAATCCCATGAGTGGAGGAGCTGCCTGGTCAGCCTCAGAAAGAAGCTGGGATCCATTATAAGATCCTCCAAAGCTAGCTACAAAAACAAAATCACCACTGATTCTAAGGACAACCACAAAGCATTCTATAGCTATGTCAAGAATCTCAATGGCAATACCCAGATCTCCTCTGAGTTACAGCACAACGGCATGAAAATTACAGAACCAACTGATATTGCCAACATTCTGGCAGATAGGCTCAGTGCTAACTTTATTCTCCTCTCACCCCTAAAGCGCCCATATCTATATAGGAAGAATGCAGAGTCCCAGTAATCACATCTATGCAGGTAGAAGATGAACTCTCTAAAACCAAAAACACAGCATCCATGGGACCCAACAACATCCCAGGCTGTGTTTTACATAAACTTCAGAACGAACTCGCTCCCGCTAAGCACCATGTTCAATCATAGTCTCACATCAGGCTTTGTGCCCACTGAATGGTGCACAGCAACAGTTATCCCACTTCACAAAAGGGGTGCCACCACTGATCCTGGGAACTATTGCCCTATTAGCCTGACAAGCCTGGTCTCCAAGGCCATGGAACATATCATCATGGAACTCATAAACAAAGACATTGGTAACCTCCAAACTCTGGACCCCACCCAGTTTGGGTTTGTGAAAGGCAGATCATGCCTTCTAAACCTGATCAACTTCTTTGAGGCAGTCACCAAAGCCGTAGACGAGGGTAAGGTGGTTCACACAGCCTATCTTGACAATTCTGGAATTATAGCTAAACTCACTAAACTAGGTATAAATCCCTACATCACAAGATGGGTTGCCAAATGGCTCACTGACAGAACCCACACTGTAAAAGTTGCAGACTCCAAATCTGACTTCAAACCAGTGACAAGTGGAGTACCACAGGGCTCAGTCCTGGGACCTATCCTGTTTAGTATCTACTTCTCTGAAGTATAGGCTAACACAGAAGGCCTCTGGTTAATGAAGTTTGCAGTTGACTGCAAACTAGGAGCCATAGTTTAGTCCCCCAATGATGTGGACATCCTACAGAAGGGCCTCACTGAGACAGATGCCTGGTGTCAGAGGCATGACCTCAAACTCAATGCCAAAAAGTACATTGTCATCCCCTTTGGTAAAAACTCTGTACCCATGAACTACCACATAAACAGCAGTCTACTTAATGCCGAATGCATGATAAGAGACCTTGGGACCCAGGTGGACAGTAGTCTCTCCTTTGATAATCCCATCGCCACAGTAGTCAGGAAATCCTTCTGTGTGGCACACCTCATCACAAAAGGGTTCTCATCCAGGAAAAAAGAGGTCATTGTTCCCCTCTACGTGGCACTCATTAGACCCATTATAGAGTACAATGCCCCTTTTGGAATGTACCTCACAAGACATCTTCATCAGCTGGAAAAACCACAGAAGTACCTCATAAAGAGGATTACTGGCCTCAAACAGATGCCCTACACTGACCGTCTCAAAAAACTCCAGCTTTACTGTGTAGCATATCACCTACTTCGAGGAGATCTCTGCCTAACATATAAAGCTATGTTAAACCCAGAGCTGTTGGACATGCTACACCATAAGAAATCCCAATCCCTCCGAGCTACACATTCTAGGGACCTAAACCTTGTCACCACAATAAACAGGACATGCTGGAGGGATAGATTCCTGTCCCAGATACTTCCTTTACTCTGGAACAAGCTACCCATCTATGTCAAGCAAAGTTCCTCATTAGCACTCTTCAAGAAAAATATTGATGAGTGGATGGGAAATAGGAAATACACCCTGGGGATCACTTCTGTGGCTCTGCTCGACAGGGGCACAGGAAATTAACTTTCTTGGGTGGAGTAAGCCAGGGAACCTTGTTGGCTAGGCTTACTTAGGCCCTTGGGCCGATAGCCTAGTACGTACCTATGAACCTATATATATATTAGAACCCACCACTGTACTTTACTACAGGTTCCAGAATGTCCATAGCCATTCTTTTTGGAACATGGGCATAAAAAGACTCCTAATGTCCAGAATGGTAACCATCATCTCACATTCAAGACAATCTGCACAAAATCTTCCAACTTCTTTTATGATGCTTAGATATTAAATTCTGTCTAAAATTCTGGCTTTAGTTTTATCTGACAGCAAACAGTCCCAACCAATGGCTGTGGTCTAAATTCAAAACCAGATTCATAAAGGGTTTTTGAAACCAATAAATGACAGATGACCTCACTTTTTCCATGGATACTAATTATATCCATTCTTTAACTCTTTCTGAAGCTCAAAATAAGCCACATCCATGGCAAGCTCTCCTACAACCTTGATATGTGTTCAGGGTTCATAAACCTACAGTACTCTTTTAAAATGAATGTGGTTTACAGAGGTTGGCCAGGTCTTGGTCATGCTTATTTGCAATTCCTTATTAATATTAAGCACTGTCTTGCCTTCTTGTTTTATCAATGTGTTTTCTTCTTGTGCTTGCATATAGATCTTGTATAAGCAGTATAATATGTAGTGAGCCATTTAATGTTTAAATATTTATGTTTTCTTGAATGAGATCACAAATGAAATTAATCTTTTTGACCAACTCTTTCACATCGGTTCATGGCTGTTTACTAGGCTAACATCCACAATGGCCTTTGTAAGCGTCAGGGATGAATTTCCTGTTCCCCATCCAATTGTCCAAGTTACACTTGAATTGTGTTAGGGAGGAACTCTGCTTCACATAGATGGGGAGCCTGTTCCAGAGATGGGACAGTCTCTGGGATACATACCTGTCTCCCCAGCAGGTCCTCTTTATATCACAGACAAGGTTGAAGTCTTTTGAATGGGTAATTCTGCTACTGTTTGTTTGTGGATATGCAGGAGGGCCATCAGGTATATCTATCATCAGGCACACTGACGTCCCGCTCACCAGGCTGAACAAGGAGAAGGTCACGGTGAGCTGCCTGTCGGGTGCTAGGATCCGCCACATAACACAAGCACTCAGGTCACTCCAAGGCAAGTACAAATATGACTCAATCATTGTCCATGCTGGTGTGAATGACCTGAGACGTACCTCCCTGGACTACATGAAAAGAGACATAGAGGAGCTCTCTAAGTATGTAGCCCAGGGCGGTATGACCCTGACCTTGAGTAGCATCTTACCCTCACCAAGAATGATGCCACAATATGAAGACAAGGTGATCAATTTCAACAATTGGCTTAAGTATTGGTGTCATTCAAAGGGGATCCAATGCCTGTCAGCCTGGGATGACATGCTCGACAAGCCATGATGCTTCGCTAGGGACGGCTTGCACCTGTCACCCCTGGGCTTTTGGATATTGGCAAAGGCTCTTGCTACCCCCATAGTGCCTTTTTTAGGCAAGGCTCAAAAGACAAACCCACCTCCATAGGTATCACAAGGGATAAGAAACTAAGAGTAATGCTACTCAACGCCAGAAGTCAAAACCTCAAGATGCATGCACTCAAAACTCACATTAGCATGGAGAACATCGATATCTGTGCAGTAACAGAAACCTGGTTCAAGGCTCCCGAGAGCACCCCAGCACTACCAGGTTATACCTCATACCATGCTTTTCGGCCCCAAAACTTGGACCGAACCACAAAAGGAGGGGGAGTATCAATATTCGTCAAAGATACCCACACCTCCAGGTTGGTGGCACAGCACGAAGCATCAGAGACTATCCATGTGCAACTAACAGTGGGTAAAACTGCCTTCCAGTTTATAGCCTGCTACAGACCACCCTCCCAAACCCAGGAACCCCACTCGGCCTTCCTGAGAACACTGGAAAATATGAAGGTCTCTCCAAACACAATTACATTGGGTGACTTCAACTACCCAAACATAGACTGGGAGCATTACTCTAGCTCCAACACCCTAGCCCAAAGGTTCCTAGAATTTATAAACTCAAATGCTATGGAACAACTTGTCACCACTCCCACAAGAGGGGAAAACATACTGGACCTGATCATCACCAACATGGGGACTCTATGCTCCAGACCAGAAGTGTATCCCTCATTGGTAAGATCAGACCATAAACTAATCTCACTGGATATTCACATCCCGACTCCACCCCCTGCCCTAAAACCACAGTGAAAAACTTCTCTAATGCAAATTTCACACTCTTCAAAACCAAGGTGGAATCCTTCAAAGCCCCCGGGCCTGTGGAAAATACGGCCCAGACCGCAGAATCCTTTATAAATGCATTCTATGAACACCTTCAGGAATGCATGGATCATGCAATCCCAAATAAAACCAAGTCCCAAACTTCCAAAGGCAGACGTCCTGTCTGGTGGACCCCAGCCATAAACAAACTATACAATAGAAGGAGGAAACTACTACATGATAGAGCAAAATCCCAAAAAGGGAAGGCATCTCTGATCAGTATTAACAAAAAACTACGGGCACTCATAAAATCGTCTAAGGCCAGCTTTGAGAGAAAAATTGCACAGGACACTAAGGATTATCACAAGGTTTTCTTTAGTTATGTTAGGAACCTGGGTGGGAATGCCCAGATATGCTCAGAATTAGTCCAAAATGACAAAAAATACATCGAACCCACAGACATTGCCAACATCCTAGCTGACAGGTTCAGCACAAACCCCCCCCTCCCCAGTAAAAGAGCAAATATCTATCCCAGCAGAGTGCTGCCCCCCTGACATCTCAGATGCTCAGGTAAGAGCTGCCCTCTCCAAAGCAAAAAACACAGCATCAATGGGACCAGATGGTGTCCCGGGCTGCATCCTACATGAACTCCAAGAAGAGCTAAACCCAAACATAAAACTACTGTTCAATCTCAGCCTTACTACAGGATATGTACCCAAAGAGTGGCATACAGCAACAGTGGTCCCTCTCCACAAAGGTGGTGCCTCAACGGATCCTGGAAACTATCGCCCCATAAGCCTGACTAGCGTGGTCTGCAAAGCTATGGAAAGGATCATCATGGACCTCATAAATAAAGATATTGGGGATCTACAGACACTGGATCCTACCCAGTTCGGCTTTGTTAAGGGCAGATCCTGCCTCTTAAACCTGGTCGATTTCTTTGAAAAAGTCACCAAGGCCATTGACGAGGGGAAGGTGGTCTACACAGCCTACCTGGACCTCGCAAAAGCCTTCGATACAATACCCCACTCGGGCATTATAGATAAGCTCACCAGCTTAAATATAAACCCCTATGTCACTAGATGGGTTGCAAACTGTCTCAAGGACAGAACCCACATGGTTAGAATTGCTGGAGCCATGTCAGACTCCAAACCAGTTACAAGTGGTGTCCCACAAGGCTCAGTCCTGGGACCTCTCTTGTTCGGGATATATTTCTCGGATGTACAGGCCAACATGGAAGGACTGTGGCTGACCAAGTTTGCAGATGACTGCAAACTGGGCGCCATAATCGACACTCCAGCCGACACAAGCATCCTCCAAAACAACTGGTGCCAGAGCCATGGCCTCAAGCTAAACGCCAAAAAGTGTATAGTCATCCCCTTTGGCAAAAACAAAGTGCCCACAAATTACCACATAGGTGGTAATCCATTAAGTACAGAAGAAGTAATTAGGGACCTGGGGACCCAAGTTGATAACAATCTCTCATTTGAAAACCACGTGGCCAAAGTGGTTAGAAAAACATTTTATATAGCCCACCTAATCATGAAGGGATTCACATCTAGATCAGGGGAGGTCATCGTGCCTCTTTACTCATCCCTCATCAGGCCCATAATTGAGTACAATGCCCCTTTTGGGATGTACCTTACCAGACACCTGCAGCAACTGGAAAGACCCCAAAAGTACCTCAACAATGGGATCAAAGGGCTCAAACAAATGCCATATGCTGCCCGGTTAAAGAAACTCCAGCTCTACTCAGTGGCATACCGCCTGCTCAGAGGTGATCTGTGCCTGACGTATAAAGCCATGTCCAACCCGGAATTAATGGACATGCTGCACCTCAGAAAATCCAAATCCCATCGAGCTACGCGCTCGAGATACTTGAACCTCAGCACTGAAATAAATAGGACATGCTGGAGGGACAGATTCATAACCCAGATGCTCCCTTCACTCTGGAATAAAATCCCAGTCCAGGTTAGGCAGAGTCCCTCATTGACTCTCTTCAAGAGGAATCTTGATGAGTGGATGGGAGATCGTAGGTTTACCCCGGGTATCACTTCTGTGTCACTGTTAGACAGAGGCACAGTATACTAACCTCGAAAAAGGGCATAGCAAAATAAATTTAAAATGGGTGGTGAAAGCCAAACACACTCTGGCTAGGCTTATAAATGCCCTAGGGCAGATAGCCTAGTATGAACCTATGAACCTATCAGAGTGGGATCTGACAATACCCTGTATGCCAGGCATAGATCTCCCCTTAACAGTCTGTAGGAGACAGAATACAAGGATAGGACCTTGAGGTGGTCTGCATAGGACATTTTACTTATGCCCTGTATTTTTTTAGTGATCAACGTCTGTGCATGTTTGTTGGGTATGCCTGGTTAGGTGCATACCAAAGGGGCCATTGCATTCACTGATGAGTCTGATGAATGCTGAAACAGTGTAACAATGACTTACTTGAATCTAGATGCCATACCTTTGTTGCACAACATAGAATGATTTCCTCATTAGTGTAGACAAACGATGGTCACAGGATAGATTACTGTCTATGTGTGTCCCTATGTCCCTGACTACTGAATCAACTCTTAGGGGTGTGTTGTCAATATGAAAGTTACCGAGGGTGGACAGCTTCCCAAAGGATATTGCTATGCATTTCTTGGCATTTAGTTTTAGTCCATGGCTCTGATGCCAGCAGCCTGTCTGCATCAGTCCTTCCTGGAGAACATTTCTGTCTGTGTTGGATTCAATAACAACGCCTAATTTGCAGTCATCTGAAAATTTAGTCAGCCAAAGACCATTGACATTGGCCTTGACTTCAGAGAAGTAAGTGCCAAAAAGTTGCAATCCAAGGACCACTTGTAACTGACCTCTTTATAATAGGTGGACGCCCCAACTCTAAGTTCCTAAGTCCTGTCTGTGAGCCAGTTGGCTATCCACCAGGTGACATACGGGTTTGTACCTAACCTCTTGAGTTTCTCAACAATGCCTTAGTTGGCTATTAGTCAAAGGCCTTGGCCAGGTAAAGGCAGGCAGTGTGAATCATTTTGGCCTCATCCACTGCTTTGGTGACCTTCTCAAAGAAGTCCACCAGGCTGAATAAGCAGGACCTGTCCTTGATAAAACCAAACTGGGTTTGGTCCAGTGTCTGGAGGTTTATTATATCATTACTGATCATTTCTATGTCTTTGTATATAAGACTAGTGAGACTTATGGGTTTCTAGTTTCTCAGGTCTGTAGATGACCCACCTTTGTGCAGAGGGATGACTATTGCTGTTCTCCATTCATGAGGCATGAAGCCTGTTAGGAGTCTACAGTTAAATAGCAATTCCAGAGGGCTTGATAGATCATGTTTCATGTTAAATAGGTATATACTAGATTAACTGCCCTTGCAAGCCATTTTTTAAGCCTAGACAATTACTCCATGTGAAAATCAAGCCCTGCACGTTTTGTCTGTAAGGTAACCATCTTAACCATTTGCCAACCTCCCTATGGCAATGTCTCATATGCTGGTGTAAAATTGTCTCTTGAATGTCAACTAAGTGAATGAATGCACACACACACACACACACACACACACACACACACACACACACACACACACACACACACACACACATACGATTTCACTTCATAATCTTGTAATGCTGGAATCTCGAATTTCAGTATTTCGAAACTATGAAGCCGAACCATTCACAATCCCAAAAACCACAATCACGAATCACACAATCACAAACATACATACACCATACACCACATAACGCACACACCATTCCACCCACACCACACAAACCACACAACCCTACACTACATGTAAGCCAGGGGGGGCAAGCCTCCCTGCGCCCAGCCACCCACATCCCCCTATTTATATATACCAACTCCGAGATTGCACATACCCAAAAAAAAAAAAAAAAAATCACACCACGGCATTCTACACACCCTCGCACACAAATACAGATCACACAAACACCAACAAATCCAACACTCACACTCATACTTAAACCTCCCTACCCTTACCCACACATACAGCATACAAAAACACACACAAACACTCACTCACTTTCAATTCCAGACACCAAACCAGCCACACACATCACGTAACTTACCGGAAATTAATAAGAGCAGATTTGCGATACTCAAATTCTCTCTTATGCGCTTTTGGCATTCTGCATTTTTAGCTTCATGGTCTCGGAATGCTGAAATTCGAGATTTCAGCATTTCAAGATTATGAAGTGAAACCACACACAAACACAGACACACACATAGCAATTTACCGCAATGAGAATAGAACCCCATACCTATCTACTTACAAAGCACAGTATTTAATGCAAATGCCACAGCACAAGTCTAAAAACTAATATCAGGTTAACTGTCCATGTGAGACTAACTTTAGTCCAGCCAATTACCACATGTGAGAATCAAACACTGCACCTTGTGCATGTAAGGTGAACACTTTAAACACTATGCAAACCTCCCAGCATTGTCAGTGAAATTAAATAAATAAATAAAATTAAGTTTCACTTATTTTTGACAAAATTGCATTGCTGAAATAAAAATTGAGGGAGCTCAATAAAGCTCATAACACAGAGACTGCTATAATGTGTTGCACATGAAAAGAATTTCCATTATCATCTGTAAAGTATAAATGAGGCTTAGCCTTTAATTAATTGCCTATAGTTAGCATTTTCCACAGAGGTTAGGCCTAGAGCATCTACAATTTTAATGATGGTAATGTTTTCTCTGAATTTTAACACTTACCTATCACTAATATGTTGACTGGGTTACTTAATGCTGATAATATGGTTCTTCCATGTATAGTTTGCTTGCATTTACAGGAATAGGTGCCTTGGTCTTCAGCCTTTACATCATTTAAAGTGTGATTGATACAGGAGGTGAGTATGTTCTTGTTGTCTTTGTACAGTTCCCACTCACCACATTTCAAACATGTTAGAGTCAGTGGTTCGCCTTGAAGTACAGCTGTTGCATTATTACTTACTGTTATCCTTGGCTGTTTCAGTGGACCTGGAGAAACAAATCAGTTCAGTGATAAACAGGCAAAGACAACAGTTGTGTTTATTATCAGCTATGTCCTCTGAAGCTAGAGTTCCCCTTTTAAAGAAAATCCTAAAGCTGAATTTATAATGTGAGAAATTCTGATATGACACCAAAAACATTTCCCTGCTGTTCTGTGGAAAAGTTTGTTAAGCATTTTTCTGGCATCAGAATGGTGCTTAGCAAACCTGTCTTTTTCCCCAGTGTTGGAGCATAATCACTGTGCTCTAAGCAGGTTAAGTTCATTTAAATTAATGGTTAGTTAGTGGGGTAAAAACAAATTGTTTGGGCTTAGACATCAAGCATGGGACTAAAAAAATGGTGAAAAATCAAAGAAACATTATATTCATAAATGAAAACTAACCAAAAGGGCAAAGAACATTTGTTTTCACATATTGTTTGTGGAGGAAATTACAAATAAAAGATGTAGCAAGAATAATAATAATAATACTGAAAAAAAACAGAGCTGTTACTTGCAATTATATTACTCACCGACCATCATTAAGACATGAGGATCACTCCTTATGGAATTAATAATTCTTCCAAATATCTGTACTGAAAATGAGCAAGAATATGCTCCATTAGAATTGTCATCTATCCTGGATATGAAGTAGGTGGGATTATTTCCACATATTTTTCCATCTTTGAAAAAGCTGTGCTCTGTAATGTTGTAATCTTCAGAAGAAGAACACGTTAAAGTAACATGTTCACCTTTAAGGTACACGGGGAGTAATGGAGACACCTGAACTGAAGGTTTTGTTGGCTTAGCTGCAAAACAGAGAATTGTTTATTACAAAGTGTTTCCATAAGAACAACAATAATATCTGTAATCATTTTATTAATTTAATTTATTTTGTCAAGAAAACAGATTAACTTTCTGTACTATTTACATAGTGATCTCAGATTTTAGTCACAACCATTGCAAACTTCTTATTAAAGACATAATATTTGCACATTTTTTCCATATAAAAAAACATTCTAGTCAAACATAGCTATAACATAACCACTTCTAGCTTTCTGTCCCACAGCAGTATCTCTTCATAGAGTGAAAATGTGCCTAGAATGTTATTAGGTTTAATAAGTGCCATTGCATCTTGTTTTTTTTTTTTTTCTTGTTTCATCCCATCAGTGACAATCTAGGGGGAAAGCTTGTCTTGTGAAGTGTAACACACCAGCCAGGAGACTATGAATTCTGTCTTCCATTATTTCCATTTTAATTGACACATTCACCATGTTCAGGTTATGAAAACTCTGGTGCCATGTATATATCCCTGCAGAGACAGAACACAGCATCTCTTTATGGTGTCCTTTGAAGTCATTGTCCCTTATATTCTTCTGCTAGCAACAGGGCTACAATTTCCACCCAAACACATGAGCTCTAAATACAGCAGCTTATATTCAGCAAGAAACCCATTTCCTTGAGTATCTATAAACATTAAACATGTATTTAAGGAACTCATGTATATGTGTAAATACCAAATAAATGTTTTTGCATGAGGATACCACTCACACTTGTATATTCTCACATCAAGGTGGCTCTACCTGGAGAAAGTACAGCCATTATTATTTCATTTAAATAATGAACATGCCTTCTCCACCGATCTTTATCCACAACACAGAATAAGTAGCAGCAGTTCAAGCATTTATAATTTGCTATAACATATAGCAGCAAATCAGTTATTGTGGACACAACTTCTCAAGCAAATACAGTTACAGCAATGCACAATAAGCAAATACAACATTAGGTGCACTAAGTTAAACAATTTCAGAATGGGTGATGGGTCACAGAAGGCAGACATTGAAGACAAAAAGCTGCACTTCACAATGTTTTTATTATTTGTGACTCAGTGAACTGTGTCCACCTTGGGCACAACCCAGATTGACAGGAGATGAGTCACCTACCTCCTCCCCAGCATCAGACCACCTCCAGATGTTCTTAATGTACAGCAAACATTGCATGCTGCTAATTTGAAACTCTGCAGGTTATGGTGTTGTTCCTCTAAATCCTGTATTGAGTCAGGCTATACTAGGAATCATTGATTAACATTCTATCAAGGTAATAATTAGATGAAAGAAATGTATGCAAGCTTCAAACAAGCTAGGAATAATTAAATGCATTTTTTTCAGAGCAACACTCCCTGCACACCATGTGGGGGGCTTGGCTACCCCTCTTACCTAACTATGCTAACTCCATGATCATACATACGCAGAGAAATTTGAAAAGACCAAACATTTTGAATTCCTGGCAGCACAGTATAAAACCCACAGTAGAGAAAACATGCTGGTAGTGACATTTAATGGGAAACAGCATCTGACAAGTTTCTGCCTCATCCACTTTACACCCAACCAAAATTAAATGAGTTATTGTTTCTGTTTATAACCACATTGATATGTTTAATTTATAATGCTAGCATTAAAGGGAATTTGTAGCCAGTAGTAAATAGGGTTCCCCACTGCAATGTCGACAAGCCAAAAAAAAGTCAGAAACTATAGGAGAAGAGTGAATCTCAATGATTGTTTTTCTTTAAACTTCTTTATTTCTAGGGGAGGCAAACTACCCCAGCACTCCCCATATGGGGGAAAGCCCACCCCCAAATATATATATATATATATATATATATATATATATATATATATCTATCTATATATATATATATATATATATATATATATATATATATATATATATATACAAAAACTATGAGACTACCATGCCTCTGAGAAAAGGGGATATTCCAAAAAATGGCCATCTCGGACTTAGTATTCAATCTCCATGTTTCGGGACTTGCTGTCAATGTTCTAGATGGTTATCATAAAGGGATAAAAGGCTGTACTTTCATGTAGGGAGGAAGTTCATAAAAATCAAATGCTATGAAATGTTTGGATAGTTGTATTATATACTGTACTGCAGCACATACTGAAACTAAACAATTTCCTTCAGAATCATGTTAAGGCATTATAACAAAAACTAAATAATTAAGTTAACAAAAATTTCAGTGAAATAACCAATATCTTTCTAAACTGGTAGTATACTAGAAAACAGCTACTATAGAAAATGTATAATCCTTTTTTTAAAATGTATAAGCAATTTTGATTGTTTCATTGCACATTTTAGTAAGGTAGATATGACATCAGCTCTGGTAGCTTCCCAGCTTTCACCAGTTATCCCACATTACTGTAGTATTGACTATGTATTCCACATTGCTGTGCCTGCATTCACCTGGTATTCTGTCTTGTACTAGAATTAACAAGATACATTGTATTGCATTGTTGCAATAGCAGTCATTATACTTTGATAGGTACTTGCTAGGCTATTGATCTGTGAACAAGTACATGTTGGGACATTTAAACATGTCCTGTATCTATGAGCAAGAGGTGTACTAATTGGGGGCAAATTTAGAGCTATTATGTATACTTACTAGTAGAGGCTTTGAATATAGTGCTACCATGTGGAACTGTGGGTGCTGTTTTAACAGAGTGTTTGCATGATAGCTGAGGACCCATTTTTATGAGTGAGCTGTGCAGGGGGTCTTGGTGTTTGAGGAAGGTTACCTGTAAGTGCATCTGTATAAGTAATGCTGAAAACACAAACTAGGAGCAACGCAATGAAGGGCATATAAACATCGACTCCAATCCACGTAAATAGATATAGTCTCCAAAAATAACAGTCCACAACCAGAAGATATAGGCAAAACGTAAAAAATGATTTAATTGAGTGCACACAAACAACGGTTAGCACTTTCGCATCACTGCTTCATCAGACCAGTAGTAAATGACTCAACAGAGTTTAAATATAATTACTGACGGGAAAAACAATAAACATTTAAAATTTAAAGGTAAAACCCTCTTGACATAAAAAACTCCATGTAAATGGCTACATTGAGAATATGTATCACATTAAAACAATTAAATCAGTATTGAGACATACTATATAACTAAAAACTCAAAAGCTTCTAAACATTTTAAATATAAATGCATATTAAATAGCATACATATGCCTGGAATAGACGCACTTACAAATGTCGGTGCATCTAGCTATATACAATTGTAAACCTATCAAAAAAGCTCTTTTAAAATTATATATATCTGTGTGCAGATACAGAATAAACAACACATGTAGCCATAACCAATCAAATTTAGATCTCTCAAACAAATGTTCAAACATACAGATAAAAAGTATATTTATAATGACTTGTTTATAAAAACAAGTGTGACTATATATCACTTTATACATCTCTCTGGATGTATCATACACTGCAGAATAACATCATAGTTCAGCAGAAAAACAAGATCTTGAAAAATGTTTTCTTTTTTCTTTCTCTTTTTCCTTGGAACTATCCTTGGCAACATTAATATATATATATATATATATATATATATATATATATATATATATATGTATATATATATATATACATATATATAAACAGAACATAGGTGTATATAGAAAAAGTATACATAGAAAAATATGGTAATACCAGGCTTACAAACACATAAATGAGAAAACCCTATTATATCTTGAGTCTCCTCATCTTCATATAGGGTTTAATGGGTACCTTCCCATTTAAACCAGGTGGCATATCAGATCTGAGTTTAATGATCCAGTTACTTTCCCTTGATTCTGTAAGATTGCATATATCCCCTTTTCTATGTGAATCATACAGTCTCTCAACTATCCTGAATTTAAACATATGATCCAAATTGGTCATACTGACATGTTTGGCCAATGCATTATGGATGGTACCTTTCCTAATGTGATAGATGTGTTCATGCATTCTATCCCTAAGACTCCTATTCATCTTACCGATATAGAATGTGGAACACTGGGTGCATGTGGCCAAGTATACCACATTGATGGACATACAGTCACCACCAGCTCGTGCTCTAAACTGACCAAAACCATTTGGATGGATAAAAACAGAACTAGAGTCTATATAGGAACAAAAGTTGCAATGATGGCAGAGAGACGTGCAATTGGAAACGTCTAAACCAGCATGCGGAAGAGCCCTAGGGTAACATAATAAATTCTTGAGGTTCATTTTGTTCTTATAGACAAACCTGGGTTTGTCACCTACCAGTTCCCTAATGGCTGGATCCACTGATAGAATATGCCAGTGTTTACTAATGACATCTTTAATGCATCCAACATCCCTAGTGTAAAAAACAGGGCAGGCAACACCTCTAAAGCTATTGCTCTCATCTTTATCACTGCTGACCAAGTCTGTAATTCTAGTTGAAAAATACGGTGCAGCTCTCTCCCTTCTCAGATTATCCATGTCTCGCGTACCTGCAGACAAATCACTTTCAGTGTAACCACGCTCTCTCAACATCAGTGTGAGATGATCAAATTCATCACTAAAGCGTGCATCACTGGGGTTATACCTTGAGGCTCGCATTGCCTGACCTTGCGCTATATTCTTATATATATAGCCTGGATGCATACTGTGTCGATGTAAAAGGGAATTTCTATAACAGGGTTTTCTATACAGCCTGGTATTGATAATACCCCCATCTAATCTCTCGACAAAAACATCTAAAAATGGTATTCTAGTCTCAGAGAATTCCACTGTAAACTTCAAGAAGCTGGTAGCATCATTGATCTCCTTAACAAATACATCTAATTCCTCAACAGAGCCCCTCCACAAAAAGAATAGGTCGTCAACAAAACGCCTGTAGAAAGGGGCATATCTGATGTAAAAACTATTGTTAAACATGTGTTTGAACTCCCACTCAGCCATAACGAGGTTGGCGTAGCTATTGGCACAAGACGTGCCCATAACTACGCCATCCTTTTGAAGAAGCAACCCATCCACAAAACTAAAGACATTTGACTCTAGTATCACTTCCAAAAATGCCATGAGTAGGTCAATCTCTACTCCACTAAGGTCAGAAACCCTCCTTAAATAGCTGTCCACCATCTCAATACCTATAAGGTTTGGTATCATCGTGAATAGCGACTGCACATCCATCGTGACGAACACATAATGAACTTCTGTTGAATTAGATCCCAAAAACTCATATAAGTCCAGCAGAAATTGTTTGGTGTCACGCAAAATATATCGGTTGCTATCAACAATACATCTCAACTTATGTTCAACATAAATGGAGAAGGGTTCTGTAGACCACCCTCTCCTTGCTGCTATAGGCCTTAGGGGTGGGTTGAGTGGGTCCTTATGGATCTTGGGAAGGCCTTGAATAACCGGTATTAACGGATGCACAACTCGTAAAAACTCAAATAACTTCTCATCAATAATTTCACTTTTCAAGAGATCCAATAGCATACCATTCACCTTATCACTTATAACCATGACTCGTTCCATGGAAATAGAAATATAAAATCTCTGGTCACTCAACATAGTATTCATGTCCCTATTATACCTCTCGATATCTAGTACAACCATGCCACCTCCCTTATCCGCTGGTCTCACAATAATGTTAGAGTTCTGGCGTAGTCCGTTAAGGGCTACTCTCTGATTATAGCTTAAATTGTGAAGCTTCCTATTGTTGTTTCTACGTCCATTGTAGCTCATACTATATAGATCATCCTCCACTAATTTGCTATAGGCTGCCAATAAGGGAGGAATGGGTGGTGTGTAAGTACTGGGTTTTCTAATAGAATCACTGTGAATAGAACCATGAAATTCCAATTTCAAAGATATATTCCGGATGAAGAGTTTAAAATCTCTCAAGGTCTCCTCTAAAATACTAAAGCTTGTTGGAATAAAATAAAGCCCTCTAGAGAGGACATCCATCTCTACAGGTGTAATTCAATGAATGACAGATTAAAGACTAATCCCTTTTCCTTGACTCCCACATTCTCTTGATATTCAATGTCTGAGGGCGGTCTGGGGAGAATTTCCTTTTCTGCCGCCCTCTGCTCATCGATCGTTTCCTCCCTTCCCCCGAAAGAGATCTGATTGGAAAAGGGTGTTTGGAGTCAAATACCTTGGTTGTAGGGTCACTGCCCTCTTTGGGCAAATAAGTTGTATAGTCTGTTGAACACATTGCAGACCCTTTAACTACACTGACTTTCTTCTTTACTACAGGGCCCTCCAGACCAACAGGAACATCACTGGCACTAGTGGTGTTAACACCAAAGGATCCCACATGTGCTCCCTCATTGTCGTTGGCTACCTGTGTACCTCTCAGTGTGTCAACTGTACCTGAAGATTTAACTGGCACCTCAACATTAAGACCCTTATCGTTGTTATCTATAACAAAATCAATTACGGAATTAGTCAAAACATCACTACTAACAGCAGAGGCAGAATCTAATACAGAAGCAGATATTGCATTCACAGCATTGTTTACAGCATTATTTGCAGTCTCTCGATGTTGTAATGTACCACTTGAACCATTATTCACTCTAGGCCAAGTGAATATGTTACCTAATTTAAAATCCATAGTGTCCCGTTGTAGCTTCACCCTTTTCTGGTTGTAAAACCTCTTTTCATATTGGGTAACATTATCCAATAAATTATGGCAAGAATCATTCACAGCTGAAGCTGGGAACTGAGAAAAAATGACAGCTCTTTGTTGCTGTATTTCTAACCTTAACACTTCTTCAATAGGTGTGAAAAACTTGTTCATTAACCTCATATAATTGAGGCTTACATCCAAGTTCAATTGCTGCCATTCAAAGAGAAGTTCTGGGTACAGTGTCGCCGTAGGATAGTTGAGAGACTGTATGATTCACATAGAAAAGGGGATATATGCAATCTTACAGAATCAAGGGAAAGTAACTGGATCATCAAACTCAGATCTGATATGCCATCTGGTTTAAATTGGAAGGTACCCATTAAACCCTATTTGAAGATGAGGAGACTCAAGATATAATAGGGTTTCCTCATTTATGTGTTTGTAAGCCTGGTATTACCATATTTTTCTATGTATACTTTTTCTATACACACCTATGTTCTGTTTATATATATATATATATATATATATATATATATATATATATATATATATGGATTAATGTTGCCAAGAATAGTTCCAAGGAAAAAGAGAAAGAAAAAAGAAAAAAATTTTCAAGATCTTGTTTTTCTGCTGAACTATGATGTTATTCTGCAGTGTATGATACATCCAGAGAGATGTATAAAGTGATATATACTCACACTTGTTTTTATAAACAAGTCATTATAAATATACTTTTTATCTGTATGTTTGAACATTTGTTTGAGAGATCTAAATTTGATTGGTTATGGCTACATGTGTTGTTTATTCTGTATCTGCACACAGATATATATAATTTTAAAAGAGCTTTTTTGATAGGTTTACAATTGTATATAGCTAGATGCACCGACATTTGGAAGTGCATCTATTCCAGGCATATGTATGCTATTTAATATGCATTTATATTTAAAATGTTTAGAAGCTTTTGAGTTTTTAGTTATATAGTATGTCTCAATACTGATTTAATTGTTTTAATGTGATACATATTCTCAATGTAGCCATTTACATGGAGTTTTTTATGTCAAGAGGGTTTTACCTTTAAATTTTAAATGTTTATTGTTTTTCCCGCCAGTAATTATATTTAAACTCTGTTGAGTCATTTACTACTGGTCTGATGAAGCAGTGATGCGAAAGCGCTAACCGTTGTTTGTGTGCACTCAATTAAATCATTTTTTACGTTTTGCCTATATCTTCTGGTTGTGGACTGTTATTTTTGGAGACGATATCTATTTACGTGGATTGGAGTCGATGTTTATATGCCCTTCATTGCGTTGCTCCTAGTTTGTGTTTTCAGCATTATCTCATTGTTTTTTGCACTAGGAGCATTAACTCCACGTGGATCTGTTTTCATTTATACTATTTCGTGGCTGTTTGATTCATTTGGGGGCATGATGGAAGGGTTACCTCAGCCTTGTTGAGCTTCCGTACACTGTACAAGGGATGCAAGTGAACGATATGTCACGCCCAGCTGTAGACCGTTTTGCGGATTGTCTCCGACATGACGTAAATCCCCTTGAAGTGTTTGAATGCAATGACCGTTTGCTTAATGAGGGAGCAGAGGAGCACTTCGACAGAGAAGGACTGCGTCTGGCTATGGAGAAACTCGAATTGGATTTATTTAAATTAAAAAGGTTGCAGACACAAAGGCAACACTTCGACATTTGTCTACAAAGGAAATTGGTTCCAAAGGGCCTTAGGGTCCTGAAAATGCCGACTACGGCGACACTGTACCCAGAACTTCTCTTTGAATGGCAGCAATTGAACTTGGAGGTAAGCCTCAATTATATGAGGTTAATGAACAAGTTTTTCACACCTATTGAAGAAGCGTTAAGATTAGAAATACAGCAACAAAGAGCTGTCATTTTTTCTCAGTTCCCAGCTTCAGCTGTGAATGATTGTTGCCATATTTTATTGGATAATGTTACCCAATATGAAAAGAGGTTGTCCAACCAGAAAAGGGTGAAGCTACAACGGGACACTATGGATTTTAAATTAGGTAACATATTCACTTGGCCTAGAGTGAATAATGGTTCAAGTGGTACATTACAACATCGAGAGACTGCAAATAATGCTGTAAATAATGCTGTGAATGCAATATCTGCTTCTGTATTAGATTCTGCCTCTGCTGTTAGTAGTGATGTTTTGACTAATTCCGTAATTGATTTTGTTATAGATAACAACGATAAGGGTCTTAATGTTGAGGTGCCAGTTAAATCTTCAGGGACAGTTGACACACTGAGTGGTACACAGGTAGCCAACGATAATGAGGGAGCACATGTGGGATCCTTTGGTGTTAACACCACTAGTGCCAATGATGTTCCTGTTGGTCTGGAGGGCCCTGTAGTAAAGAAGAAAGTCAGTGTAGTTAAAAGGTCTGCAATGTGTTCAGCAGACTATACAGCTAATTTGCCCAAAGAGGGCAGTGACCCTACAACCAAGGTATTTGACTCCAAACACCCTTTTCCAATCAGATCTCTTTCGGGGGAAGGGAGGAAACGATCGATGAGCAGAGGGCGGTAGAAAAGGAAATTCTCCCCAGACCGCCCTCAGACGTTGAATATCAAGAGAATGTGGGAGTCAAGGAAAAGGGATTAGTCTTTAATCTGTCATTCATTGAATTAACACCTGTAGAGATGGATGTCCTCTCTAGAGGGCTTTCTTTTATTCCAACAAGCTTTAGTATTTTAGAGGAGACCTTGAGAGATTTTAAACTCTTCATCCGGAATATATCTTTGAAATTGGAATTTCATGGTTCTATTCACAGTGATTCTATTAGAAAACCCAGTACTTACACACCACCCATTCCTCCCTTATTGGCAGCCTATAGCAAATTAGTGGAGGATGATCTATATAGTATGAGCTACAATGGACGTAGAAACAACAATAGGAAGCTTCACAATTTAAGCTATAATCAGAGAGTAGCCCTTAATGGACTACGCCAGAACTCTAACATTATTGTGAGACCAGCGGATAAGGGAGGTGGCATAGTTGTACTAGATATCAAGAGGTATAATAGGGACATGAATACTATGTTGAGTGACCAGAGGTTTTATATTTCTATTTCCATGGAACGAGTCATGGATATAAGTGATAAGGTGAATGGTATGTTATTGGATCTCTTGAAAAGTGAAATTATTGATGAGAAGTTATTTGAGTTTTTACGAGTTGTGCATCCGTTAATACCGGTTATTCAAGGCCTTCCCAAGATCCATAAGGACCCACTCAACCCACCCCTAAGGCCTATAGTAGCAGGGAGAGGGTGGTCTACAGAACCCTTCTCCATTTATGTTGAACATAAGTTGAGATGTATTGTTGATAGCAACCGATATATTTTGCGTGACACTAAACAATTTCTGCTGGACTTTTATGAGTTTTTGGTATGTAATTCAACAGAAGTTCATTATGTGTTCGTCACAATGGATGTGCAGTCGCTATTCACGATGATACCAAACCTTATAGGTATTGAGATGGTGGACAGCTATTTAAGGAGGGTTTCTGACCTTAGTGGAGTGGAGATTGACCTACTCATGGCATTTTTGGAAGTGATACTAGAGTCAAATGTCTTTTGTTTTGCGGATGGGTTGTTTCTTCAAAAGGATGGCGTAGCTATGGGCACGTCTTGTGCCAATAGCTATGCCAACCTTGTTATGGCTGAGTGGGAGTTCAAACACATGTTTAACAATAGTTTTTACATCAGATATGCCCCTTTCTACAGGCATTTCATTGATGACCTATTCTTTTTGTGGAGGGGCTCTGTTGAGGAATTAGATGTATTTGTTAAGGAGATCAATGATGCTACCAGCTTCTTGAAGTTTACAGTGGAATTCTCTGAGACTAGAATACCATTTTTAGATGTTTTTGTCAAGAGATTAGATGGGGGTATTATCAATACCGGGCTGTATAGAAAACCCTGTTATAGAAATTCCCTTTTACATCGACACAGTATGCATCCAGGCTATATATATAAGAATATAGCGCAAGGTCAGGCAATGCGAGCCTCAAGGTATAACCCCAGTGATGCACGCTTTAGTGATGAATTTGATCATCTCACACTGATGTTGAGAGAGCGTGGTTACACTGAAAGTGATTTGTCTGCAGGTACGCGAGACATGGATAATCTGAGAAGGGAGAGAGCTGCACCGTATTTTTCAACTAGAATTACAGACTTGGTCAGCAGTGATAAAGATGAGAGCAATAGCTTTAGAGGTGTTGCCTGCCCTGTTTTTTACACTAGGGATGTTGGATGCATTAAAGATGTCATTAGTAAACACTGGCATATTCTATCAGTGGATCCAGCCATTAGGGAACTGGTAGGTGACAAACCCAGGTTTGTCTATAAGAACAAAATGAACCTCAAGAATTTATTATGTTACCCTAGGGCTCTTCCGCATGCTGGTTTAGACGTTTCCAATTGCACGTCTCCCTGCCATCATTGCAACTTTTGTTCTTATATAGACTCTAGTTCTGTTTTTATCCATCCAAATGGTTTTGGTCAGTTTAGAGCACGAGCTGGTGGTGACTGTATGTCCATCAATGTGGTATACTTGGCCACATGCACCCAGTGTTCCACATTCTATATCGGTAAGACGAATAGGAGTCTTAGGGATAGAATGCGTGAACACATCTATCACATTAGGAAAGGTACCATCCATAATGCATTGGTCAAAAATGTCAGTGAGACCAATTTGGATCATATGTTTAAATTCAGGATAGTTGAGAGACTATATGATTCACATAGAAAAGGGGATATATGCAATCTTACAGAATCAAGGGAAAGTAACTGGATCATTAAACTCAGATCTGATATGCCACCTGGTTTAAATGGGAAGGTACCCATTAAACCCTATGTGAAGATGAGGAGACTCAAGATATAATAGGGTTTTCTCATTTATGTGTTTGTAAGCCTGGTATTACCATATTTTTCTATGTATACTTTTTCTATATACACCTATGTTCTGTTTATATATATATGTATTAATGTTGCCAAGGATAGTTCCAAGGAAAAAGAGAAAGAAAAAAGAAAACATTTTTCAAGATCTTGTTTTTCTGCTGAACTATGATGTTATTCTGCAGTGTATGATACATCCAGAGAGATGTATAAAGTGATATATACTCACACTTGTTTTTATAAACAAGTCATTATAAATATACTTTTTATCTGTATGTTTGAACATTTGTTTGAGAGATCTAAATTTGATTGGTTATGGCTACATGTGTTGTTTATTCTGTATCTGCACACAGATATATATAATTTTAAAAGAGCTTTTTTGATAGGTTTACAATTGTATATAGCTAGATGCACCGACATTTGGAAGTGCGTCTATTCCAGGCATATGTATGCTATTTAATATGCATTTATATTTAAAATGTTTAGAAGCTTTTGAGTTTTTAGTTATATAGTATGTCTCAATACTGATTTAATTGTTTAATGTGATACATATTCTCAATGTAGCCATTTACATGGAGTTTTTTATGTCAAGAGGGTTTTACCTTTAAATTTTAAATGTTTATTATTTTTCCCGCCAGTAATTATATTTAAACTCTGTTGAGTCATTTACTACTGGTCTGATGAAGCAGTGATGCAAAAGCGCTAACCGTTGTTTGTGTGCACTCAATTAAATCATTTTTTACGTTTTGCCTATATCTTCTGGTTGTGGACTGTTATTTTTGGAGACGATATCTATTTACGTGGATTGGCGTCGATGTTTATATGCCCTTCATTGCCTTGCTCCTAGTTTGTGTTTTCAGCATTATCTCATTGTTTTTTGCACTAGGAGCATTAACTCCATGTGGATCTGTTTTCATCTGTATAAGTAGTTTTATGTGGAGGGTCTTTACCGTGTGCAGTATATATGATGCAAGTGTCCTTGACAACCTCTCTAGGATTAGTTTTGGTAGTATGAGTGAGTTTTGCATCCAGTGTTAAAGACTATTTGCACCTCCACATACATTATCTGTTTTGTTAAGAATAAGTGGGTTGTCAGTGTACATGAGGCAATTGCTACAATGCCTCAGAATACCCATCTCAACTAGAGTGGTCACAGGGAGAGGAAGTGCATATCCATGGCTGCTGATCTATTAGGGATGAGTGAGACAAATTCAAATATTGAATAGATCAATAAAACAAAGAACTTTATGAGCAATGCTCAGCTATGCGCATACTAGATGCTCTAGTAGTTAAAAAATCTGTCTGGGCAGTAAGGGTATTTTAAGGGATACGTATACTGTGAGAGATCAGTGTTTACACAGATTACAAGGATGAATTATGCTGTGAAATATTGACTACTATACAGCTCACTGCAAGGTACTGGTATGCAGAGAGAAATAGATCTAACTAAATACTGTAAAAAGGTCAAAAAGTGCAGATATTCAACAGAGGAACACTCTTCTCAAATAGCGTGGTCGCCAAATGTCACCAAACACCCCAGATACAGAGATTATGGTTAACATTGTCATTTTAAGATGAGAAACATGCTGCCTTCTAAACCCATGTCTGCTATTCTGGCAGCATGGTTTACAGCAACTCAATGTCCAGATGGTTAAATGCAAAATAACACCCCCCTCCCTTAAAAGCATAGGCTGACCATGTGAGTGCAGTGCTGCCTGCAGAGTTTCAGGCCTGTGCATGGCACTGAGCAGAATTCTAGATGATATTTATGAAGTTTGCTCATAATGCAAATTGAGCAAATCAGAAACAATAATGAGCTAAGCCTTAATTAGCTTTCTCATTGGGCCCATACAGGTGAATCTATATGATATAAGCCCAACAGGAAGCTCAGACATTCATTGCACTAAAGAGGAAAACACTGCTGCAAAAATATGTCCACCTTGGACACAAACCACACTGACAGAAGATGATTCACCTACCTCCTCCCCAGGATCAGATGACCTCCAGATGTTCTTAATGTACAGCAAACATTGCATACTGCTAATATGAAACTCTGCAAGTTTTGGTGTTGCTCTAAATCCTGTGTTGACTTAGGTTATACTAGGAATCATTGATTAACATTCTATCAAGGTAATAATTAGATGAAAGTAACGTATGCAAGCCTCAACAAGCTAAAAATAATTAAATGCATTTTTTCAGAGCAACACTTGCTGCACACCATGCGGGGGGCTTGGCTACCCCTCTTACCTAGTTATGCTAACTCCATGATCATACATAGGCAGAGAAATTTGAAAAGACTAAACATTTTGAATTCCTGGTAGGACAGTATAAAACCCACAGTAGAGAAGGTCTAATGACTTCTCATCTTGTCTTTATCGATGATTTAAAATTGTATAGCTCACCAGATGAGAAACTGAAAGCACAGCCGTAGGTTGTCAAAACTTTTTCAGATGATATTGGAATGTCATTTGGTCTTGATAAATGTGCAAAAGCAACCTTTAAAAAAGGAAAACTACAGCACCAGGAAAACATCAGTTTGGAAAAAGAATGTGATATAAAAGAACTTGAGCAAGGGGGAGTGTATATATACTTGGGAATTGATGAAGGATCAGCAATAACGCATGAACAAATGTGAATAAAGCTCAGTAAAGAGTACTTTAGAAGACTTAAATTAATCCTGACAATAGCACTGACATCTAGGAACAAGATCCAAGCCATAAATCAATTTGCTCTTCCTGTCCTAACTTATAGTTTTGGAGTGATTGACTGGACCCAAAAAGTGTTGGATAGATTGGATATTAAAACAAGAAAGATGCTTCATGCACACCAAATGATTTATAAAAATCAGTGTATACCAAGATTATATATTCCCCTTTCCAAAGGAGGGATGGGCCTCCTTGAAATTGATTACATGTATAGATCTGCAATCGTGGGACTCCACATATATTTAGTGAACTCACAATATCCAAATGTAGTAAAAGTTTTGAAACATAAGGAGAATAAATCTAAGATGACATCTCTGCTTAATTTAGCAGGAGCATATCGATGTCAAGTAGGAATGGAAATCAAACCAGAACTGACCAGAACTGAACGTGCTAAAAACAAAAGAAAGAATATAAGGTGAAGGACTAGATGAGAAGGCAAGAAATGTGGAAAAAACATAAATATAGTTGCAAGTATAGAAAACGTCTGGAAGATCCTCATGTTGAGCAAGAATTAATGCAGGAATGGTTAAGGAGAGGTGAATTCACATCAAGAAATGAAAGGTTAATATTGGCAGCCCAAGATACTGGGCTATGTACATGCTGGTTTACAAAGTCCATTGAACATGTGGGAGATACGGACATATGTAGGTTTTGTAAAACGGAACTGGAAACAGTCACACACCTTGTTGCTGGTTGCGACACACTAATGGCATAAGGACTGTATACTGAAAGGCATAATAATGTGGTGAGAGTGTTACACTGCAGATTGTGTAAACATTATGGTATCGAAGTGGCTGCAAAACACTGGAGACATGAACCACAAAGAATCATAGAAAATGATGAAGTTTATATTACATAGAATCACCCAATACCAACAGTTCAAAAGACAGAGGCTAGAAAAATGGATATAGTGGTCCAAGAAAAGAAGACAAAAGTAACATTTATCATTGAAATCGCCACATCCAGTGACTACAGTGTCTTGCGTACAGAGAGAGACAAAGTCATAAAATACCTGGATCTGCAGGCAGAAATGAGAGCCATGTGGAAGAAAGATAGCCAGACAGTTTTAATAGCAGTAGGAGCAATGGGTCTTATAAAAAATAAATTACAATCGTATTTATATATGTTACCAATTCATATAAAACCGTACGAATTGCAGAAGGAGTCATTACTGGGCACATTGTGGGTGCTGCGAAGAGCACCTTTGGCTGACATCAAAGAGTGAAACAATACTAATTTCATGAACTTTAATCGTACTTTGACTTAGGAATGGGGTCCATTTCCTTTATGGTATTAGAAACCCAAAAGACTTGGAGGAATTAAAACCGTGAGAAAACATGCTGGTAGTGACTTTTAATGGGAAACCGCATCTGAAACGTTTCTGCCTCATCCACTTTACACCCAACCAAAATTAAATGAGTTATTGTATCTGTTTATAACCACATTAATATGTTTAATTTATAATGCTATTATTAAAGGGAATATGTAGCCAGTAGTAAATAGGGTTCCCACTGCAATGTCGACAAGCCAAAAAAAAGTCAGAAACTATAGGAAAAGAGTGAATCTCAAAGATTGCTTTTCTTTAAACTTCTTTATTTCTAGGGGAGGCAAACTACCCCAGCACTCCCCATAAGGGGGAAAGGCCCACCCCCAAACACACACACACACACACACACACATATATATATATATATATATATATATATATATATATATATATATATATATATATATATATATATACCAACTATGAGATTACCATGCCATTGAGAAAAGGGGATATCCCAAGAAATGGCCATCTCGGACTTAGTATTCAATCTCCATGTTTCATAAAAGTTCATAAAAATGTTCACGACGTTCATAAAAATCAAATGCTATGAAAAGTTTGGATAGTACTATATGGGTTCCTACTAAATTATCAAAGACGCATTCTTTCGAAAGCGTCTTGCTCGAACGTGAAAGCAGGAAAAGACAAAATAGTGAAGTAACATATAAGCTAATTCTTTCCCTGGGAAAAAATATTGCTTGGCCTCTTCAGTTACTTTTCCGTTTTCGTGACTGTAGTGTGATCTTGGAGTTAGTATAATTAAGTAGGGTGTGGGGGGCACAGTCCCACACATCGGGGGTGTGGGGGCAAAGTCCCCTACTTTATGTAATGTTTGACAATTTTTTTTTTTTGTGGAACAGCCTATTCCAAGCATTCCAGATTGCAAGCTTTCACTTACATGGGTTCGATAAATCATCATTCGCTTTTTTACACGTTCGATGATTTAACATAGATCCGTACTATATACCGTACTGCAGCACATACTGAAAATAAACAATTTCCTTCAGAATCATGTTAAGGCATTATAACAAAAACTAAATAAGTAAGTTAGCAAAGATGTCAGTGAAATAACCAATAGGTTCATAGGTTCATTGGTTTATACTAGGCTATCTGCCCTAAGGCATTTATAAGCCTAGCCCAAAGTTTTGTGGCTTACACCACCCCTTATGTTAAAAAATACTGTGCCCATTAGTTTGTTGTGCCTCTGTCTAGCAGTGACACAGAGATGATTCCCGGGGTAAACCTACGATCTCCCATCCACCGGTCAAGATTTCTCTTGAACAGAGCCAGCGAGGTGCTCTGCCTCACATGGACCGAGATTTTATTCCACAGCACAGGGAGTCTCTGGGTGACAAATCTATCCCTCCAGCATGTCCTATTTATATCCGTGCTAAGGTTTAAGTCGCTTGCTCTAGTGGATCTGGTAGATTTGGATTTTTTGAGGTGGAGCTTGTCCATTAATTCCGGGTTGGACATGGCCTTGTATGTCAGGCACAGGTCACCTCTGAGCAGGCGGTATGCGACTGAATAGAGCTGGAGTTTCTTCAGTCTGGCAGCATATGACAGATTTTGGAGTCCCTTTATCCTTTTGGTGAGGAACTTTTGGGGTCTCTCCAATTGCTGCAGGTGTCGGGTGAGATACATCCCGAATGGGGCATTGTACTCGATCATTGGTCTGATAAGTGAAGAGTACAGGGGAACAATGACCTCCCTTGATCTGGATGTGAATCCCTTCACGATCAGGTGGGCAATGTAGAAGGTCTTTCTAACCACTTTAGCAATGTGAGTGTCAAAAGAAAGGCCACTGTCAACCTGGGTCCCCAGGTCCCTGATAACCTCTTCTGTGCTTAATGGATTGCCACCTATATGGTAGCTTGGGGTTACCTTGTTTTTCCCGAAGGGTATGACTATACATTTTTTGGCATTTAACTTCAGGCCATGGCTCTGGCACCAGCTATCAGTTTCCGTGAGACCCCTCTGAAGGATATCTGTGTCCGATGTACTTTCCACTATGGCGCCCAGTTTGCAGTCATCTGCAAACTTTGTCAGCCATAGTCCTCCTATGTTTGCCTGTACTTCTGAGAAGTAGATGCCGAACAACAGGGGGCCCAGGACTGAGCCCTGTGGGACACCACTTGTGACTGGCTTGGAGTCTGACATGGCGCCAGCAACTCTAACCCTGTGGGTTCTGTCCTTTAGCCAGTTTGCAACCCATCTCGCGACATATGGGTTTACATTTAAGCTGGTAAGTTTCTCTATAATACCCGAGTGGGGTATTGTGTCGAAAGCTTTTGCAAGGTCAAGGTAGGCTGTATGGACTGCCTTTCCCTCATCAATGGCCTTGGTGACTGTTTAGAAGAAGTCAACCAAGTTCAAAAGGCATGATCTGCCCTTGACAAAGCCAAACTGGGTCGGGTCCAATGTCTGCAAGTCCCATATGTCTTTGTTTATGAGTTCCATTATGATCCTCTCCATAGCTTTGCAGACCAGGCTTGTTAAGCTTATGGGGCGGTAATTACCAGGGTCCGTAGAGGCACTGCCTTTGTGGAGTGGAACCACAGTTGCCGTACGCCACTCCTTGGGCACGTATCCTGTGGTAAGGCTAAGATTAAACAGCTGCCTTATATGCGGGTTTAGTTCCTCGTTGAGTTCATGTAGCACACAGCCGGGGACACCATCCGGTCCCATTGATGTTGTGTTTTTAGCTTTAGAGAGAGCAGCTTTCACCTGCGCATTTGAGATGTCTAGGAGGCTACACTCCGCTGGGATAGTTATCTCTCCTTTTGGGGGGGAGAGGGGGGTGAAGTTTGCACTGAACCGGTCTGCCAGTATGTTGGCAATGTCTGTGGGTTCAGTAATTTTTGTATCATTTTGGACTAATTCTGAGCATATCTGGGAGTTTCCACCCAGGTTTCTAACATAGCTGAAGAAGGCCTTATGACTGTCTTTTGAATCTATGGCAATTTTTCTCTCAAAGTTGGCCTTGGATGATTTTATGAGTGCTCATATTTTTTTACTAATAATGATCAAGGGTGTCTTCTCTTTTATGGATTTTGCTCTATCATGTAACAGCTTTCTCCTCTTATTGTAAAGTTTGTTTATGGCTGGGGTCCACCAGACTGGACGTTTGCCCTTGGTGGAAAGAGTCTTGGCTTTATTAGGGATTGCCTGATCCATGCAGTCCTGGAGGTGTTCGTAGAAAGCATTTGTAAGGGCTTCCGCAGCTTGGGTTGTGGTTTCCACTGACTCGGGGGCCTTGAAGGATACCACACCAGTCTTGAGTAGTGTGAAGTTTGCTTTAGAGAAATTCTTCACTGTGGACTTTTTTGTTTTGGGTGGGGGCGGGATGTGGATTTCCAGTGAGATTAGTTTGTGATCTGATCTCACCAATGAGGGATATACTTTTGGTGTGGAGCATTTTGTCCCCATGTTTGTGATGATGAGATCTAGTATATTTTCCCCTCTTGTGGGAACGGTGACTAGTTGTTCCATGGCATTTGAATTTATGAACTCCAGGAACCTTTGGGCTAGAAAGTTGGGGCTTGAGTAATGTTCCCAGTCTATATTCGGGTAGTTGAATTCACCCAATATAATGGTGTTTGGAGATACATTTATACCCTCCAGTGTCTTCAGGAAGGCTGTGTGGGGTTCCTGAGTTTGAGAGGGTGGCCTGTAGCACGCTACAAATTGTAGAGCAGTTTTGCCTATGGTTAATTGCACCTGGATGGTTTCCGATGCTTCATGCGTTGCCACCAACCTGGAGGTGTGGGTATCCTTGATGAATATGGATACACCCCCTCCTTTTGTGGTGTGGTCCGGGTTTTGGGGCCAGAATGCATGATATGAGGTAAAACCTGATAGTGCCGGGGTGCTCTCAGAAGCCTTGAACCAGGTTTCAGTCACAGCACAGACATCGATGTTCTCCATACTGAGAAGGGCCTTGAGTGCGTGCATTTTGAGATTTAGACTTCTGGCATTGAGCAGCATTACCCTTAGTTTCTTCCCATTTTTGTTTTCTAGGGTGGTAGGTTTAGAATTTGAGCCTTGCCTAAAAAGGCACTATGGGGTGGCAAAGCCTTAGCCAATATCCGGAATCCCAGGGGTGACAGGTGCAAGCCGTCCCTTGAGAAACAGCGTGGCTTGTCAAGCATGTCATCCCAGGCAGACAGACACTGGATCCCCTTTGAATGACACCAGAAATTAAGCCAATTGTTAAAGCTGATCATCTTGTCTCTATGTTGTGGCATCATTCTTGGTGAAGGAAGGATACTGCTCAGGGTCAGGGTCATACCTGCCTGGGCTACATAATCAGAGAGCTCCTCTATGTCTCGTTTCATGTAGTCCAGGGAGATACGTCTCAGGTCGTTCACACCAGCATGGACAATGACTGTGTCATATTTGTACTTGCTGTGGAGTGACCCAAGTGCTTGTGTTATGTGGCGGATTCTAGCGCCCAATAGGCAGCTTACTGTGACCCTCTCCTTGTTCAGCCTGGTGAGTGTGTCTGACTATGGAGTCACCTATGACAAGTATGTTTGGTGTTGTATTTGGCCTTAAGGGCTGTGACTGCTTTGCACACTGATTTTGTGGTTTATGTGTTGCCTGTGGTGTGTCATGTCAATATCTTTCTAAACTGCTAGTATACTAGAAAACAACTACTATAGAAAATGTATAAGCATACAAGGTGCACACCTCATAGTAACATTTTTGAATTCACACAGTGCTTATGCTTGAAGACCTATAGCACCTCAGTGGGCTGTCTATGCTAGATACTAATAAGGCATTCCAGGTAAGAAGCATATGCTAATCAGACATCCAGGTAAGAAGCATATGCTAATCAGATGTACTCTCCCAGGAACTGCCTGCAGTAAGCCATTTATGCATCCAAGTGATTTAAAGATTCATTTCACTGAGTGAATTGGCATAGCTGCTCCTGACCACTCATGGTAATGAACATGGCCTGCAACTGTTCTTAAGTTACAGGGGAGTGTGTGCTTTCCTGTGTATATCTGAATGAAGGGTGCCTGTGCTAACACAATGCCTCTGCCTCCAGTGATAACTGCAGGAAACTGCTGATTAGCACTAGTTGTAGTAAATGGCAATTTAGAGACATGCTAATTAGACTGTAATCAGGTCTTTTCTTATTGTTGCTAATGCCTTCCTGAATCACAAAATACTGCATTGAAGAAACAGGGCCTTTTCACCTTAATATGACTGGTGAGGTCCTTTCTGAATCTCTGGGCGACTCTTTTTAAATAACATTTCATAAATCCAACAGATATGTTGAAGGGACATGTAAGATGAGCAAGAAAGTCTTCACATTTCCAGAGTTGGTTTTAGATGTCATTAGGTAGTAATATAAATATAAAAAGCTTAAAATTATTAATCTTGATAACCTCTATGTGTCATTTTTATTACTATGAACTTTCTAAGAGTCTAGTGTATAACTTTCTGTTTTTTTTACAAGATCACAAAAGGATTTTAATGTCCTCTTGAATGGTTAATTAAAAATGATGTCATGTACCAAAACTTGACAAAAACTAATGCTTTTTTATGCATTTGCTCAAAGTGAAGCAACTGCAAAGTAGGTTCATTCAGAGTATGAAGTCCCCAAAACTGGGTTGTCAAAAACATATTTTTAAACTAGTATACATGCATGTGAGTGTGTGTTCATGAGTGTGTGTGTGTGTGTGTGTGTGTGTGTGTGTGTGTGTGTGTGTGTGTGTGTGTGTGTGTGTGTGTGTGTGTGTGTGTGTGTGTGTGTGTGTGTGTGTGTGTGTGTTCATGAGTGTGTTCATGAGTGTGTGCGTGTGTGTGTGTGTTCATGAGTGTGTTCGTGTGTGTGTGTGTGTTCATGAGTGTGTGTGTGTGTGTGTGTGTGTTCTGTGTCTGTGTGCATGCATGGCTGTGTGTGCGCGTGCACATTTTATTTTTGTTCCAGTTACTCACCCCACCTCCCAGGTTTACATGTGATATTCATTCATTTTACAATACTCAATTTATACATTTCAAAGTCAGAGGATAATGGGATCTTCTCACAGCATTCAGTAGGTACATGTCAGAGAGGCAAAGAAAATAATCCTGGATAAGATTGCCTTAACACATGTACACACACATGCACACATATAATACACACACACACACACACACACACACACACACACACACACACACACACACACACACACACACACACACATGGACAAGGCAGATGGCATATGTAGAAATATGTATACTATTGCTCTGTAATTGAATTATACTGGGTGCATATATGCATGCTGGGCTTATAGATAAATATTCTAAATATGTGTGCTATGTATTTTAGCATATGTATAATTTGCATCTTATTTAGTACAATTAAAAATAAGTACACTGCTATGTTATTCCAAAAACGTTACTCCCATTTACACAATTTGGTTTTCTATGCAGTAATATTTGTTTATTATATACCATTCTGAAGTTGTATACATGGTATAGAAAATGTAACAGTTTCAAAGAATACTTACCTGTGATATATAGTTTCAAAGGATGACTGTGCTTTGAAGAGATGATTCTCTCTTTTACCTCTATATTATATGAACACGAAAATTCACCCATATCAGATATGTCTAGTTTAGGTAGATGAAATTGAGTTATGATACGTTTTGTAATAAATATTCCATTCTTGTAAAAGTTGTACTGCTTAACTGCTGAACCAACAGGACCAGAACACTTTAATATGACACTCTCTCCTTTAATATATATAGGGTATGCGGGAGAAGCTGTTATCTGAGGCTGTTCAGGTACATCTGAAAAAAAAGACAAGAAAGAGAATTTTATTTTAGTTATTGTAGGCACAAACCACCCATTGCATTTGTTTCTACATTCCAAAAGCTTTATCAGTAAGTAAGCTAATGAGAGAGGAGAACAACATTTTCCTTTATCTTTTACATCTGATTGCACAATGCAGTCATATGGCTCATATCACACAGTGACACTGCCAGCCCAGCTATCTGGAATTTTGTAAATAATTATATGTCATTTGTGAATATTGATATGATTTATACAAAACTGTATATTATGTACTGAGCTTCAAGAATGTAACCACAGCATACCCTGCTGGAACATAGAAGATTAACTTACAAAACTTCAAGAAAATACATTTAAATTGTTTTAAGATTGTGTTATCTCTCAGTTTCAGTAAAGCAGACACAATGTCTAGAGCCAGAGGTTTTTCTATTGTCTTGGAGAGAAGTAATTACTAAGCCTAAAATGTAAAAGTGTTTTATTGCTTTATGATTTCCTAGCAGCTGTACATCTGAGAGATGTGTATTTTTAACACAGAGGTGTTAGTTTCTGGTTTAGCTTGGGAACTGAAGTCAGGTGATGAAAAGTGAAGTCATCCAAGCTAACCCAGCAGTAATATTTGATACTGATGTAAGAACTCTCTGAGAGAGAGAGTCTCTGCATTTTGTGTTTCGTCTTGGACCTAGCAAGAACACCAACTCATCTGCATTTGCTTTGCTAATAGCAAGTAACTAGGCTACAGTAATTTCTTTTAGATATAGTTAGAAATATAGTAAAGACTAGTTTAGATGTTTTTTGTATTTATTTGAGATTGTCCTGCAATGCTGTTTTAAAATATTTCCTGTGATTCTGAAAACTAAATTAACTGTGTTGATTGAGTATTGTCTTGTTCTCTTATTATTTCTTATTAAATATATTTAAACCTATCTGTGTGGCTGATATTTGTGAGAGATATTTAAGCTCTTAGAGTACTTGCATATGTATTTGGTGACACTGTACAGGCCATTCCTAGATAACCTTGCAAGTCTTGTTCAACACTACCATTTGGATAATAATAACATTACACAGTAGGATTGGACACCCTTTGTAAGGGCCTTATAGTAGCTGATAAGTAGGGGTTGGTGGCAGTGATAACTACCTTATAGTCTGGCAGAAGGGGGCATAGCTAGTAAATCTGTGCCATCCTTTCCCAGGTGTGTGTGTGTGTGTGTGTGTGTGTGTGTGTGTGTGTGTGTGTGTGTGTGTGTGTGTGTGTGTGTGTGTGTGGGGTATAAATCAAATCTCAAAGAATGTGTTTGTCACCTACTTGGGCAGGGACACAAAGCATTGGTTGTATAGAGAGGGTGCTGGAGGCCTTGGCTTTGACATTCAGCTGAGATCTCTACTCTATAGCTGTGCCAGTGGGGAGTCTTATTGGGGATTTGGAGCAACCAGCCCTGGACTTACTGTGGTCTCTGTGTGCTCTTAAGGGAAATTGCACTTGCAGAGAACTACATCTGGAAATACTGTGTGTGTACCTGTTATCCTCCCAGTGTACATCCCCCATACATGCTAGTGGTGAGGAATGAGACTCATTGACTACTGGTCCAGAAGTGGGATAGCCATGTCACATACTGGTTGGCAGTGTGGGTCAGCACAGAAAACATAAGGGGAGAGTTTTACACTATCTTTCTGAAAACACTCACTAAACATTTTATGGATTTGAAACCTGGTAATTAGCTTTTTTTTTTTTTTCATTTTTACTGGAACTCATTGCACGCAGAGCAGATAAAGCTCCATGCTCTACTGCTCTACAAGTGGTTAGCTGATGCTAACCTAATATTATGTGTTCTTAACATGGATGTCAAGATTCTCCTCTCGAGCTTCCATCTTGAGATGAATTCCTTGGCATCCATGTCTCAAACACATAATAACATGGTTAGCATCAGTGAAACGCACATAATCCTGTATTTTCAATACGTGCTATTGAACACAGTCACTACAGCTTATCACAGGAGACCCTCTGTTCCCTACACCTGTGATCATTGTTTGAAATGTTAAAACAACAGGTGACAATTTGACTTTTCTTCTCATAAGTGGGGGACACATTAAAACTTAGTACTTAAAGCTTTGCTGTGAATCTTGCCCTTACATCCATATACAAATAGCCTGTCAAATGATATTAATAATTATGCGAAACCGAGATAAAATTAATGTTAACTATTGTTGGCTCTAACCTTTAAGTAAATATTTCTACTGGGTTTTTTTACAAATTTAAATAATTATGAAGTTATTTCAGTATCAATCTGTTCTGCATTAGCAGATCCTTTTTCTTTAGGGCAACATTTTTTTTATTTTTGTTTCACATAAACTTTCACCAAAATCTAGTAGCGGTCTAGTGATACATCAGCAGCACAGTGTTGTTTCGCGTAATTCAAGTCTTCTCATAATATTTACGAAAGTAAACTGAAGCAGCAGGGTAACATTCCCTGAGTGAAACAATTGATCTGCAAAGCAGAACATTTTTTGCCACTTAGGGACTGGTAAAATATTGCTAACACTGAACGCAACTATGTTGTAGTAATACACGAGTAACAGCTAAGTTTCTTTGTGGAATACAAAATGATGTTCAGTGTCTAGCTTCCGTAAGCAGCACAGATTCCACACATATCAAGAATGTGGAAAACTGGATCAAGATGAAAAAAGATATTTTCCTACATCTGAAAACGTTGACAGTACTGGGGAATTACTACCATAATTTGCACTTGTAGATATCAGCTGCCTCAAAACCAGCACTGTTGCATATCTACCATTCTGCACTAACAAATGCATATTTTCCTTGTAAACACAAATACTCGATTATGCATAACTTACAAATCCTAGAGCACAGTTTTCTTTGTAAATCACTGCTGTCAGGTTTCTTAACTAATTCTATGCCTCTAACACCTTTGGCTCTTGCTTTCTCTTGTTTTTTGTTTAATTTGTTTATTCTGCTACCACTATTATGGCAGTGGGTCTCAGGAGCAGAACTGGAAATTTGGAATGATGTGCATAATTTCTAAAATGAGCTTTACTGCTCTCCTTATCATACAGAGCCATTGGGATATCCTGACATATCCTTGGTTTCTCACTGGGAGACAAGGTGGGAATTGTACAGTAAGACACAAATGGTACACAGGTGATAATATCACAGCATAATGGTAATGACCTAGCATCTCTAACAGCAGTACATTCCACTGATTCTTGTTTTGCATACTTTTTCAATTATTTCCATCTGCCCCATTGGTAGAAGAATCACATGCTTGTTGAACTAATGGTTACTACCACAGTTTAACATGGAAGTCAACACTTCCTACCCCTCAGACAGAAAATTTAACAGTAGGATTTTCAATATTGTCCTCTATGATTTCCATTTGACCCAGACTGTACTGTGAAGACAGGTCCCCAGTATCACAGAGAGGTACTGAGTCCCATTTCCATTTCACTGGATAAGCTGACACCTGTGTTCTTATAATGTAGCAAATTTTCAAATATATTCTTCTATATACTGTTATGAACTATAGACATTTTCAAAATATTTAATTGTTACCATCATAATTAGAAAATATTAATGAGATGAATAACTCATCATTAAACAAACACGAACCATGAACCAAGAAACACCAACTTCCAAATTCCTAAATGGAGATAAATGAGTAGGCAATGACCCTCATAGTGGAACAAATAACTTTATTAAGCACTTTTGTTTCTTAAAATAAGAAACTTCCTCAGAATACAATTATAGCACACTAACCACTTTTTAAAATACCCCTCCAGAAAGCCTCCCACCAATCAAATAAGATATAAAACTGAAAGCAATGCCCAATTAAGGGACCATAAAACAATGGAGTATATACATAATTGAAAAAAAAAAAAAAAATATATATATATATATATATATATACATATATATATATATATATATGTATATATATGCATATATATACATATATATATATATATATATATATATATATATATATATATATATATATGTATATATATATATATATATATATATATATATATATATATATATATATATATATATTTTATATCTTCAGTAGAAAACATTCAAAATCAACTTGTTCATTCAAACTCCAAGACATTTTAGCTTTAATAAACAATTAATGGAGCAGGCTTCGTTGATGCCCGGGGCTTTTACTGCATTGAGTAGCAATTGCCATTTGAACTCACACTTACTCAAATGCTCATCAATTGCAAAGCCCCTTTGATCACTATTAACCTGTTCAATTACACTAAACAAAAACAAATGGTCAGGAAATACTTCAACGTTTTCCAGGGCATTCTTCATATTCATTTTCCTGATATCCAAAAGATGTTCATAAACTCTTTCCTTAAATTTCTTACTTGTCTTCCCAACATAAAATGCTGTACATCTTTGGCAGCTAGCAATATATACCACATGGGAAGATCGACAAGTAAAATGCTGCTTCAAAGGAATATTCACCCCATTGATTATTAAGGTTTCTGTTAAATTAATGTATGGGCGTTGTGAACAAAAACACATTTAAAACATGCCGTCATGACCACCTATATTTCATGATTTTAATATATTCTTAAAAGATTTATCCATTTTATACACCACTGTAGGGCCCTCACCTAACAACCCTACCATCCTGCTTTCACATGAAAAAACAGTCCAATGCTTTTTTAATATTTCCCAAACATCAAAGCTGTCAAGTGTGTAGTTCGTAATAAAGGCACTCCTTCTCCCTTCACCCCTATTTTGCTGCGAACAGTTATAAAGACAAAGATCCTGTCCAATCTAGTTATTGGAATTTACATCATTCCCATTATTTTTCATACTAGGATTATATATACCCTCCAGTTTTAAAACATTGTTAGTGTGCTGTAATTGTATTTTGAGAAAGTTTCTTGTTTTAAGAAATGAAAGCGCTTAAAGTTATTTGGTCCACTACGCGTGTCATTGCCTACTCATTTACCACCATTTGGAAATTAAGCAATAACCCATGGCTGGGTGTGGATAATGCTGGATTTACCCACAGTTGGTGTGGTTTGGTCACAAGGGTGAAGCCGAGTGACCAAACAAAGCCAACCGTGGGTAAATCCAGCATTGCCCACACCCAGCTGTGGGTTATTGCCATTATACAATGACATTATTTAAGAAAAAAATACTTACTTTTCTTAAATAATGTCATTGTATAATACCTCCCGTGCTGCCCTTCCACATTTTTCTGGTACCCTGGGCATTTCTGATATACGGCGCATGTGTAAGTGACTTGTGTTCCCATGCTTACGCAGTACATCAGTGGTGTGCAGCGGTAGCAGCGTAGAAAGGAAGAGCTGCATTGCTTTTTTTTTTAAGATATCTCACTATGCTATGCGAGTTCTTCAACTCATATAACATAGCGAGATATCTAAAAAAAAAAAAAAAGCAATGGAGAGCTTCCTTTCTCCATTGAAAGGAAGATCATCGTTGCTTTTTTTAAGATATCTCACTATGTTCAACTCATATAACATAGCAACATATCTTAAAAAAAGCAACAGCGATCTTCCTTTCTCCATTGCTACCTCTGCAGAGCAAAAAAAAAGTTAAAAAAATCAGGAGATATACCAATGGAAAAAGTCCGAGTGACTGGACCTTTCATGTTAGTATATTCTCGGATTTATAATGGGCATGCTGGTTGGGCTGGCCAATTAGTGTGCTCATTTCTGAATATTAATGGCCAGTCATTGTATAATTTGTAACTCATCATTAAACCTGAAGTCATACTGTATGTCATATGCTGTAAAGCTTTTCAAATGGAGGTCAAGTTTGATACTCTAATCAGTTGCATCCATGTAGACAGAAATATGTTTTGAATGGGAATCGGGATTCTAAACAGAAGGGTATGCTTTTACAATGGCTACTCCCTTCTTATGCACAACTAAACATAGGCTATGGCACCCCCACTGAAAATAGTATTTTCTACTACTGTCCCCTCTTACTTTTTGAATTTACTTTTTTAAATGCCTTGCTGATAATAAAAACATCATACAAGGGAAAGAAAATGAGGGATACTATGAGATATTAAAATAAATATAGGAGCCGCTGTCAGGCACAGAGTTTGAGAAATATAACAGTCATAAATATAGCAGTGTTACTATTAAGCCAGCAGTATGAGCAGATGGTAAGATATATAGGAGTAGCTTGTATTAATTCATGGGCTACATATTGCCATTAATACAAATTGCAAACTAAGCTTTCAGGTAAATTGAATATATATTTGATACCCTTGAAAATAACCCTTTTCCATCAGACAGTGTAACCTTTGTAATATTATGCTGCTTAAGCAGGTAGTGCCTTTCTATAATACTGGGTGAGACACAGCATTGTCACATTCTAGTGAAGCATTTGCTGGCAATGATAAGAATATAAAACAAACCAAACATACCAGAAATAAAGGTATGTCAAGACCAGTAGGCATTAAATGACTTTATTGCCATTAAAATAGTGACTAGTGTTCTCCAAATCAAATGGAACACCTTATCAGTTTCATTCTAGAATGAAACAACTCAGGACACATTGGATAATATGAGACCACCTTCAGGACACCTCCAGCAATGATGTACGCAAGTGGAAGAAATGGAGGCTGACATATGAGAGTAAGAAAGGAAACATGCAGAATTATTCATGCAGAGATCCTAATTAAAGAGAAGCTGGCAAACACAGAAGGGACAACAAATAACACACACCTTCCTGTCCAGAAATAGTCCAGGTTGTAATAAGTTGGAGTTAACACGTATCTCAGGGGAATGGAACAGTTTTAATATAAAGAACTTTGACATATCTCCCCTGGTTAAAAAAAAAAAAAAATAAGCCAAAAATGTTTAATGCAGGGCCATGTAAAGACCTCATCTTTTTCTGTATACTAACTCCAACCCTTGGTTAGATCATTTTAAACCCAAGCTTAAAAAAACAGATTATCTTGTCTAGAACTGAACTTTGCTTTGGCCTCTGAGAAGGACAAGCTCTTCTTTTCTGCAAATGTTTCCTACATTAAATCAACCTCTTTTGAAACAAGGCCTGCATTCCACAGCTAACCTTTACCCCTGTTAAAGGAAAACATTTGCTGTAGGATCCACAGAGGGCCAATTCAACTATATCTAAGTGAGGTTTATTAAAAAAATATATGAGCAGCTTTTAGTATCATCAGAATGGATGTAAATACCTGAAAGATTTGCAGAGTTTTCAGATTAATATATTGCTGCTAATTCAATGCAGCGTCCTATTTATCTTTAGTCACTGACTTCCATCCTCATACCTTGAAAAGACTCCTAGCCTTGCTTACTTTTCATAGATCCTTGCATTTCTTGTACATCCATAATGCTAGAATATATAACTCAGAAGCCAGCATATAGATTTATATCAGAAAACTGAGTTAAACCTAGACAATACGGCCACTTTAAGTATGAGATGAATTGATGACCAATAGAACCCAGACAAATCATAATGCCAGTTGTTACAGATTGTAAAGTAATTCATGCATGAGAACTGTTTTTACCACAAATATTTTCCGCTTTCTTAGTTGCCAATGCGATAGCCACTTTCTTGTGTAAGACTCTATTATTGCCACCATGGATACTCTCAATTTGTCACCATTCGGGTATTGTGTAGGACAAAGTTCAACTTCCAAGTACTTCCAAGTACTGAATGAAGGCTTTAGACTATTCTGATGGGAAGATAGCTTACTACTCAGGATGTGGGAACAATTTCTGCAAATAACCTGGATTTTGGCAGAACTGAATTTAAATTTAGACAGCCATCAACCAACGATGAGCTTTAAAGCAAAAAGTAATGGCTAAAATGACACCTGAAGGAGTAAATTGGAAAGAAAGTGTGAGAAAGCAAAGGCAAAAATCAGCCTCAGACCTCTTCTGACATACATTTCAAACTGGAAGTCACAAACACGTTAATCACCCCCCCCTCCCCCGCATGCAACATACCCTTCTAAGAAAACAAAAATAAATGAGATTAATTCTAGGAAAAGCTTGTTCTAGTAAGATAGATTATGCATATAAGGTCAGTGACTTAGAGAGGTGTGTAAATGAGCTGCCACAGCAATTAAAAATCCCTTTGTAGAGAACAGTTTGCAGTTAATTCACAAAATTACCATCTTAAGAAGACTGGAAATCTTCATTCGCAATCTCAGAACATAGGTCTTCTACTAACTTGCAGTTAAGCCAGTGAGATAAGAATTAACACTCAGCCAGGCAATTAGCTTATGTGTCAGAACAGAATTTTTGTTCTCAGCTTTATAGTGAAAATTTCATTATCACATACTAGTTTGGTTAAATGAAGAAATTCACTACTAAATAAGACAGTATATTCCAATTTACAATTCTTCATAACAATTTTCCTTACTATTGCTAATACTGACCAGAGTGTATGTGTTTGATTTCTGGGTATGATTTTCAGAACTGGCACATTAAACAATATGAGAGAGTCAGAGATTGTACAGTTATCATTCCACATGGCTTTACAGAAATATCTATAATCATTCCAAAAAGCAGATACCATTCCACAATTGACAATCATATGCAACCAGTCAGCATCAGATGATTTACATCTCCAACATTTCATGTCTTCTTTTTTAAACAGTTTTGCAATTCTGTGGTGAGTTAAAAAAAAACTCTATGCAAGAACTTCCAAGAAAAAAATTTCCATTAAGGAGAAACTGTGGCTCTTCCTGCTGATTTCATACAAATACTTGTATTACTTGTTGTAAATTCTTCATTTATTTATTTTAGTTAAATAATTCCAGTAAGAGACATCTGTAAAGGTAAAATCGGTTCCAATAGATTTATATATCATGGATATAAATGAGTTACCTTTTAGGGAACCATTGCTAATAATAGATATAATGTCAAGAATTTTAGGTAAGTTTTTGTTATGTGTTTCTAATGAAGTTATAGTTCTGTTTTAAAAGAATTATTTACAGGTCTGGATATCAAGCCAATTACAATTTTGTAGACTATACCTAGCTATTAAATAATCAGTTGTGTGAATTTTATTTGTTGACAAGGACTGATGGCAATACAAGTTACCCCTTTTAAAATCCAACATTAATATCAAATAAAATTATACATTCACTAATAAAGGCAACTGGAAATATGGAGATTATTAAGTTTTGGATTAGGTGGTTGGAATACATAAATCTTTTACAATTCAATAATATCTTGTTAATGAAGAAAACATTAGTTTTTGTTTGTTATTTTGTAAATATACTTTAATTAGCCATGTAAAGATATTCCTATCTATACAAATAAAAGGTTCAAACAGTGTTTTATTATTGTTTAGTAATATATTTTTGTGTATTGATTTCCAATAGAATGTTTATGCTTTATTAATCCATAGAAGTACTGTATTAATAATAGTTGCATTTATATATAATTCACTGTTGGGAAATGTAATACCTCCCTCTTCCCAGCTTGGAGTATGCCATTGTAGGAATATTCTAGGTTTTTTAGGGTACCAGATAAACTTGAGCAAGATATTACTTATACTTTTAATAGTTTTTTTTAAGTGGTGGGATAATTAATGACTGACTTACAAATAGAATTTTAGGTAATATTATCATTTTAATTAAAGTTAATCTGTCTTTCAAATGAGAAAAACATTTTACTCCAGTTGTTTGTTAGGTTTATAATTAAATTAATTAAATGCTGATAATTAACTCAATTTTTTTAAGATTAGATTCAATGAAAATACCTTGATATTTAATATGTGAATTGTTCCAATTAAAGTGCTTCTAAGTTATTAAGTTAGAAGTAACTTTCTTGTTCATTAAAAGCATTTGAGTTTTGTTAGGATTATATTTTAATCCTGATATGTTTTCAAATAGATATACTAACTAAAAAGTCTAGTGATGTTTCAATATTCCTACATGTTAGTAAAAATCATCACCAAAAAGTTGGATCTGTAGGGATAGGGCATGTAAATTTATAACCTGTAATGTTCTTATTGTTTCCTATGTAATTAGCAAATGGCTCTATGGTGAGGGCAAAAATTAGAGGGGACAAAGGGTAATCTTGTTTTGTACCTTTCAACACTTTAAAAGGGCTAGATAGGAAAAAGCCAATCTTAACAAAGGAAGATGAATTTTCATAAAACATTTTAATTAAATCTATAAATTCTGAGGTAAAGTTATACACTTGTAATCCTTTAAATAAGTAGGTCCAAATAAGAGAATCAAAAGCTTTGTCTATGTCAAAATGTATTATGGACTATTCATTTTTCTTTTTGCTTGCTATATCTATAAGAGAAAGTAGTCTTACTATGTTGTCTTGAATGTTCCTATTGTTTATGAACCCTGTTTAGTCATTGTCTATTAATTCAGAAAAGACATTATTCAGTCTGTTAGCTATAATAACTATAAAAATATTATAGTCTATATTTAACAAAGAAATAGGCCTATAAGATGACCAGATTATCTATAAGATTCCTTATCTAGTTTTAAAATTGGAGAAACTAGAGAATATTTCCACAAAGATAGGACAGTTGATGTATTTTTAACTTCTTGAAATGTATTTAACAGACTTTTTAATAGGTTATCTGGTAAGATTTTATATAATTCAGGGATTAGCCCATCCAACCCAGGTGTATTATTAGTTTTTAAATTATTTATTTGATCTTTTAGTTCTTTAAAAGTGATGGCTTTCTCAATTTTGGTAATATTGTCATGAGATAATTTACTTTGAAAATTTTTTTTTAGAAAATTATTTAAGATAATATTGACTGTTATAGCTGTATTGAAGCTATTTATATATTCATAATGTTTTTAAAGCATTCTAGTATGGTCATCATATCTGATACTTTTATTATTTTCTTTGTATATGATTTCTTTTATATGACTTTTCTTATTTAGATATTTTGAACTAATTGCAATTTTGTGTAAACTTTTAGGGTTGACTGAATATGACTATAACTTGATTTTCTGTAAATTAATGGAAATTTTGTGAAGCAAGATGTCTTGACATTCCTTGTTTAGTTTATTTGTATTATCTAACACTATTTTATCATTAGGTGTTGGGTTATATTTTAGCGTATCTATTTCATTCTGTATATCTGTTAGCCTCTTATCGCACTCTTTTCTTTTAGATAAGTACCAGCTTTTAACTTTCCCATCTATAACCACCTTAACGTATTCCACAGAATCATGTCTGACACCTCACCATTATTATTTACTTCAGTAAATTGCTTTATTTCAGTTAGGATCCATTCCTGAAAGACTTTTATTTTTATAATGTAAGCAGAGATTCTCTGACAAGAGATTTAAAAAAAACAATATAAAAAGTTAATTTGAAGGTAATGGTCTTGTGATCTGATAAAGAGTAGGACACAATCATTACATCTTCTATTTTTGATAACAATGAGATGGCTACTAATGCTTTATCAATGTTAGCCTGTGTACCAAACCCATATGAATAGAGCGAATTTTAGGGACGAAGGTAATTTTATATCATAAGAATCTTTTAAATTCATCAAACTGACAATTATTTAAATGTCTGGCTACAAGAGAGATTTTAAAAGGTTTGGTATTTGTGGAGTCAGTTGGAAGATAAATACAATTAAATACAAATAAAATACAATTAAAATCTGGGTCTATATCACATCGTCAAACTTGTATAAGTTTGAACAATGTAATATTGAACCCAAAAATCTGAAACCTCACAATAACAAACACACATAACAGCAATTTTTCGCCGTTCCCTAAAAAAAAAAAAAAAAAAAAAACATAACCTTAAACTAAAACTAAAGTGGGGGGCTTTGACCCTCACATTCCCCCGGGTCTATATTATAACATCGAAATCTAAAAAGATTGAATGTTATAATATAGAACCCTAAACATCAAAATCCGCAAACATCGAACAGTCAGAATAGCAATTTTTTTCCCAGGGAAAAAAATCGCTATTCCAAGAAACATACACACAACACAAACACAAAAAACAGCAATCCACACACATACAATTAAAATCCTCCATGTAAACTTTACATACACTACTAGCTATCCACTTACCTTGACCCGACCCTAACCCTAAGGTCCATCACTATCGCACACTCAACTCACCCGCGCCCTAACCCGCCCCCCTAACCCTAACCTACACACAACCGCACACTTACCTGACCCACTCCCTAACCCTAACTCACCTAACCCACCCCCTAACCTACACACAATCGCACACTTATCTGAGCCAGACCCGTAATGCTCTAACATATCGAATGCTGAAAACAGCGAAGCCACAGCAATAGCCCACCAAGTTCTTTCCCTGGGAACGAATTCAGTGTCCTGCACCTTCGCTGTTTTCAGAGTTCAACAAAACTGTTTTGATATTATAACATTCGAACTTTACAAAATTCAATGTTATAATATAGACCCCATTCCCCCACATCCCCCTACTTAAATACAAACTCCAAGATCGCACCACAGTGGAGAAAATAGCAAAGCCCCAAAAACAACCCACCATTTTTTTCCCTGGGAAAATAATCAATGTGCCGTGGCTTTGCTGTTTTTGCATTTCAGACTTTTGGGTTCAATACTACATCATTTAAACTTATACAAGTTTGAATATGTGATATAGACTCTTAAAATCCCCTGCTAGACTTATCTCCCACCAAGAATACAGGGTCATAGTGTCTAGATGTTTTTTTTTTTTTATGTTTTTGTGCCAATTTATGGTAACCAATGAGTTAATCAGAGTATAAAACTTTTTCACAAACTTAATTACTACTAAACCTAACATACTCCCTGGTATTCAATAAGGTAATTTTTCCATGCTGGAACAGTGTCGCTGCTCCTTCACAGAATGTGGCTCCCAGATAAGCTTAGCTAAGCACAGATAAGCAAGGGGATGTGTCTGAGGCTGTATTGAATTATTCCATGAAATGAAGAGTGTGTTCGCATCCAGGGAGGGCTATTTATCAGTGTTTACATAAACTAAATCGGTTTGTTTGGCATGCACCAGGTCCAAAAAAAAACAGAAATAGCATGACTGTTTACATTTGGGCACCGAGTTTGTGTGGCACACCTCGGGGCTTAAAAGGAGAGGAAATGGGAAGGGAAAAAAAAGAAAATAGAATAAAAACAATCAAGTACAAAGTACATAGCTAGCAGGTGGACTGTATCATATTCAGCCAATCATACAGGCAGCATCTGCAGCACAACAGTATAAACTATGGAAACACCTTACAGTCTGTTTTTTCCCACAAACTCTGCACCACTGGTGTACACATGCAGGGGAATTTTAACTGGAAAAATGTTAGGGGCTGCCATTGCTTTGATACATCAGTATGTGCTAGAGGCTGAGGGCGGTAAGGAGAATAATGCTGACAACTGCCACAGACTGAGGAGGAGAAGAGTGTTCAGACCCAGGGTAACTTACCAGGGACTACATGATCTGGAGATAGTAGAGCTCTACACAGTGCACAGAGGCATACTTCAGCAAATCACTGAGCTGTGCCAGCCTCAACTTAGACCTAGAGCCAACAGAGGGGAACCCATCCCAGTGGATACCAAGGTATGTGTAGCCTTAAAAATTCTAGCTACACATACTTTCCAAAGACCTATTGGGGACATCATGGGGGTCTCACAGGCATCTGCATCCAGGGTACTCCACCAGTTCCTGGATGCCATGCTACCACATGCCAGTGAACACATTTACTTCCCCAACACCTGTAAGGAGAAGACCAGAAATATGCATCTCTTCCACCGTGTGGCAGAATACCTGGAGGTACTGGGTGCAATAGACTGCACTCACATCCACATCAAAGCACCACCCAGTGAACAGGATAGGGTCTACTTAAACCATAAAGGATTCCCCTCCATCAACTGCCAGGTTGTCTGCAATGCCCAGGGAATTATCATGAATGTGTGTGCTGGCAGCCCTGGAAGCTATCACGACTCCCACATCTGGCATTCATCACAGCTGTACCAGACATTTCCTAGTGGGGACATCCTGCATGGCCATCTGGTGGGGGATACTGGCTATGCACTTGAGCCGTGGATGATGACACCCATCAGAAATGCACACACACCTAGACAAGAATACCATAATGAGGCACATGTACAAACCAGGATCATTATAGAGCATATGTTTAAGATGCTCAAGTCACAGTTCCATAGGTTTATAGGTTGGTACTAAGCTATCGGCCCTAGGGCCTATACAAGCGTAGCCATAACAATTCTCTGGCTATTTCTTCCCACAATATTTACTTCCCTGGACCTGTCTAGCAGGGTGACTGATGTGATCCCTGGGGTAAATTGCCTTTACATATCTGTTGGAGCCTTGCAGTACTCTCCAGCCACATGTGCACATGTTTATAGTATGTGCCACACTACACAATACAATCATACAGAAACAGTTGCAGCAGGAAAAGCACAGGTAAGGGCCATGCAGCCCACCACCATTGCCAAGGTCCCCACAGGCACAGAGGGACTCACCGGAGGAGGCCCCTGAGCCTGCTCCTGTAGGCAGATGAAGACATGCCCAGTATGTTCAGGCCTTGGCATAGAGGCAATGCATAGCACACACAAACACACTGACACTATAGGGACCCCAGGGACTGAGACCTCTCTCTGACTCGCACACACAGTAAAATGGATGACACATACATCACATTACCTGTAACTTACCATGTATAGGAAGTGTACTGTGTGCATCCAACATAGGTGGCCCAAAAGCATCATCCTCACAACTGCTGCAGGCACAAGGTAAGTCAGTCTTCTTAAAAAATAATGAATGCATTAGTATGTTTTGCTAGCATATCTATGGTAATGCTGCATGCATGCAAGGGAATGGGGTGTCTTACTGGGATAGCAATAGAAAACTGACAGCTATGTGGGACACCAGGAAATTTTTGCCCAAAATTGGAATCCACACACTATGCAGTAGTACCCAAGGTGGCAAATCCCACTGCAGTATATGTATGGGAACAACTAACTATGGGGTCAAAGGCATGGATATCAGTGTGAGGTTCCCAAACCCACCCCTCACACCCACACAGCAAATCAGCTGTAGAAAACCAGAGAGAAATGTCTGGTAAAGGCGCACAAATGGTGGCAATGTTGAATCACCCCTCTACAAACTCACACAGTGATAGTACAGCAGGACTCACAGCTGCAGTAAGGATATGATGGGTAAGAAGTCTGAAACTCAAATGTATGCCATTACAAACTGACCTGTGCTTTTTACTGATATGTCTCTAGTCACAAGACAGGGCACAATAGTATGGTAAATGGAATCAAAATGTAAAACAAATATTAGCACAGTCTGTGCAAATGTGTACAGTTGACAGGTGTGCCCCCCATATACCCACAGAAATGCAGTAACATGTATGTTTGCAGGGAAATAGTAGTATAGCATGCATTAGCAGGGCTATACCAATACACATGAAAACATGTTGGCTGTCCACAATATGCAGGGGTCAATAAGGTATGTGCATGTGTGGTTAATACTACCATGACTGCAGTGGTGGTGCTGCGGTAGCGTTGTCACCTCACAGTAAGACTTTGTCCTGTTCACTTCTCAGCTAGAGTGTCTTCTGTGTGGAGACATGCGTGAATGGGTGTACCTTTGTTGAAGGTTGTGCATCAGGGCTGGCAACTCGGCATGTAAAAATCTACTGCCAATCATTAGTGGACCGGAGTTCCGCTGTGGCGACCTCTAACCAGGAAAAGCCAAAAGACACAACAACATGTGTGGTTAATACTGTCAGGATCTGGCCAGCACATTCTCCTGGCAGTCCTCTTGTAGTGCCCTAGGTACAGTGCTGTCCTTGACAGGGGCATGTGCAGATAACTTCAGTGCCAACTGTTATGCATGTCAGTGATACCCACTGCTCTGCCACTGACATACCTGGAAGTCACAGTGCTATAGGGAATATACTACACATATAAGTGACATCTTGAAGGATGTGTAGCCAAGGTGCTAAGGTTTTTGTGAATATAAGTGCTTTTTGGTACTGTTGCTAGTGGTTATTTTCAATAATCCTTTTTTCTTATGTTTGCTTTTACATATAATGGACATGCCTGCACAGTAGAATACACTCTGTACCCACACCCATAACTCCCAAGCTCTGACAGCAAGATGTCTAGAGAAGGGCAGAAATAAAAGTGGAACAAATGCACAATGATAGGCATGTGTTATAAATATCACCCTTACATACTGATAAAGTTGGTAGGGTGAGGGGTTTGCAGTAATGGGAAGTGTCTGAAGGTTATGTAGTCTGAAACAGTAATGTCTGTCATTATTCTGTAACATCATTCATCAATTATATGTAACTAACTTGCCACAAAAACACAAGTCTACATAGACAGGATGAAACCTCTAGCCAAACACCTGGACAACCTGCTAAAAAATGTACAGGTGAAAGGTATGGCCACACAAGGATATGACATCTTAGGTTAGAAAGATACCACACAAGCAGGAGATTCCAAACTAGTATATCACCAGGTTGCTGGACTGTTTACACAGCACATCATCACTCAACTGGCTGTAGCCACATCTCACAAATGGCCTTTTTGGGCAAAAATGTACATAGCTGCCATCATAATATTGTTCTATGCATCATACAACTAGTATTCCTCTGGTAAAGCACTGTGATGATCTGAGGATGTTTGGCACTAGGTAATGACACAATATATTGCAGTGTCAGACTACAGGTATGTCAGAAAATGTCTTCTAAACAAACCCAGCACCCTGAGGAAAGTTCTGTGTACTCCTGATAGGTATGGCTGTAGCACACAAAACCTTGGACTGGAGTACACCTATCTCTGAAATGGAGTCCCACTAACTATAGAAGGTCACACTGGGCATGCTCAGAGAATCACAGGACATGTTGGAACCCACATCAGACTATAAGACTGTATCGTGTATATATGTCTGTGCATACAGACAGCTATGCACACCTTAAATATCCCCACATGCACACATTGGACAGGATTACCCTCAGCTAGTTGTAGGTGTCCGATATGTGATATATCTGCATCTGTTGTGTGAGATACACAAACACATATATATGGGCAACGGATAACATATGTGAAGCATACACACACATAGATGTGGGGAAGTGAGAGACAGACAGTTATAGAGAGAGAGAGACACAAGGGGACACAGACAGAGTGAGTCACACACATGGATACCCTGTCCTGCTGTGGACAGTGGCATACCAGTTGTGAACAGTTGCACGTGCCAGTATAAAAGGTGAGCCCCATTGTGTAATAGTACTGAAGTTGGGTTTATAATATCACATCACCTGCATGTGTGTGTGTGTGTGTGTGTGTGTGTGTGTATGTCCATAGGTATAAGTATTAGAAGACTGTACCCACTCAGTACACTTCACATTGCCCTACTTCACAAGATCTGTTGCTGTCATTCACCTTAGAAGTACCATTTGACACCTATCACCCATATAAGCTCTGTAGTGCATGCAATAACTATGTAACACTATAGTGCAAATAACTAGATAGGTAGGGATTCTTATCTCAATACTGGCATGTGTGTGTGTGTGTGTGTGTGTGTGTGTGTGTGTGTGTGTGTGTGTGTGTGTGTGTGTGTGTGTGTGTGTGTGTGTGTATGTGTTTGTTGAGAATCGTATCCTGTGTGGGTTATACTATTTTGAGTTGTGTATCACCCTGTACACTTCCCATCACCTTAATTTACAATGCCTGCTGATGTCATTCACCTTAGTACCTTGGGACAAAGTGAATTCATATAACCTCTGTGGTGTATCTCATAACTGCGTAACACTATAGTACAAATAACTAGATAGATGGGGAGTTCTAATCTCAGTACTGGTGTGTGTGTGTGTGTGTGTGTGTGTGTGTGTGTGTGTGTGTGTTTGGGTTGAGAATCATATCCTGTGTGGGTTATACCACTTTGATGTGTGTACCATCCACGCCTGTTTACCACCTCCTGATTGCATTACTTTATTTAGTGTGTTAATGGCATCTGCCTCACATGCAGCTTGTTAAACCATTGTACAGGCCATTCCAGGCATATGTACAGATGTCTATGGAATATCTGGATGTTTGCAACCCATATGTCATCTGAGTCCCCTAACAATAGCCATGTAAGTGATATTGATGCCAAATAGGTCACAGTGTACTGAAACACATGCCAGCATCAGATCTCATACCTGACTGAAACATCATGCTGATACAATTTCTGTTACCTTATTGCTTGTCCAGGCTTGTAGGAGCAATAGAAGACCCCAGTTGCTATTTCTGGTGGGTTATGTCACCATCCATGAAGGTATTCACAACATTACATGTTGTAAGAAGTAGTGGGTTATGTCCAATGCATATAATCTATGTGGGGCATGTCATGTGTATGTAGCACTATAGTACATTAAAGTGCATATGCAGGTTTACGAATCTGTCCATTGCCAACTGTGTCTGTGTTACTGTATGTGCATCCCCTGTGTCAGTCTTTGCTGTGTGTATGCAAAGGATATACCATTTTGTCTCCATGTTCCATCTTGTGAGCTCTGGAATACATACCACAAACCTGTCGTACACAGTACCATGCATGCCCTCACCAACTGCATCAGGGTTGAGTGTATGGGAAAGAAATGACAGGGGCAACAGGTGCTGACACATGAATCTGTTGTGGTCAATCTAATGGCTAAGCTGGTGAGGGACCTACTGACAGTACTCCAGTAACCTGCTCGATATGTATGAGCCTGTGGTACTACACAACACTGAGGTGACATGTCTGAAGGCTACCTGCCTGTGTCAAGGGAGTATGTATGCCAGTCACACTGTCTGACAGTGTCCATCACACACTGTTGCATGCAACACCTGGTAAATGTACATATAAAGCTGTACCATGGCTATGGAATGGTTGGTGTAGTTCTTCTTTCCACTCTGCCATACTCCATGTTAGTAATGTCTGCAGGGCCACAGCCTGCAGATGCACAGACACCTGGAACACAAACAGAATACAGCATGTCAGACTACATTCAGTCAGTGGTACTAACAGCAATAATGCATCATGGCTAATAAGGTACATGCAACTTTATGTGTACCCATATCAAATGCAAGCAGACAGTATTACATAGCTACACTGGACTATATTCACCCTGTGCATCAGATCCATATTACCCTGTCCCTGCATTGATGGTATGGATGATAGGGATGTGGCACAGATATCATCATATGCACAGGGTGTGGTGTGGGTTTGTCAGGCACCTAGGCTGGGCCATACAGTTGACATCCATGTGTGTATGTTTGGAGGGGTATCCTATAGATGGGCTGTGCAGAGGTGCTGTATGTGTCTGGCGGTGACCTGCCTCTGATACAGATATGTGTGTGTGTGTGTGTGTGTGTGTGTGTGTGTGTGTGTGTGTGTGTGTGTGTGTATGCACACAGTGATGCCATGTGGCTGCCCTACACAGGGGTATGTTGGACAGCTGTGGACCGTACATGGCAGGGTGTCCAGTTCACTGTCTCTGGCCACCGACACATGAACTGGTCCTGCAGGCACTGGCACCACCAGGCCCAAGCCCAGGCCAGATGCATGCTTCCTTCCTGATGATGACTGCTGTCTGCTGTGTCCCTGTCCCTGATGGGACTGACCCATGTTCCCATTCCCTCCCCTGGCTGCTGGGTGGGGAATCCTTCAGTAGTGCCCCTTGCAGGAAGAGTTGTATCCACCACCACCCACCACTGTCTTGTTGTCTGGCATTGCATGTGTGTCCCTGCATTGCATGCAGCCCAGAAACATGTGTCTGGTGACACCTGTTGTGGCACTTGCAACAGTGGCTTGACACGCAGCAGCCCACCTCAAGCACCCCAGTCCATCCGCCTGTGTGGGACCTTGCCTGCACTCAGACTATGGACAGTGTCTATACTCACACTTGCCATAGTCACCACACTAGCCTGTTCCATGCCACCACCTGCCAACTGCCCATCATCTGTGTCTGCTGGGGATGGGGCATGTGTGGGCATTGTGAATGTGTGCGGGGACATTGTGGATGACTGCGGGATGCCAACCGATGGCACAGATTCAGCCCCTGACAACACCACCTGTGTCTGAATATGACCATCATTGCCAGAGTCTGCAGTGACACTGACGTCAGATACTGAGTGGGAGAAACAGCGACCTCCATGACCACCTGTTGGAGAAAGACAGAAGTGGGTAGATGTGTGGAAAAACATTTACTTGTGAGGGAATTGAAATGGCACCTCAAGCGGAATTCCCTAGTGGAGCCAGGTCTTAATGACACTAGCTCCATTTCACCTATTTTATTTCTAAAAGGTTTAGAATGTTAATGTTATTGTATTTGAACCTTTAGTATTTTTATTTAAATAGGTTTTATCTTAGAATGGATTGTTCACAGTTTTTATTAATATTTGCTTAATTGATGAGCTTAGAGTCATGTGATGGTTTTAATTACTATTTATACTGATTGAATGGGCTGGTTCATTGTTCTGAAGATGTCCTGATGAATGGTAGCGCTAAACCTTTTGTTTCTGTTGCTGTGTTCCAATAAACAGTTTTCACTGGTTTTGCAGTTTCTGGTTTGGTTACTGGTCTGTGAGGTGGGAAGTACTATGTTATGGCTTCAGGAGTAGTTGGAAATACAGGTGAATTGGCTGGTTTAATTGGAGGACGTAATGCCTCCATTGGAAAATTTTACTAACTTACTTATACAGCTCAATCAACAACTCAATGTACCAAATGGTAATACAGGGAGCACAAGTTCTAATCTTCAGCCTATAGCGAGTTCCAGCAGTTCTGAAGAGAATGCTGACAGTCTGGGGCTTCCACTTACTCAAGCAACACCAAATGCTACGAATGGTAATGTTTTGACTGTTCCATTTAATGGTAATACTGAATTTAGCTTCCAAGCTTGGAAGGCTAATAAATTTGGCATTAAAAGTGGGGTTTATCCACATAACGTTGATACAGTTAATGGTTTGGGCTCTTTGCAACAACAACTGCATGTCTTTGAAAATAAAATGAGCCAATTTAAGAGATTGCAATTAGACAATGTGTATCTACGTGAGTGTTTGGGAAACAAGTGGGTCCCAAAGGGCCTACGATTCTGGAGATTCCCTAATGGAGTAACTAAAGGCTTTGATTTTCATAAATTACTTATTGGGATCTTTGACAGAGCAGGATGTGAACTGATAGAGCAGTTAATTAATTTTAATGACCGGAAGATCGAGGTTTTGTCCAATGAGTTAGACAATCTTGATGCCAGTATCACTTCTGACCTGTTATTTTTCTAGTATAAATATAACTATAATGAGATATTTAACAAAATTTACACTGAATGCAGTAGAAATATTCAAAGGAAAATGAAAAAGCTTCAACGGGACGCCAAAGCATATTCCAGTGGGCGGGTGTACCCCGATCCTATTGGACCTAGAGACAAACCCACTGACAAACCTTTCCCTCAATATATGGGGACCCAGGAGGGTTTCCCTAATGAAAACTACACCTCTAGAGAAGTGCAAGGGAAAACAGGAACTGTTGAACTGAGGCAGTCCTAATGTATTCAAGCTCTAAGGGTGAATTTCTCATCTGCAAACAATGCTGGGTACTCTGAAGGTTTTTACCAGTGACAAGGGGTGAGACCCAAGGCAGGGTTCAAGAGGAATGGCTCGAGGTGGAAATGGTAGAGCTGACTGAGGGCAGCTTAGCCATTACAGATGGCATTAACATCACAAAACAGGTACTGAAGTCAAATAAAGACTTTACCATTTTTAACCTTTCTGGTAAAGATTTTACTGTTGAGCACGCCAATTAACTGGCAAAGGGGGTGGATTTATTCCTGCCAGCAGGGCTAAAATTGATCAGACTTTAATTGACTTGAAAGTTTATGTGCACAAGCTTAATATGGCTGTGTTTTTTAAAGCAAATGGTACTAATGTGAATGATGTTTGTTCAAGTAATGTTTTAAAAAGATCTAGCAAATTCAATCACCCACTACATGGGGTTCTGCTGACATATGAACAAGTGTGTAGCAATGAATTTAGGAACATTATCCAAAAATCAGGGAAAAATTATGTCAACTTGAGTGAAACTGAAAAACAGTTGTCTGAATTTATGCATGACAAATCTTTGCGTATCATGAAACCTGATAAGGGGGAGGGGTTGTTATCATGCACCTGATTATAACAATAGGATGAATGCACTATTGTTAACTGATACTTATCAAGCAATCTCTAGAAATGAACTTAATGTGGCTTATGCTATTATTGATGTTCAGCTATTAGACATGCTGTTTCAAGGGCAGATTGATTTAGATGTGTATGATTTTTTGCATAACAAATAGTCCGTGATAGCAGATATATTCGGGATTCCTAAAATCCATAAGGATATACAAACCCCCCCGACCTATTGTGGATGGTAATAGGTGTAAAACTTACTACTTTTCCAAGTTTATAGACCATTGGTTAAAAGCTTCTGTGGCCTATTTCCCAGATTTCCAAAGACTCCTGGGATTTTTTAAAGAAAATAGGGAATGCACCTTTTCAGGCTGATTATATTTTTGTTACTATTGATGTTTGTGACCTATACTCTGTCATCCCACATGACACAGGCCTTAGATGGTTCGAGGATATTTTGGCAGAGATAGTGTTAATACGATCTTGGGACAAAATACCTATCAGTGCCCTCATGGAATTGGTCTTGTTAAACAATTTTTTGTTCTTTGAGGGACAACTGTTTAGACAAGTCAAGGGTGTAGCAATGGGGGCAGTGTGTGTCCCCAGTTTTGCAAATCTAGTTATGAGCTTCTGGGAAAAACATTTTGTGTTTAATTCCCCTTTTTGCTCTGGGTTTGCTTTTTACACCTGCTTTTTCTGGACGATATTTTTATTGTCTGGAAAGATATTGAAGAAAGACTTAATAGCTTTTTCCAGTACATTAATTCCACAACGTCATTTTTAAGATTTGTTCATGGGTATAGTGATTCAAGTATTTCTTATTTGGATGTGACCATTACTAAGGATTTGAGAAAGAAATGTCTAGTATCTAATATTTTTCATAAAATCACCTTTTCTAATAGCTATTTACATTTTGAAAGTCACCATCCTCATTGCCAGAAGAAATCAGTCATAAAAGGCCAACTGGTTAGGCTTGCCAGAATGTTTTTTTGAGGATGAATGCCAGATTCTTTTGGAAATGTTAACTAAGCAAGGGTATCCCATGGAATTTTTAAAGCCTACATTTGATGAAGTGGCAAGTAAGAGGAAAAGTGGATTTTCCCTCCCTTTGTTATATTATAATAATAGGGGAGTTCAAGACAGTGCCACTGGGAACTTGTGGGCTCTGATGCTACCACAAGTGAAATTCAGGTGTGTGATGGAAGTAAGTACAATAGGTCCTTTATTTGTACCTATTTTGGATAGTCATGAAATTGTACTACCAGTGAGAAATTGGCTACTGATATCTGAAACCCCCCAATTGTGTAGATTATTAGGTGATAAATCAATTGTGGTTTATAGGAAGGACCTTTGTTTCAAACAGTTATTGGAGAGAACACATAGTAGGGATTGTATTTCATCTGGCACCCGAGGTATGTCCAGGTGTGGATGTTCTAGAACTTGCCCTCATAGGCTGTCAGTTTTCCCTTAATGGGTTTAAGGTTCTCTTTAAGGAGAAATATAATTGTAACACCAAATGGGATATTTATGCTGCCTGCTGTTTGGATTGTTTTGCCTATTACATAGGGTGAGAGAAAGAATATATGAACATGAAAGAGATATTAAAAATAAAAAAGACACAAATGCTTTGTTCAGACATATCCAAAAATCCCTGGACACAAATCTTGGGTATTTTGTCATAGAACTGCTTAAGAGGGATGATAGGGGTAGAAATGTGGAAGAACATTTATTTGTGAGGGAACTGAAATGGCAGCTCAAGCTAAATTCCCTAGTGGAGCCAGGTCTTAATGACACTTGGCTCCATTTCACCTATTTTATTTCTAAAAAGTTTAGAATGCTAATGTGATTGTAAATGAACCTTTAGTATTTTAATAGGTTTTATCTTAGAAAGGATTGTTCACAGTTCTTATTAATATTTGTTTAATTAATGATCTTAGAGTCATGTGATGGTTTAAATTACTATTTATACTGATTGAATGGGCTGGTTCATTGTTCTGACGATGTCCTGATGGATGAAAGTGCTAAACCTTTTGTTTCTGTTGCTGTGTTCCAATAAACAATTTTCACTGGTTTTTCGGCTTCTGGTTTGAAAGACAACATATGTACATTAATACCTGCACTATACCGTTTGCTGTTACACATGCACACACACCCATACACACACACACCACACTTGCATGTACATACAGGTGAGGTGGCAGACAGGCATTACACAGACCTCACAATAGCCAACTGGTGACATTCACGACACAGGCAGACCACTACATACACTCCATGGAGAGGCCCTCAACATCATGCAGTGCAGCCTTTTCCACTTCCTATTACTACTTATCTACACATCTGTGATATGTCAGTAGTGTTAGTAGGTGATCAGCCTTCAATAGCACACACTGTACCCAAGTACACATAAATGCTGTTCACCTGTATAGCACAGTGGCAACTGCTACAGAACATACCTCTCAACTGTGCAGAGTGTCACTGAATGTCTACGTGTTGCTCATATTTCTGGTCTGTTCATCATAAATTCTGTATTTGTCTGACATTTCTGAGATGATATGAGGACTGGTGTCACTGTTTAATGACATATTTTGAGTCTCACACTTCAAAACCTGCAGTACATGCATGTTACAACAGAACCGGTTACACTAACAACCTTCTAAGCTTACGGTGGATATTATAAGTGTAGAAACCCATGTTAACATGCCAGGTTTCTCTGATATATAACATAAGACCACAGAAATCATTTGATAACATTTCCTACCTTTAATGTGACCTATAACCTGTGCAATCCAATTGAAGAACAAACACATTGATTAAGGGTAACGTAGAAGTTGAAATACGTACAATAGGCTGGTTGCATGACTGTGAACATCCTTAAACTAATACTTTGTTAAAGCACCTTTTGATTTCATAACAGCAGTCAGTCCTCTGGAGAAGGTGTGTATCAGCATGGCACATCTCGACTTAGCAATAATTGTACAGTCTCCCTTGCAGTAGCCCTCCATCTTTGTCAGATTGTGAGGGCATCACTTCTGCACAAGCCTCTTCAGGGCACCCCACAGATTCTTTATTAGATGTATGTGTGAACTGTGGCTGGGCCATTCCAAAACATTGATTGTCTTCTGGTGAAGACATTCTTCTATGGATTTTGATGTATGGTATGGGTCAGTGTTGTGTGGAAAGGTGCAAGTCCTCTCGATCCACAGCTTTCTAGCAGACATATGAAGAATTTGGGCCAAAAAAGACTGGTAATTTGAACTGTTCCTAATCCCCTCCATATTAGCTACAGGCCTACTTCCAGCTTATGAACAGCAACCCCAAAGCAGGACACTGCCATCATCATGCTTCACTATGGGGATGGTGTTCTTTTGGTGATGCACAATGTCGTTCTTGAGCAAACAAACCTTTTGGTATTCTAGCCAAAAAGTGCAACCTTGGTCTCATTACACCATAACACATTTCCCCACATGCTATTTGCGGACCTGATGTATTTTTCTTGAGAAATTTGCAAGACATGGATGTTATTCTGTGTGTGAGAAGGCTTCCATCTTCCAAACCTAACCCATAGGCTAGACATGTGGAGAATATGGGAGATTGTTGTCACATAGTACACAACCGGTACTTGCCAGTGATTCCTGCAATCCCTGTAGTGTTGCTGTAGGTCACCTAGCAGCCTCTCTGACCTGTTTGGGTCTTGTATTTTCCACATATTTGGAAGGATGTCCAGTTCTTTGCAATGTCACTGTTGCCCCATATTTCCACCACCATTTGATGACTTCTTCTCTATTTTTTATGGTATATTCAGTGCTGTGGAAGTGTGTGTGTATCTTTCTCTGGGCTGACACCTTTCACAAATGAGATCCCTTTGTTGTTTCATAAGCTGCATGTGAACTATGGCTGTTGCTGTAGCAGACAAATAAATATAGCATAATATTTGTAGAACAGCTGACCGCTATTTGCTGTTAATCAAAGAGTCAGTGTAATTGATGGAAGATGTGTACCCAAGAAGACATAATGCTGTAATAATATTGAAAGCTGCTTCAACACAGTATTAGCTTCAGCCTGTGCATACGTCTGCATCCAGCTTCTTGTAAATTTTGTGTGTGTCATAATTGTTCCCCTAACAGATTTGTTCATTTTACAATTGAATTGTACAGGTTATAGGTTACGTGAAAGGTAGGAAGGGTTTGGAAATGTGTTACTGTGCTCTCATTTTTGTATTTCATAAATACCTGGCATTCTGACAGGGGTGTGTGTATATCATTTATATGCACTGTATAACACTAATTTATAAAATACACCCCTAGTTTTGGGCCTTCATTCCCCCCATTTTGTCAGTATTTGTACAGATTTCTTGCAATGACAGGTTGTGAGGTATGCTACAGATATGTGGCATCTCCTGCAAATAGGCCCCTGTAATGAGCACTATGATGCAATGCAGTTAACCCCACCACAAGTGAATGTGCAGATATTGCAAAATAGCTGAGACTATTAGTTGTGTGCATCGTCACATGCATGACCACAACATGCCTGGGGTAGTGGTGAGCCACAACAGGAAAATCCCATACTCACCAGCTTCAGGCTGCTGTCCCATATGCAGACCAAAGGGACCTATGTAGTTGTGGGGGAGAGGTATTGTCATCAGACTCACATTTGGCATTGGTACAAGATGAATACTACGTGTCTGCACAGGTACAGTACAAGCTATGATAGTACACGATTTGCTGTCCCTCACCATAGATGTGCACTTGTTAGCAGTACTAAACTCCACCCAAACATTGCAGTTTGAACTGACATATGCATCTAGATACTCTATTGAAGACTGCTACATGATTAAATTTATGTGCATTGTGGCCTTACCTGGACACTCCTCGCTTGATGCCTGGGTGCCACTCACCTCCACGACTGATGTTTCATGTGTTGGCTGTTGTGTGGGGGCTGCCCCAAGGTTGGCAAGGAGCTCTTCTGTTGCTGTAAGTGGGGCATGTGTGGCTGGACCCCCACCTGTAGCAGTACGGTCCCTGGCCATGGCAGCAACCCTTTGCCGGGCACGATGTATCAGGTGAGTTTCCAGATGCCTGACCTGATCATATGTGCGGCCATGGTGGCCCAAGGTGTTCACTCTGTGGACAAGGTCATCCCACAGGGCAGTCCACTCCCACAGATTTTGTCAGCTCCAGCTGAACAGTACTGCATGGTGCTGTATTATTGCTTTAGTAATAGCTGCATTGTCCTCTGCAGTGTATGCCGGATGACATTGCATGGCATCTGGAAGACAAACAGGGAAACACATCACATGACCTCAGACATTCCCCATAGTTATTTACACAGCCAGCATATCAATATTGCCTATCATTAGCCACCACTTACAACCGCAACATACCGCTGTAATCTATCAGCATGGTATGAACCTGCATTGCACTCCTGTTCCTGATGTGTCATGTTCCCCCCAATGAGGGCTAGTGCATTGCATAAACCACCATTCACCATTCATGTTTGTGTAGAGGGATGACAGTGGCCATCTCCCTTGCAGATGGGATGTCAATGGTGCTCAGGCTTTGCTTGCATACAGTGTGTAATGGAACTGGAAGCATATGCTTGAGTTCATGTAGGATGCAGACAGGAATGTTCTCAGGTCCCATGGAGACTTGCTTTTGCTGAATTTGATTAGGCAGTATGCACCTGCTCCCTGATGATGAGGGGAGGGGTACGGGTGCTGTGCATATCCACCTACACTGATGGTGAGCCAGGGGGGTGATGTTTGCCTTAAACCTGTCTGCAGCAGGTTGGCTATAGCTATGGTGTATGTGTGTGTATGGGGTGATTGACCACCATGACAGGGTGGCTTGGGTTGTTGCCTATGAGATTGCAGTATTATGTGAAGATGGCCTTGTGCATGCCCTTGGTGGATGTGTCTAATTTATAGATATAGTTTGCCTTACAGTAATCCACCTGTGACCTTATATGCTTGTTCAGACAAAGGTTGACTTGCGGTCAAGTTGGTACCTGCTCTTACTATGACCTGTACAGTCAGTATAGTGACCAATTATGTGGTTTGTGTATTGCTGCTGTCCAGCAAAGGGGATTACTCTACTTTGGTGAAGACAGTTTTACAGGCAAGGTATTGCTGAGTCCATACAGCTATGTCAGAGGTCACTTAGCTGTTTGTAGTAGACATGGACACAAGGTCATAACACAATTGGACACCAGTGTCATCCCCTTTGGTAAAAACTCTGTACCCATGAACTACCACATATGCAGCAATCTACGTAACTCCGAATGTGTGATAAGAGACCTTGGGACCCAGGTGGACCGTAGTCTCTCCTTTGATAGTCAAATCGCCACAGTTGTCAGGAAGTCCTTCTACATGGCACACCTCATCATAAAAAGGTTCTCATCCAGGAAAAAAGAGGTCATTGTTCCCCTCTACTTGACACTCATTAGACCCATTATAGAGTACAACGCCCCTTTTGGAATGTACCTCAAGACATCTGCAGCAGCTGGAAAGGCCATAGAAGTACCTCACAAAGAGGATTACTGGCCTCAAACAAATGCTCTACACTGACTGCCTCAAAAAACTCCAGCTTTACTCCGTAGCATATCGCCTACTCCGAGGTGATCTCTGCCTAACATATAAAGCTATGTCAAACCCAGAGCTGTTGGACATGCTACACCTAAAGAAATCCCAATCCCTCTGAGCTACACGCTCTAGGGACCTAAACCTTGTCACCACAATAAACAGGATATGCTGGAGGGATATATTCCTGTCCCAGAGACTTCCCATACTCTGGAACAGGCTACCCATCTATGTCAAGCAAAGTTCTTCATTAGCACTCTTCAAGTAAAATCTTGATGAGTGGATGGGAAATAGGAAATACACCCTGGGAATCACTTCTGTGTCTCTGCTCGACAGTGGCACAGGAAAATAACTTTCTTGGGTGGCATAAGCCAGGGAACATTGTTGGCTAGGCTTACGTAGGCCCTTGGGCTGATAGCCTAGTACCTACCTATGAACCTGTGAAGCCATACATAGGAGTGGGACAAAGGCCCATAAATATAGACATTTTTGGATATTGCTCTTACAAACTTACAAAGTTGATAAACAGGTTTTGCATTTGCATTGCATTTCTGATGAATATACATCTGACACTTTTATGTCTATCATTATTTTCTAACTTCAGTCTATAATGGTTAGCCAGTGATTTGCTACTACATTATGTATAATGGACCAAGAATCTGAGACAAATATCTGGATATTCAGTGAATATCTGTACAGTTGAGAGGTATGACTTGGGAAGAGTGCATATTGTATGTACCTACCTTGCTGTCATTTGCAGGAATGTGGTGGGACAATTGAACAGTTGTACACAGTTTATTAGTATACCCTTCATTTACTTACTTGGAAAACCTGTGGGGAAAATATCTGTTGACACTACCTGACTGTTTTTACATTTATTCCTGATTCCTTTTGTGTAGATAAGCACACATCTTAGTACCACTCCATGGATTCAAACCATGTCTGGGTGTGCAAAATTAAAAACTAAGCTATTTCTCATCACACTGAGCTACTGGTTTCAATTGTTTCTGCCCAATAATCTCTTGGTTAGACAGTCTGAACTTGTACTTCTGTGATGCATGCATGACAGATAGTTATTGTACTGTGTATTACTCCTTTGGATTACTACAACCTGGAAAGCAAAGGTTATCACAAGATACTTGACATATTACTTTTTAGGGTTCAGAGCTTAGTGCAGTATATATTTCACATTTAATTTATATCCTGTTGTACAGCTACACCATCTATCATTTCTCCTAACAGCTTGTTAACAGATGCATCTCAGTTAATGTATGCTGTCACAGCCCATATTTAGGTTCATAGGTTGGTACTAGGCTATTGGCCCTAGGGCTTATGCAAGCCTAGCCATAACAATTCCCAATTCCCTGGATATTTCTTCCCACAATATTTACTTCTCTGGGCCCTTGTCTAGCAGGACGACTGACATGATCCCCGGGGTGAATTTCCTATCTCTCATCCAGTCATCAAGGTTCCTTTTGAAGAGGGCCAATGAGGCGCTCTACTTGACATGTATGGGCAGTCTATTCCAGAGTATGGGGAGTCTCTGGGTCAGGAACCTATCCCTCCAGCATGTTTTGTTCACTGTGATGACAAGGTTTAGATCCCTGCAGCATGTGGCTCTGAGGGATTGGGATTTCTTTAAGTGGAGCATGTCCAAAAGCTTAGGGTTTGACATAGCTTTGTATGTTAAGCAGAGATCGCCTCTGAGTAGACAATATGCCACAGAGTATAGCTGGAGTTTTTTTTAGATGGTCAGCATATGGCATTTGCTTTAGGCCTGTGATTCTTTTAGTGAGGTATTTCTGTGGCCTTTCCAGCTGTTGCAGATGTCTTGTGAGGTACATACCAAACGGGGCATTATACTTTATAATGGGTCTAATGAGGGATGAGTACAGTGGGACAATGACTTCCTTTTTTCTGGATGAAAAGCCCTTAGTGATGAGGTGTGCCACATAGAAGGATTTCCTGAGTATTGTGGCAATGTGGTTATTGAAAGTGAGACCACTGTTCACCTGTGTCCCTAAGTCTCTCATCACACTTTCAGTGTTTAGCATCCTGCCACCTATGTGGTATTCATGGGTACATGTTTTTTTCCAAAGGGGATGATTATACATTTCTTAGCATTAAGCTTGAGCCCATGGCTCTGGCACCAGGCATCTGTTTCTGTAAGGCTTTTTGTAGAATATCCACATCATTTGGGGATTCAATAATGGCTCCCAGTTTGCAGTCATCTGCAAACTTTGTTAGCCGGAGTCCTTTAGTGTTGGCCTGTACTTCAGAGAAGTAGATGCCAAACAAGAGTGGTTCCAGGACTGAACCCTAAGGTACTCCATTTGTCACTTGTCTGGAGCTGGATTTGGAGTTGGCTACTTTTAGAGTCTGGGTTCTGTCAGTAAGCCAGTTGGCAACCAATCGAGTGACGTAGGGATTTATGCCCAGCTTAGTAAGTTTATCTATGACTCCAGAGTGGGAGATGGTGTCGAAGGCCTTGGCGAGGACCAGATAGGCTGTGAGGACCACCTTACCCTTGCCCACAGCTCTGGAGACTGATTCAAAGAAGTCAATCAGATTCAGGAGACAAGATTGGCCCTTCACAAACCCAAACTGGGTGGGGTCCAGTGGTTGAAGGTTGCCAATGTCTTTGTTTATAAGTTCCATGATAATGCGTTCCATACCCTTGCAGATCAGGCTTGTCAGACTAATGGGATGGTAGTTCTCAGGATCCAAGGCGGATCCTCCCTTGTGCAGCAGGATAACTGTAGCTGTGCGCCACTCAGTGGGCACGAAGCCTGAGGTGAGGCTATGATTAAACATGACACTTAGGTGAGGTGCCAGTTCATTTTGTAGTTCATGTAGTACACAGCCTGGGATGTCATCTGGTCCCATGGATGCTGTATTCTTAGCTTTGGAGAGTGCAGTTTCTACCTGTGTGGCTGTCGGAATCGGAATCTGGCAATCTTTTGGTATTGAGATGGGCCCTTTAGGGGGTGAGAGGTGGGTGAAGTTGGCACTAAATCGATCTGCCAGGATATTAGCAATATCCTTGGGATCAGTATATTTAATGCCATTCTGTTGTAGCTCAGAGCATATCTGAGCATTGCATTTAGATTCTTGGCATAACTATAGAATGCCTTGTGGTTGTCTTTAGAATCTTTGGAAATTTTATTTTCGTAACTAGCTTTTGAGGATTTTATAAGGGACCTCAGCTTCTTACTGAGGCTGGTGAGGGAGTTTTTTGCATCCTGGGATTTTCCTCTTTTCTGCAACAGTTTCTTCCTTCTGTTGTATAGTTTGTTTATAGCAGGGGACCACCAGATTGGCTTCCTGTTTTTGGAGAAGAGCATCTTGGTTCTATTTGGGATGACACAATTCATGCATGAGTGGATGTGCTCGTACAGTGCCTTAGTGTAGGATTCTGCAGTTGAACTTCCAGATCCCGTCTGAGTGGGTGTTGTGAAGTTTGTCACTTCTGACGTCAGCAGCATGAAGTTGGCTTTGGAGAAGTTTTATAAGGAGGTTTCCTTACTGGGGGATGGGGGTAGGATGTGGATGTCAAAGGTGATTTGTTTATGGTCAGACCTGACCAATGAGATGGTGATCACTGGTGTGGAGCATCTATCTCCCATGTTGGTAATGACCAGGTCTAGGATATTGGCTCCCCTGATGGGACAATGGATTAGTTGATCCAGGGTGTTGGAATTTATGAATTCCATGAACTGTTGGGAAAAGAAGTTGGTACCAGAGTAGTTTTCCTAGTTAATGGCAGGGTAGTTGAAATCACCCAGTATTACGGTGTTTGGTTGTATCTTAATATTTTCCAGTATGTTTACAAAGGTGTAGTGAGAATCTTGGGGCATGGTGGGGGATCTGTAGCAAGCTACAATTTGGATTGCAGTCTTACCTAGTGTTAGTTACATCTGGAGAATTTCAGATGCATTGTGTTGGACAACTAGCCTGGAGGTGTGAAAATCCTTGGTAAATATGGACACTCCTCCACCTTTAGTGTTTCGGTCTTGGTTTTGTGGCTGAAAAGTATGGTAAGAATTGTAGCCTGGTATTGCAGGGGTGCTCTCTGGAGCTTTGAACCAGGTCTCAGTTACTGCACAGATATCGATGTTCTCCATTTTTAGGAATGCCTCAAGAGAGTGCATTTTGAGGTTTAGACTTCTAGCGTTGAGTAGCATTACCTTCAGATTTTGCATGCTTGTATCTGTTACGGTGGTGGTTTTATCTTTTGAACCTTGCCTAAAAAAGGCACTAAAGGGGTGGCAAAAGCTTTAGCCAGTAACCTGAATCCCAGGGGTGACAGGTGCAGACCATCTCTGGCAAAGCATCGTGGTTTGACGATCATGTCTTCCCAGGCAGACAAATACTGGATCCCCTTTGAATGACACCAGAAGCTTAGCCAATTGTTGAAGTCAATCATTTTGTCCTTATACTGTGGTATCATTCTGGTCGAAGGCAGGATGCTACTCAGGGCTAGGGTCATACCTGCCTGGGTCACATGATCCAAGAGCTATTCCATGCCTCTTTTCATGTAGTCCAGGGAGGTACATCTCAAGTCATTCACTCCAGCATGGACAATGACAGAGTCGTATTTGTACTTGCTGTGGAGTGACTTGAGTGCATGCGTTATGTGGCGGATCCTGGCACCTGACAGGCAGCTGACTGTAATTTTCTCCTTGTTCAGCCTGGTGAGTGGGACATCAGTGTGCCTGACTATAGAGTCACCTATGACTAAAGTGTTGGGTACATTGTCTTGCCTTAGGGGCTGTTGTTGGGTGGCACACTGGTGTTGTGAGCTATGTGTCACTTTGGTTGTGACTGGTGTTTGTTTGCGTTTCGACTTCGAAGGTCCTTGTTGCTTGGGCAGGTTAATGTTAAGGGCCTCCGCGTATGTGGGTTTAGTGTTGCTATGTGTGGGTGTTGATGGTGTGGGTTTTGAAGGGCTATGAGTTGCATGAGGTGTAATGCAGGTATTAACCTTCTCCTCTTGACTGTCTAGCACAATCTTGGCCGAAGAGAGCTTAGCTTCCGGTTTGGCTATGTAAGTGCATCTCTCGCAGGTTGTAGTGTTGGGTGGTAGGAGGAGAGGATTGTCTGTGTAGGTGAGGCAGTTGCCGCACTGCCTCAGTATGCCCAGATTCACCAGCTGGACAGGAGAAATCATCGGAAGCTGACCCTTGGACATGCCTGTTTAGGTGCTTTTTTGTAAAGTTTAAGAGCTGTTTTCTCTTACCTTTGCAAGGTACTCTGCAATTATAGGCTGTTTAGTGTCTATGATTAATTTCTCCTTATTGACAAGGAGAGCTGAGTGCTTGAATCAGTTTCAGGCTTCCTAGTGCATTCCAGCAGGTTCTAGAGCAAGTGCTAGTCACAGGGGTTCAGATTTTACTGCTACTACTGAGAAACCTGCTAGTTCTAAGGGAAAATTTGAAGAGCAGACTTTCTGGCACCTGGAATAGTTTAACTGTAGCCTCGCAGTGCTGCACGATGTGAAAAATGTGCAAACACACATGTTTTTAAGCCAGAAAGTTGAAATGGATAGAAATCAGCCCAAAAGGCTAATAAAATTACAATTTCAGAGCTGGAAACCACTCCTCTAGTGTTAGATAGGCAGTACAATGCTCACCAGTCCCACTGGTAAGCAGTAGGACTTCCCTCTACCACAGCAAGGTCTGGATAGCTCTGAGCACAGAAAATAAAGTCCTGAGACAAACAAGGCCTGGGATATGGACTGGCTAGAAAAGGTGGTAAACGAGCAAACAAGATAGTATTTGTTTTGTTGAAACAGGCTAAACAATGCAATAATGCAGTAAATAAACACAGAAAAGGCTAACACACTTGAGTGCGTAGTCCTAAACAGTAAATGCAATTAAAACTCTACAAAATTAGCAATTTAATACTTTCTAAATGAAGCAAGGCAAGTGCACAACTGAAAAACGATTTAAGAGGCAGTAACACAGCAGAATAAGTAGCTAGTCTACATATACAGAGAAGTCTATATATACAGAAAAGCAGCTAAAATGCACAAACACTTCAGATGCAGTGCAACCTAGAGCACTTGAGTTGTAGCAATATTAAGGCAATTACAGTTATAATAAATGCTCTAAAATATACTCTATATTTCCAAAATGTTTGAGAAGCACAGTCAGAACCAAGGAGATTCAGGCAATTTTTTTTTTTTGAAAGGGAAAAAAGAGAAACAGAAGGCCTTATCAAATATTCTCTCTGTATTAGGTAGAATGAGCTAATGACACTAGACTGGGAGGGGTGTCCCAGATCAGATTTACAGCAAGGGCGGGCAACTGCAAAGCCACCAAGTATAACAGCAACACACCAACAGGAAGGGAGGGTGCGTACAACGATACTAAAGCTATTATCCTACAGAGAGTAAGCACTACAGAAAGCCACAAAATGAAAGTTTTTAAACAGATAAAGGAGCAATGAGACTCTACAGAATGCTTTTTAAACTGCAAACAAATCAGTTACCCGTGCAGATTAGTTAATAGCAATAAAAATACACTCAAAAACTGTGCAGCTGGCAATAAAAAGTACTATATATAAATTGCTAGAAACAATAATCTGTATAAGTAATAAAAAAAACAGGATACTTATATATCTCAGCTAACAGTTGTAGTCAACACCTCTCCTCCACTCTGCTCAGTGTGTATAGACATAAACCCTCTCAAAGTTAGGGCTTAAATATCAGAAGATACAACCTTAAGACAACTTTTTTTTTTCCTGTAAAGAACCTGTATACATTCTATATATGTCTACAAAAACATACCAGAATAAACACAATATTTTTTAAGGGTCTTTATTGTAGTTCAGTTTTCATCAGTCATACTTTTTTATTTATTCATTTCACACAGTAACAGTATACCTACTAGCAGTATGCAATGTACTCCTTCTTAGCTGTTTTAGCAAAATACTGCAAAATAGATTTGTTCTCACCAGTTTGTCAGCATGGCCTCAGCTGTCTGTCACCATGGGGTTCCATGTTCATAGCCCTCTCTGCTGCAGCTGTAGGGGAGGAAAACACACATTATGCATATCTGTCGATCACATTCTCAGGCTAGTATTTGCTACAAACTACTTGATAGTGATACCTGCAGACTACCGGAGCATTTTGTGCCCATCCATCTTGGATCCAGTGGTCCAAGAGCACCCTCTTCCTATGCTTTAGGTTGGCGTAGTGGTGCCATACCTGCTCACCAGTTCGGGAGACGCCAGTAGCACTGGTGAGGTCATGTGTGAGATAGTCCCAGGCCTCCCGCTTTGTATTGGGAGCCCTGGTATTGGCTGTGCAGCAGTCTCTCCTCATGGTTCTTAACTAGGAGTCCAACCATGACTCTGGACTCCCGAATGCTCCAGTGTTGCACCTGAAAGTGCACTCCTCTCCTACGCCAGCCATTGTATCTGCACAGCTGGACTACAACAGATTATACGATCATAGAATTATAGAAAGTTACTAGACTAATGGCCCTAGGGTCCTTACACGCCTAGCCAAGAGTTTATCCCCAAAAAAATCTGAGTCAGCACCTGTCACCCCTGTCAGTGAGGGCAACAGATGGAACCCCTGGGACAAATTTGTAGTTTCCCATCCACTCATTAAGGTTTCTCTTGAAGAGTATCAGCAAGGTACTCTGACATGTATGGGAAGTCTATTCCAGAGATGGGGTAGCCTCTTGGAGACAATCCTCTCTCTCCAGCAGGTTTCGTTGATGTTGAATATTAGATTTAGGCCTTTTGAGCTGGTAATGCACAAGGAGTTAGACTTACTGATATGGAGCATCTCTAGTAGGGCAGGGTTCAAGATTGCCTTGTAGGCAAGACACAGATCACCACTGAGCAATATGTACAATAGAGAGTAAAGTGATTTGAGCTTGTCCACATAGGACAGGTGTTGGGAGGCCATGGATTCTCTTTGTGAGATATTTATGTGATCTTTCCAGTTGGTGCAGGTGTTTGGAGAGGTACATACCAAATGGGGAGTTATACTCTATTGGTCTAATGAGGGAGGAGTAGAGAGAGATGACCTTTTTTTCTGGATGCAATCCCTTTACTTATGAAATAAGCCAAGTAAAAGGCTTTTCTGACCATTGTCTCTACATGATGGTAGAATGTGAGATTGTTAACCTGTGTACCCAGGTCTCTCACCACATGTTGTGTGCTTAGGGGGTTTGCTGTTAATGTGGTAATCAGTAGGAGCTGATTTTGCTGAACAGTATGATAATACATTTTTTGCATTTAACTTAAGGCCATGACTTTGGCACCAGTCATGTGTTGCTGTGAAACCCTCTTGCAATATGTTAACATCATTTGGGGAGTCAATGACAGCACCCAACTTACGGTAATCAACAAAACTGGTCAGCCACAGGCCTTGTGTCTTTGCCTGGACCTCTGAGAAGTAGATACCAAACAGTAGGGTTCCTAGGAGAGATCCCCGGGGGCACCACTAGTAAGATCTGATGTTGGAGGTGGAGGCACCTATTTTGACCTTGTGGGTCCTATTCATGAGCCATTTGGCTACCCACCTGATGAAATGAGGACTTGTTCCCACCTTTGCCATTTAAATAGTGTGATATTCCCACCCTTTGCTGTCATTGGACCATTTTGAAAAGGTTGAGCTCCGCTAAGCAGTGCGCAAATCTGCTAAGCCGGTTTTAACATTGCTTAAAGGTAAAGTTGTTTTGCACTGTTTAACAGTGGGCAAATCCACTTAGCTGAGCTACCTGCTGCTTAGCATTCGCACCTTAGCAATGATTATACTTGCTAAGCATAGTTGAGCATGGCTCGCCATTGCTCACTTTTAATTTTTTAAATATATCAGAGGACTGACTTCATTTATTAAGTGGATATGATGTACTTTACATAACATCCTTCTATGTGCTTTCCTTACATTGGCAAGGGGAGTGACAATACTGTATGAGGCACTTGTGTGCATATGGGTGGTTTCATGTTATACACACTCACACTTTCATTGTACAATAGCTACACTACCCCGGTTCACAAAAAACAGTTGCTATATAATTTAAGTTTACAAAAATAATTTTAACACTACTTTCCCATATAAAAATAAGTTGCCTGTCTTGGTACCCTAACCATTACACTATTTCGGCTTGGAAATTTCACCTGTATATCTATATTTATCTCCTATGGGATGTTTAAGCTGTGGTAAGAGGAGGGCCATAACATGCACACCCACTTAGTTATGCTTAAACATTCATTAGCCTTGAAATAAATTATATTATTATTATCATTATTATAATATTATGTTATTTAAGTGAGTATTGTGGTGCTCTGACAAGTCATTGAGGACTGCATTTGTGAAATAATGGCATACATTTGGCTTTCAGTTCCTGCTAATACATATCCTGTTTTCTATCAAGCTTTCTAAGAGGGTAATTTTTCAGAGGTGTCCCTATTTTATTGCCCCCCCCCATTATTTATGCCTTTGTCAACATGGACTGATGTCAGGGAATATTGGCATACATTTGCTTTCAGACCGCTATCCTTCAGTAATTCATGCTAATGCATGACCTGTTTTCTATCAACTTTCTAAGTTTGTGAGGGCAATAATTATGATGTGTCCCTTTTCAGGGATTTATCCCCCATTATTTGTGCACTTGGACACATTTCCTGCTTTAGCAGGTTGTGGAGGTGTTGTACGGTACTTTTACAATGCAGGGGGTGTGTCACAGAACCTGTCACACCCCCCCCTGCATTGCCTTTCTGATGCCGTGTGCATTTCAGTGTCTATGGACACTGAAATGATCATTTATTTCATTTCAGTGTCCACGGACACTGAAATACTGGCAAATATTAGAGTAATTCTCTAATATTATGCCATATCCTATTAGAAAGTGCCATATGGCACTTTGAGTGGAGGGACATGTTTAATGTCCGTGCATTACTTGAACATGTGCCCTGCACTTGTTCATGGTTCGTGTCCGTGTAGGTTGAACAGCAGCGTGCCTTCATGAATATGAATGGTGTGCTGCTGTGCTATACCGACACAAAACACTCAGTGCAAGAACGATACTATTCTTGCACTGAGCTTATTGCATCCTGGGGACCGTCTATCTGTATAAGAATCTATGATCTTTGGTAATTGTAAGCTTTTCCTCCATAGAATTAAAACCCATCTTTTTTTTTTTTTTATTGTGAACTAACCAACATTACATAGTCTTTTAACAAAACTCTGTACAAATCATGCACTATTAAGTGAGTTTCTTGGAGAAAAACAATGCCTGCTTTATGCAAAAAAAAAAAAGCACATTTACATTTAAAGAAAGAACTTTGTAAGCTGACATAGTATGGCAGGTTTTACAATATTAGGATACATGTACTGATCCCCTACGATTTTCTAAAACAATTTAAAATATCATTTGTTATTGACAAATTATGAACTAGAGTAAAAATCTTAACTATATAAGCATTAAAAACTTTCTGCGTGGAATACAGTATTCCTTCCTTAATATGTTCACCATACAAGCCACAGAATTTCTAACCCATGACATCTAGTGGCAACTTTCTACTACTGCATGTTAGCAAACGAATTGAAGAAAAAGCAGTACTTAAGTTGTGTCTTTCGGCTTTTCCCGGTTAGAGGTCGCCACAGTGGAACTTCGGTCCGCTAATGATTGGCAGTAGATTTATACGTGCCAAGTTGCCAGCTCTGATGCACAACCTTCAACGAAGGTATGCCCATTCACACATGTCTCCACACAGAAGATGCTTTAGCTGAGAATCGAACAGGACAACGTCTTACTGTGAGGCAACATCGCTACCACAGCACCACCACCGCAGTTGAGTACTTATACAATACAATAAAAATGCTAAGGAAAATCACTGTTAATAAACCAGATTATACTTTTTATAAATAATGTATCATCAAATCAAAATATAGAACAATAACTACTGCTGTTTGTTAGTTACTGAACTATTACTAATACTGCATTAAACTTGTTTTATTCAGCCAAGTATACAGAGTTTCCACAATTATGTTCATTGTGAGTTAACTGAAACTGGTACTATTCAAATATGAAGTATTTTAAAATAATCATTCTTTCTACAAATAAAAAGATTTGATTTTACCACAACCACCTTTTGGATACATAATGAAAATGTCCACCTTTTTAGATCTAAAACGCACAACATTTTAAAATGCAGGCAAATAGTGACAGGTATATAAAGTATAAGAATTCATTAGTAACCCATGTTCATTGCACTTTTTCTTTCTTTTCACTGTTTTATTATCCATTTTATGTTATTTCATATTTTCTACACATGTAAAAACTTTGTAAACACCAGTTGAACAGAATCTCTTTTTAAATTCATATTGTACTAATATTCAGCAAATGTATCTCTATCAGTATAACATTCATTATATATAACCTTTTGTATATAATACTTTCCTGCTGTAAAATATCTTTTCCTTACCACAAACTGGGTGTTTCCAGTAGTTTCACACTGTTATTAAAAGGTAACCAACATCTCAGCAAAGCAATATACTTCAGGACTAATTATATATTATCCAAAAACAGTCCAATCTTGCGACAGGTTAGCGCTTGAGCCGAATAAAAAGAATATAATCAAAAAATACTGTAACAGCCAAGCGTGAGCAGGTACAGACCCTTGTTGTGTCAAATCAAATGAGAGAGTCCAGGCATATAAAATAGAAGTATTTAATCCACAATCAACGAACAGAAAGATAAGCGCTTTGAATGAAAATACATGTTGTGTATTATTCATCATGTTGACATGTTTAGCTAAAGCATTATGTATTGTGCCCCTTTTCATATGGTAAACATGTTCCCTCATTCGATCTCTAAGTGGGCGGCTAGTCTTCCCAACATAGAACGAGGAGCATAACTGACAAATAGCTAGATAGACAACATGTTGTGTCATACAATTAGCCTCAGCAGATATGCAAAAACATTTCTGTAAGTCTGGATGGAAAAAATGAGGTGTGCTATCTATAAAGGAACAAAAATTGCAATGCCCACAATTGCAATACATAATGCTTTAGCTAAACATGTCATGATGAATAATACACAACATGTATTTTCATTCAAAGTACTGGAGGTGATTACCCCTAACCCAAGAGGTGGAGACATCAAAGTTTATACAGAGGGCAAAGAAACAGAATGGATCATATTATTAAAAGCAGATAAAGGGTGTGGTTTAAACGAAAGGGCCTCAATCAGACCAAAATTGAGGCAAAGAAGGAATATCAAATGAACTCATTGTCATCTAACTTGATACATTTCTGCTTATTATATTATATACAGTTTTTATTCAATAAGAGCACACTTTTTATATATATACTTTTTATACTTGCTTTTATACATGCTTTTTGAACATAATATACATTTGTACCTTTGTATTTTAGCTTTGTTCTTACACATTTTTATTGTAACAGCTCCTGTCTTTTTAAAATTCTGTGGAATTTTTCACTAATTGTTTAATTTGTCAAACATTGATTGAGATCAGTATATATGGTCAAAGCACTAGAAGAGTTTGTCATAGATCTAAGCACTACTGCGAAAGCGCTTATCTTTCTGTTCGTTGATTGTGGATTAAATACTTCTATTTTATATGCCTGGACTCTATCTCATTTGATTTGACACAGCAAGGGTCTGTACCTGCTCACGCTTGGCTGTTACAGTATTTTTTAATTATATATTATATCGTGGCCATTTGGCTTGTCAATCATTCAAGTCATGCCCATTTTTGTTCAAAAATGTCCGGAAAGCTATTAAAACTTAACACTGCTAATTTAATTAATATAATGAACTTATTAAGTAATGGATTCTGTACGTGCATTACATTTTCAGTTAAAAACATTAAACACAATTCAAAAAGAAGTAAGGTAATATCTTTTCTGTAATCCAATTGGTCCATTGTATTCAACTTGAAGTAAAAAGGCAAAGGTTGCCAATTACTTCCTGAATGTCATTGCAAATGTCTCCATATGAAAATGGAGCCTTTACAGACTTTTAAGAGCTCCAGCCTGCTTCAGAAACCTTCTAAACAGCAACTAAAGGAAGTCGGTGGGAATTTTAACTTGTGAAGGGAAGCTTTAAAACAAAGAATGCTTCTGGGTTTATTATACAAGCCACAAGCAATTTAAAACATTAATTTTTAATCTAAATACTTATTTTTGGTGGTTATTCTTACTATTAAGTGGGAAATTAGCCATTTATATTTTGTTAATAAATACGTTAAGTAAACAATAACAGCCTAAACTTCAAAAAGTAAACCATTGTTCTAAATAAATGTAAGTGTATTGTTGTCATTTTAAACATACACCATTAACCACAGCATAACCCATCAAAGTAATGGAACAAAAAAAAGATAATTGTAAAAAAGCAGTTTAGCAAAACACCACTATATAGCTGTAACACCTTTGAACGTTTTTCCCTAGAGATCAATATTTTTTGTGACACACATACAGTTTTTCATTTCTGATCAAAAGTCATTAACAAATTCTGTAGTTTCACATGACATTTAGCTATTAATGTTTTTTCACTTTGAAAGAGAAGGTGAAAAGACAAGGGAACAAAACAAAATGCATCACCTTGTTTGTGTGATTCCAAGGTGACTTAAAACCATCTTATATTGCAATATATTACAAAATAAGGTTTTGAATTATTTGTCTCTGGGTTTTTTCTTTTCTTTCACAGACCACTCTTTTTTTTATCTTGTTAATGTGGTACTGGTGTCCTTAATTTCTGTTGAATTTAAGTTTCTTTGTTGTACAAAATTGTTAGCTTTTTCAAGTGTTTCAAATGTCATTAGTCCTTCTGGTAAGCAAAGTCTTATTTTGGCAGGGAAGATTAGTTCAGATTTAATACCAGCCTTTTTCAGTGATTTTATAAGGGGGATGCATGCCTTTCTTTTTGAAATGACAATAGAAGAGCAGCCATTGTCAAATCTAACAATTTAATCCCCTATTTTCAAAGGAGAGAGAGCCCGAGCAGACTTTAAATTAAAATTCTTGTCTTGACTTGACATAAATTTAATAATAATGGATCTAGGTTGAGTACTTTTGCTATTTGAGGTGTTTGTGGATAATGATCTATGGGCTCTCCCAATGCTGAAAGTTAAAAAAGATTCCAGTAGATTTAAAGTGTTTGTGAGCCAAGTGGTTAAGAAATTAGCCATGTTGTCTCCTTCCATTTTCTCCGGTATGCCATAAATTCTAATCTCCGGTATGCCATAAATTCTAATACGCCTTCCAGACCTATTCTCCAGGTCATCAATTTTGTTAATAAGTTTGTTGTTTTGTTGTAGAAGAAAATCCTTACTTTTCCCATGTATTAATCTGCAGTGAATGTCAGACACAGATTCTTCTAGTGCTGCAATTTGACCTTTTTGTAGCTTCAGGACATCATTTAATAGTTCAAACTGTTTAGTAGCATTTTCTTTTATTTTGTCAAATTTAAAGTCAGGTTTATCTTTTCAGCATTGAATCTTGAATGTTTGTAAGGATGGACTGCAGTTCTTTTTCACAGAGTTGACCTGTTGAGTAGTCTTAGAATGATTCATGTTCCTTCAGTTGTATTTTCTTTACTTTTTTTCTTTAAATTTTGACAGGAAAATATGAAAATTATAAGATGAAAGTTAACACCGATATCAGCTTAAGGCTTCCAGATTTTTGTTTTATTACTTTCAAGTAGATATATCAACGATGTATTTTCAAATAAATCCTGTCAGAAGTTATGAAATACTGCAAAACAGAAAATTTGTGCTACTTTTAGCCTTCCATCCAAGCCATGCCCCCAAGATTATAGTTCCAACAACCAGTCAAACTTAAAACAGTAAAAATGTCTGTCAAGTCATATAGCATGATTTGCCTTTTAGACACAAACATGAATATTGAAAAAAAAAAAAAAATGAAAAGCAATTGAAAAAAGGGAGTCAGAACTAAAAGGGGAAAATTACAGTAACTAAATCTAAAGAATAAAAGGTGTATGTGAAATTACAGTGCCATCACTGCAGAGCTCCAGGAGTTAATGCTTTTGAACTATCTAAAGTCATATTAGCAGAATCTACTGAGCTCCTTAGATACCTATCCTGATATATTTTTTCGAAAATAAAGAGGGTCACTCAAGTCAGAGTCTCCATCCAATGACACCAAACATAACAGCTAGGGTGGTGGGAGGCCTGAAATATGTCCTTGAGCAGTATAACAAGACCACCTAAATGAAGCTCAGCACATCTGCATACTCTTGTATTCCATGTTTTCTTGTCTTTTCACTGTCAACCATCTGGATGAAAGATAAGGTTGTCTTATAGAGGAAAGCAGCCTCTGGCAGAAAGAATACATTTATCTTGGTACATAACATCACTGTCTCTACCATGTTTTGGGTATCCATGACTTCCCCATTATGTAAGATCTTCAGTCTTATATAATATCTTCAATCTGTTGAAATACTGCAGAAAGCATGTAATGCTTCTTAGGTTTAGCAGAATAATGACATGCAAAACCTCTCACTTCTTCAGTGAAACATATTCTTAAAATCCTGATCCATCCTTATGACATGAGCATTAAATAGCACTTTCCCCTTGTCAATGCAGTAAACAGCATAGAAACATTCTCTATGAAAGAGAGGAAATGAACAATTATAGATCTGGATGTGTTACTGTTTGGGTTAACAGAGCTCAGCAGATTCATTACTTTTAACAGATATGCTGATTTTAAGGAGATCACATCACACCTTCAACCTCTTTTGTAGGCAAAAAAATAGAGGCTCTTCTTGTAAGACTGATTCTCAGGCTCTTCAACTGTTAACATAAATCTGTTACTCAGAATAGGTCACCTAAAAGATGTCAATATTTATGAGAAACATTCTAGTTCAAGGCAGAAAAGAAAGTTTTAAGATGGTGCATATCAACATGATAAAACTAACTGCTGGGAGTGTAAACCATGCTAAAGCATGCTGGGAGTGTAAACCATGCTAAAGCATTCTCCTACTTTTATTCTGTTTGTAACAGCAATGCAGGTTACCATCAGCTACATCCTATACTTATCTAGCTATGTTTCCTTTATTATTTTTTTAGAGTGCACTGGATATTTTATTGCACATGTTAGGGCTTGTGCTTCAAGTATCTCATGAGCATAAAACAACACTGCCTCTGTTATCAGCCAAAATATTCATATAATTTTTAACACAACTGTCAAAGAAGATGAACTAGCCATTACTTACCAGTTACAAGCAATGCGGCATTTGTACTCATTTCTGAGAAAACTGTTTCATTCCCTCTCATGGTTGAATATGCACAGGTGTACTCTCCCATGGATGAGTTTAAAATAGGTGTCTGAAATTTAAAGGCTCTACCTGAAGAAATGGCAAACGTGATATTGACTTTATTTTTGTAAAGGTAAAATCCATTAACATCTTGCGACTTGGAAACAGTGCAGAGAATGTCCACACTTTCTCCAATAATGTAGACAGTGTATGGTGGAAAAATTTTAATACTGGGTTTTGTGAGATGTCCTAAAACAGAAGCAGATGAATGTTGACACTGTTAATTTCAAATTACAGACTAACATAAGCAGTAAATATAACAGCATATCTTTAAAAGTCTGCATTGCCATACTAAATTAATAATCCAAAGAAAAGATAAATTATGAATCTTAATTTCTTGAGCTGCATAACTTTATAAACATTGAAAGAGCACTACTGACCAAAAATAGCCAGTTATGGAAAATGTCATTTGTATCACATTGGCTCCATTCTGGGCATCTAATAAGTTTACTAAACTGATACAGATGTTTGGCCAAAGCTAAGTTAGTCAGTGGTAATTTGGATATAAATCAATGGATACTGCTTAAGGAACAGCAGTTCTAAGTACAGAATCTTTTGAGCCAGAATTGCCAATGTCTCAGAATGCTGAAATACTCTGAAGTACCAACTTCTCAGTATTCCAATCATCAGAGTGTGCGTGTGTGTGAGTGTACAGATAGAGCTAGAATAAGGTGTGTGTGTCTTGTTTACTGTTAATATTAGGGGAAGGGGTAGAGTTAGGGATGGTGTAATGGGTGTGTGTGTGTATTTCTCTTGTATAATATTAGGGTCAGGTATAGGGTTATAACTAACATTAGGGTTTGGGATGGAGTAAGGGTTAGGAATAGGGATAACACATATGAGGAAGGTACTGCAAGGCAACAGGTTCATCTTTGCAGCACCTTTCCTCCAGACTTTTACTATAACTATATTCAGAACACTGAATAAAAATAAAACTTTGTTCAGCTCCTTTTCCTGATAAACCACTAAATTTTGCACACCACCAATACTTCATTATGCAAGTGTACAGCTCTGACAGTAGAGAATGTTGGATGAAGAAGGTTAGTATGGCAGGTACAACCCTCCCCAAACTGTCCTCCAGATGGGGGGTCCTGAATGCTTGTCTGATAATAATGACACATACTTTCATTAGTAAACACGACTGACTATAATATGGCTCTGCATATTGTAGCATTAGTGAATCATGATACTGTATTTAGTAATCGAATCATAGGATTTTCAGTACTTCAGAGGGACATGGTACTTGCCTATTTATGTATCATTTCCAGACTGCAATGGGTATCACATGAAATTCCATGCATACTTCTGCATTTCATAAATTGATACCGCTGTGCCTGTCAAAGTAATAAAAGTACTTTTCACAGCACAATCATTCAACTAATATGACAATTGTTAGCTTGACATACATTTCATTTATTTCCATTTTAACTGAGAATTGTCCAGCTATGAGGCCCCATCATTAGTAAATTCCCAAGAAGAAGAAATTCTCCAGATAATCAAACAAGTAATAAATAGCAATGTGTAAAATAAAGTTATTATTATACTAATACAGATGTTAGACAATATGGTAAAACAGGTACGAATGTAAGGTACTTACATATTATTGCAACCACACACTGCCAGCTTTCTCTCCGGCCACCTAACATGTTAATGTTCATATTCTAATGCATCTAAAGCATACTTACAGCTACCGGAATGACTGTGTGTGGTTTGGTGATAACCTGGAGGAATGTATGCTACATCTGACATTGTTTTACTATCTTGGAGTATTCCCCCCTGTTGTGAAGTATAGCAGTCTAAGAGTTAGTACACATATTTAGCATGGTTGTGAGGACACAGATTTCAAGCAAGTCATCTAATCTAATATGATTGCATTGGAAAATATTGCAGAAATAAAGCTGATAACAGAAGAAGTTGACCTTTTCCCCAACAACAACAAAACATATTCAGACAAGCTCTTCTGTGACACTGTTTTCCAAGGGGAAGTGTGGTTGCATAACAGCCAACCCAGAAACTGTTGCCAAGCGTAGTTGTGATAATACTTTCTTTAAAAAAAAAAACTCATATGTATCTTCTGCTTATTTTCAGCGTGGTTGCAATAATACTTTTTTTTTTTTTATGCAACCACGCTGAAAAAATAACAGCACCATTACATAGAAGGACATGTTTAAAAGCGTATGGTTACCGTTTTATCGAAACCCCATATTCTCAGCATTCATGGCATTCTCGGCAGCATGTTAGTTCATTGAGAATGGAATATTGCCGAGAATGCTGACAATGTGTGGTTGCGATACTATGTGAGTACCAAATGCAATGTAATAAAGGTGTGTTGTAAAAATCTGACCTAATAATGTTACACTGGAAATGTGTTTCTAGTCTATGCACATTTGTTTTTAACTTTGCACAGTATCTGGTCTTTTCTGGATCTGTGTCTCATTGCTACTGTCTATTAAATTATGAAAGCTACAGTAATTCATTCAACACTCAAAAACATGGTTAAGCACAAAGTATAAAGTGTCTTTGCATGCTGTACATGCCTTTGTGAGTATGTATGTGGTCATCTGTTAATATATGTGTGTGTGTGTGCGCGCGCGTGCACGTGCGTGTGTTATGTTTGAGCAGTTACCCTGAGGAGTTGTGTATATCAAGGCCGTGTGTCGGTAGTTACCCTGAGGAGTTGCGTATATCAAGGCCATCTGTGTGTGTGTGTGTGCTGTGTGTTGATAGTTACCATGAGGAGTTGCGTACATCAAGGCCATCTGTGTGTGCATGCATGGATGTGTGTGTTTGTGTGTGCGTGAGCACGTGCATGAATGTGACTGTGTGAGTATATGAGTATCTGTGCGTGTGACTAAGAGTATGTGAATGTATGTATTTGTGCATCTTAATATCTGGCAGTGTGTGTGTGTGTGTGTGCATAGGTATCTATATCTGTGTGTGCGTGTCCCCGCACGCATGTGTATGTGCAGTTGTTTGCCACATCATCCATCCAAACTCCAAAAATACACTTAAAACAGGAGAAATTACACATTCCTGATTTTTTTTTCATTGTATAATGTGTACCTAAACTGTATGCTCAGTGTCATCAAAATGTTACAGTGCGGTGGTGGTGCTGCGATAGCGTTGTTGCCTCACAGTAAGACGCTGTCCAGTTCGATTCTCAGCTAGAGCGTCTTCTGTGTGGACATGCGTGAATGAACGTACCTTCGTTGAAGGTTGTGCGTCAGAGCTGGCAACTCAGCCCGTAAAAATCTGCTGCTAATCATTAGCGGACCGGAGTTCTGCTGTGGCGACCTCTAACCGGGAAAAGCCAAAAGACACAACAAGATGTCGTCAGAGCTATAGGAAAAGATGGGTCAGGAGAAGCAGCTGTCTCAGGCAACAAGTTGTAGGGTACTGGGAGCAATTTGACAGTTCATCAACTGTCAATAAGCCATCATAATTGTGATCACTTAATACCAGCTTATAAACAAACTGTTTCAAGACGCACATACATGGGGGGCGTGGCCAAGGATGAACACAGGATAGCAGCAGATTTCTTCAGCTCCACCAATTTCATTACATTGACAGGAATTAATTACTTAAAAAATTAATTCTTGAAGTAATTTTCTTTCTAAATATGTTTGTTTTATATAGTTCTTGAACTATATCTAAAAAAGAAAGGAAATATTAATAATATTCCTGTCAGAAATTACTTTGGAAATTTTCCTGTCAGTTTATCAGTCTGAAATGAGTTCCAGTAAGACAAATTCTCAAGACTCCAGCATCAAGAAAGAACTTCAGTCTCTGATAATTATAGTCCAGCAACTTACTGCTAAGATGGATAAAATGGATACTAAAATAGACACTTTCATAGAAAAAACTACAAAACAAATAGACTTGTTACATATGGACCTGCAACAACAGAAGATCCAGATGACAGGCATAGAAGAAGCTGTGAATGACGTGGAAAATAAAATACAAGAACAGGAAATCAACATTGAGTTTCTGCTGAAACAAAATACACATTTACAAACAAAGCTGGATGACCTGGAAAATAGATCTAGGCGCAATAACATTAGGATTTTTGGACTGCCAGAAAATATTGAAGGTAACAATATTACTTCTTTTTTAACAACATGGCTCCCTAAAACTTTAGCTTTACCAGAAGCATTCTCTTTTGGTATCGAAAAAGCACATAGATCTATAGCTAATACTAATTCTAACAAAAACTATCCTAGATCAGTTATAGTTAGATTTCTATCATCTTTTGATAAAGAGATGGTTCTTAAATCTGCTTGGGCTAAAGCTCCTGTTAAGTTTAATGAGACAACTGTGCGTTTTGACAATGACTATTCTTCCATGGTAATTGCTAAAAGAAAAGTTTTTCTGCCACTAATAAGGGAGCTTAAAAAAGCACAGTTTAAAACATACCTACTGTTTCCTGCCAAGCTTAAAATCTTCCTTCCTGATGGTCCTAAGGTCTTCGATGATTTAGACTCTGCTTTACTGTTTGTCAAAGAAAAAAGGATTTTGGATAAAATAGAAGAAATGGAATGGGCTAGTTCTTCATTAAAGAGATTGGCAACTGAAGCTTCCTGGAAGACTTCAGAGAAGAAGAAGAGACTAAAAACAAATGATTTGTTATATATTTTTCTCTCTCATCATTTTAGTTCATTATTAATCTTTTGAATATAGTTCCTGCATTTCCAGAAAGCCACAAATATTTTGGAAAAGATTTAATCAAAGTTATTCTCTATGTGCAAAGAAATGTTTTGTTTCATAACCAGTCAAAATGCCTGAGGATTTAATGGCAGGCTGTGACTCGATTTGTTTTTCTTTCTGAAAAAAGTAAGGTTAGTAATTTGATACATTTTTTATCTTTACATTTTTTTTCTCCTTTTATTATTTTCTTTGTTTAAACAATGACATTCTATTTAGATTATGTAGTGGGTAAAGGGTGGGGAGGGCAGGGAGAGAACAGTAATGAAAATATCATTAATAGAATAATAACATATTTATTTCTTGTAAAAGTTTATAAGTTCTTCAAATGCTATTTCTAATTATACTTTCTTGATTATACTGCTTATGCTTGTTTGTAAATAATCTGTCATGCTTTAACTAATAATAATCAGAACTAAATAAGAGTAAATAATATGTTTTATTTTAACTCTATTAATATAAACAGTAAGTAACATTCCATTGTATATACTTCTTACAGCTTTCTCTTACATTTTTTTATTTCTGCCTCACTCCTTTTATTTTCTACTCTCTTTTCTTTTCTTTATTAATATATAGAAATGCTTTAGACTGTGTGGGCACAGTGAATAATAGGATTTGTATGAAAATTGAGTTGGGAGAAGAATGCTGAGTTTTATTGCTTGTTGGTAATTTTGAGTTTAATTTCACTTGCATAGAGGCTGTGATGATCTGTGGAATACATTGTGGAGGTTCTGTCATGTTTAGATGCATTTACACTGCTAAATGAATGTTTGTCACTAGTTTTTAATAAGTTTCCCGCCAAAATGTTAAGAGAGACAATCTGGGATGTGGGCTGTCTTATGCACAATGTCCTTGAGTTACCTCAGAATCTTCAAATCACAGAATTCTCACAGAGAAACTGAAAGCAGTTAGTATAAACACTGACAAGGTTATCACACTGACACACCACAGATTCAGAAAAAATACTCTGTTCATAAAATATGTCAGTTATAATGAGTTTAAATGATGTAGTTTCTTGTAGTAAGTAAATGTCTTATTTTAGAAGGCATAAAAATGAAACATTTATTTAAATGTTTTTGAAAATCTACTTAACAGCAGCATAATAATCTGTGTTAAAAATTTGTGTTCCAAACATATACTTTACTATAACTCATTTAATTCATCTGATTGACAAACATAAATAATCTTATAACTCTATTCTGGAAGAAATGTCATGTGATATATTTTAAAGCAGTAGGTTAGCATGATTGTAAAATCTGGTTACCAATATGTGTTTGCTGTGCATTATTTTGTATAAAGCAGACAGATTTATTCTAGGGACAGCAAGTAGGATAGTGCTCTACTAACACACAACTCAGTGAGATCAGATATATATATATATATATATATATATATATATATGTGTGTGTGTGTGTGTGTGTGTGTGTGTATGTATGTGTGTGAGTGTGATGGCTTTTTTTTCTGAGAATCTGCATAACTATCCAATATGATTTATAATAATTTCTATGAATACAATATTTTACTCTATTGACAAAATGAATGTTTGCCACAAGTTTTAATAAGTTTCCTGCCAAAATGTTAAGGGAGACAATCTGGGATGTGGGCTGTCTCATGCATAGTGTCCATGAGTTTCCTCAGAAGCTTCACTCACAGAATTTTCACAGAGAAACTGAAAGCAGTTAGTATAAACATTGACAAGGTTATCACACTGACACACCACAGATTCAGGAAAAATACTCTATTCATAAAATATGTCAGTTATGATGAGTTTGGATGATGTAGTTTCTTGTAGCAAGTAAATATCTTATTTTAGAAGGCATAGAAAATGAAACATTTATTTAAATGTTTTTTGAAAATCTACTTAACAGTAGCATTATAATCTGTGTTAAAAACTTATGTTCCAAACATATACTTTACTATAACTCATTTAATTCATCTGATTGGCAAGCATAAATAATCTTATAACTTTATTCTGGAAGAAATGTCATGTGATATATTTTAAAGCAGTAGGTTAGCATGATTGTAAAATCTGGTTTCTAATATGTGTTTGCTGTGCATTATTTTGTATAAAGCAGACAGATTTATTCTAGGGACAGCAAGTAGGATAGTGCTCTACTAACACACAACTCAGTGAGATCAGATATATATATATATATATATGTGTGTGTGTGTGTGTGTGTGTGTGTGTGTGTGTGTGTGTGTGTGTGTGTGTGTGTATATGTATATATGTGTATGTGTATATGTATGTGTGTGTGTGTGTGTGTGTGTGTGTGTGTGTGTGTGTGTGTGTGTGTGTGTGTGTGTGTGTCTGTGTTTATGTGTGTGATGGCTTTTTTTTTAGGTAATAACGCAGGTGTTTCTGAGAATCTGCATAACTATGCAATATGATTTATAATAATTTTTATGAATACAATATTTTACTCTATTGACAATAATGAGTTTAAGTAAATGCTCATATACAAACAATACAAGATTTTTTTGGAAGCTGTTGATAGAATTCACATGACAGAAAATAAATGCATCTTAATGCATGTAATGTCTGAATCATATTAGCCAAAGTTTTTGATTTAAATGAATGTTAGAACATAATTTTCTCTCCTCTTGATTTCTAACATTAAGATTATTTGAATGCTATTAGAATTCAAGTGTTATATATTACATAGATCTATATAATAGTATGAACAGTTTTAAAAAAAAAAAAAAAAAAGTTTATTTTAGTTTATATGATGCTGTTTTACCAAATGTGTAGTTTTGTCTTGATAGATAATTGAATTGAAAACTGTTAACCTCAGTTAAATATAACTAGTATTAAATTGATAAGGTGGTAGCTGAGGTACTGCTGCTTAGGGTAGGGGTTAACTTGAGTAGTAAATACTGCTCTAAGTTGGAGTTTTCAACTCCAGGCGGGATGCAAGGTTTAATCCTTACATTATTTTCACTTGTTCATTGTTATATGTATATAGTTTTGACATCCACAATATATTTTGTACACTCATTGTCACTACAAACAAAATTGAATCCTATACAAAATCCCATAAGAGATTTAATAAATACAGCTATATTTAAAGGTACACCTAAAAGAGGAGATGTAACATTATTTATCTTGTTATTTGTTATTTCGTTCATAAGATTCTTGAGTTTTAAAAATGCCAAATGACATCTTTAAAAGGAATTTCTTTAAACATTAATGGATTGAATAATCCGTGTAAAAGGGCAAGCCTAATAAGATACGTTAATCTACACAAGACCAATCTAGTCTTCCTGCAAGAAACCCATCTCTTGAAAAAAGATATTGATAAACTAGCCACTAATAAGTATGCAGTATTGGTTAGTTCAGAGCACACTCAGAAAAAAAGAGGAGTGGCTATTTTATGGAATAAAAGTATGCCCATTCCTAAAACCATAAAGTCTTATCAGGATGACAAAGGAATGTTTTGTATGGTTACAATACAAATTAATGGGAAGACTTACACTTTAATTAATGTATACTGGATACCTGGAATTGGTATTAATACAGTGAAACATCATATTGATAAGATCATATCATTCTCTATAGGGGATATTATTTTAGCTGGTGATTTTAATTGTATACTACATGAAAGTGATACTACCACTATAAAGAAAAGAAGAATTACATCTAATGCAAAACATTTAAATGATTTTGCTAATTCTTATCATTTGAATGATATTAATAATCAGATAGAGTCAAAATCATTACCATACACCTTTTTTCTAACAGATACAAAACTTATTCAAAATAGATAGGGTCTTTATTTCTAACCAGATGGTAACAGATTTAATTAATTCCAAAATCATTTCATGTCCTATATCTGATCATAACTCAATTGTTTTGAATTCATGATAAAAAATACTCATAATGTTCAGATCAAAAGGATACCAGCATACTTAACTCAGCTAAAAGACTATAAAGAATATATACTTTCAGAAGTACAACATTTTCTAGACATAAATAATACTCCTGAAGTCTCCATTGTCTATGTTTGGGATGCCTTAAAATCATATCTATATGGACAAAGTATCAGATGGTATAATAACAAAAGGAAATCTTGGGATAAGGAATTGTTAGATATTCAAAGTAAACTAGACTCTTATAAACATAATAATAAAGAAAATATTATGGACAAGAAAGTTATTGAAGAAATAAACAAGCTAAATGAGAAATACAAAGAAATGTTAACTCATAAAGTTAAAATAACTTTAGAGAAATACAAGTTTTCGTCTTATTCAATAAGCCCCAAATACTTACATAGACTTAAAAATAAAACAAAAAGATTGAATAAACAAAACCATATCAAAGAAATCTTTTCTCTAAGGAAAAAGAAGAATGTTTCTAGTATACCAGAAATACTGGATGAATTTAGAAATCGCTTTCACAAGATTAACCATAACAACATTAACATGGAACCTAAAGATAAAATAAAGGAGTTTATAACCACAAACATGAATGAAAGCAATAAACAACAGATTAAACTATTGGACAAGAGTATTTCATATACAGAAGTTATTACACAAATAAATAAGCTTAAATCAAACAAAGCACCGGGTAATGATGGTATTATACCAGAGATATATAAAATCCTTTCTAAAACTACATATTCATTAATACATAAGGTTTTTATTCTGGCCCAAACTGAGTTAATTCTTGGCAATATACATTTATTTCACCAATTTTAAAAACTAATAAAGATCCAACTAGATGTTCTTCATATCGACCCATCTCATTACTTAATGTTGATTATAAAATGTTTATGAGTGGTCTTGCAGATAGATTGAAGACAATTATCACCGGCATTATAGACATAGATCAGACGGGCTTCATTGTAAATAGAAATACTTTTGATAATATAAGAAGAACTTTAACATTAATTGATTTTGCAAATAGGAAAAAGAAAGATTTAACACTTATTAGTCTTGATATAGGTTCAGCATTTGATTCAGTAAGTTGGGACTATCTGTTTACCTTACTGAAGTGCACAAATTTCTCTGATGCATTTGTAAATTTAATTGAGCATTTATACAAAGGAACGCTGGCTTATATTAAGGTAGGAACATATGTTTCACAAAAATACCCATTCTTAAAGGTACAAAGCAAGGATGTCCACTTTCTCCACTATTATTCACTTTAGTAATGGAGCCTTGGGCTAATTTGATTAGAAACAGTACTGACATAGAGGGTTTTGAAATAGAAGAAAATACAACATCAAAAATTCAACCTTTGCAGATGATGTTCTAATTACATCAGCAGGATCTAATTCTTCTATGCAGTCTTTATTTGATAAAATGATGAATTTTAAAAGTATTTCTGGTTTAATATTCAATGAAGAAAAACTAAAATACTACCTATATATACACGAAAAATACTCTCATTAGTGATTTTACTAAATATGTACCCAACTCAGGTCAGATAACTTATTTAGGTATAATACTATCTAAAGATATTAAATCTATTATATATAATAACTATAATACCTGTTTTCTTAATATACAAAATCTTTTAATACCTGGAATAATATGTTTTTACTATGGAGGAGAGACTTACAATTATTAAAATGATAATATTCCCCAAGATTTTATACTTAATACAATCAATAATACTTTCACCTACAAAAATAACTATCAAGAAACTGAATACACTAATGTTAAATTTCTTATGGGCACCTAATAGACCTAGGATTGCATTAAAGAAACATACTAATAGCTGGTCTCAAGGGGGTATTTCTTTTCCAGACTTTAATTTATATATTATCTCTTCTATTATAAAAGTTATTACTTTATTAATAGATTGGTCATATGTCTCAAAATGGAAAGATTATTGGGAGCTAATTAGTATGTACTTCATGAAAATCTCCTTAACACATAAAAATATGATTATAAATAACTCCATGTTGTGGTTGCTAAAGGAATTTTGTACTTCACCTATTACACCTAAACATATGGTCTGTTACCCATTAAATATTATTATTAGTTATCGTAACTTTATATTCATGCACCCTAAGTATAGGGAATGGAATTTTATTGTATTCCCTATAATTTATACTCAGGGTATGCTTATGTCATCTACTTCTGAAGGAGCTAATTTAGCTATAGATAATAATCTAAAGTACTGGTATCAGCTGATATCTGATAATAAAGTTAAAAATCTAGATTTCTTAAAACAAGAATTTGATCTAAGAGAAACTTGCTGGTTAGAGGTTCAGATCTTTAGACAACATCTCATTGATAGAATAGATCTAATGTCTATAACGGTTAAAGAATCTATTCCAAAACTGATTGATTACTTGATAATAAATTTACAGCATAAAGTTTCTGATAAAGGTAAACTTTCATATATACATAAAATTATCAGACAAGAAACTTTTTACAATGTAGATTCATACTGGAATTATTTCACCTCTATTAATGGGGACCCACCAACTCAACAAGATAAACAATATATATTGGAATCTGCTTATAGAACTACATCTTCCATTGTCTGGAGACTTTATACATGGAAATTTTTACATAGATCTTTTTATACACCTTTGATGATGAATAAAATTAATAACAAAGATAATCTATGTAAGAGATGTAATGTAGAAATTAATGCTGACTGGGCTCATATGTTTTATGACTGTATGAAAGTTGAAAGAATACTGGAAGTCAATTAATGAATTTTTGCAGTCTCTTTACAGATAATTTCATTATTTCTAAGTCTCTTATATTATTCAACACACCTGTACTTCAATGTGTTAAAAAGATTAAGCTTCCCTTGTTATGGTCTATCCTAGCAGTGGCTAGGAAAATAATAACTAGAAATTAGATTTCAGATACACCTCCTTCGTTCAATGAATTTAAAAATGTTATGAATATAATGTGTCATATGGAAATAAGCACAATTAGAATGAGAACAACTAGAAAAACATCACATTTTATTGTATGGGATAATTTACAAAATTTGTTAAAAAAATTCTAATTTCAATAGCACAGTATTTTAGTTTAATTAATTGATCTGATTGTAGTGGATGTCTTTGTAAATACTTTAGTTGTTTTGTTGAATATTATAATAATACCTATTTTTAATTATTTGTATAAAATATTTATGATATTTCTCTTATATGTTAAAACAATAAATTTGTTTTAAAAAAAAAAAAAAGACGCACGTACGTAAACTCAATTATAAATCAGAAAATATATGTAAGATGAAAGTGCAAAACTGAAAGTAAGCAGTTTTCTATTCATCCTTCTAATTTTCTTTATGATACTTGTGCGAACAATTTGAACAGGAATTATGTAAGCAGATTTGACTACAACCCCCCCCTAACTGATAAAATAAAATGTTTATATAATTGTCATAGTCATGATATTTTATTTTATATAAAAAAGTCTTTCTTGCACGTGAGTTATGTTTGCTGAAATGCACCGTTGAGCTGTGATCTGGGGAAGACATTCTTGAGGTTAAGGAGTTCATAAACAAAAATGCAGCATTCTGAATATTCATTCTATGCGCTTATTTGCACACTGTTATGTTTCTTTTCCAGCATTATTATTTCGTCTTCCTTAGGTGAATACATTTGATATTTTTTTAATTATCATTTTGTAAATATGTATTTCAAAGTCACAGTGATGTTCATTTCATATACTTCACTTTAGTCTGATGTCCATAGGGCCACAGGTGCTTACTATGATATTGGTATGCAAAGAACATAAGAAGTCTACACCCTGCATTCCCATGGTAATTGATAGCCTTTATATTTTGCAATATGAATCTCACAGGATCAGTGGAACAAGTATTTGCTGGGATATCACATGCTTCCACTATCCACAAAGGGTGCTAAATGGGGGGGGGTGAATCTGAAGTCACCCACACATTCAGCAAAGTTATGCCTGAACAGAGTAAGAGAATGCTTTTCTTTATGTGGAAGAGAAGACAGCTACATACTTATCCTTCCAGCATATTCTGTTAATCTTGCAAATGAGATTGAGGTCCCTTGAGTAGGTATTCATGCTACTACTGGGCTATGAATAACAGGTATGACAATGCAGTCTGTTGAGACTCTATACATGAGGTAGAAGTCATATCTCTGTAGCTTGTGTGATACCAAGAAAAGAGAGATGGTTTGTTTAGTTTTATTTAGACCATTGATTTTTGTGGAGAATTATGATAATTTTATATATATATATATATATATATATATATATTCTAGACAAGCACTTACTGTAAGGGGTATTATACACAATTGACCTAATGACTGTCAAGTACAATGGAACAATGATCTCACTGAATATGGATGCCATACCTTTAGATATAAGTTGTGGGATTTAAAAAGAATCCTTAATATATTGTTTATTGTCAGGACAGTTTTCCAGATTCCTGACTATGGGATCATTTTTAAGGGGAATGCTGTCAATGTAATAGTTAGAAAGTGAGTCATGTTTGCTCAAGGATACAATTATACATTTCTTGGTATTTAGTTTTAATCTGTGGTTTTGGCAATGACTGTTTGGGAAAGGCCCTCATATAGGATCATGGTGTCCTCTGGGGAGATTATAATGGTGCCGAGTCTGCAATTATCAGCAGACATGATCAGCCACAAACCATTAAGTTCAGCTTTCACCTACAGGAAATAAGTGGTTTTATATATCACACCATCAGACTTTTGAAAGATGTAATATTGAACCCAAAAGTCCAGTCTGAAACCGCACAATAACGAACACAGAACAGCGATTTTTTTTCCCAGGGAAAAAAATTGCTTTTCCCTAACCAAAAAAAACCACATAAACCTTAAACTAAAACTAAAGTGGAGGGCAGCACCCTCCACACCCACCCTACTTAAATATACAAACTCCGAGATCACACCAGAGTGGAGGAAATAGCAAAGCCCCGAAAACAGCCCACCAATTTTTTTCCCTGGGAAGAAAATCGGTGTGCCGTGGATTCACTATTTTTGCATTTCAGACTTTTGGGTTTGATATTACATCATTTGAACATATACAAGTTCAGTGATGTGATATAGACCCGAAATTCGTGCCAGAGAGAAGTGCCCCTGGGACTCAACCAGAAGTGGTGGTCCACTAGGGACTGGGCTTTTAGGGTACGTAGTGCCACTCAATCATCCTTCCTGTTTTCTATTTATCTGCCATTTTGGTATCCAGTGATTTATATAAGGGGTGACATTTAGCTGGGGGAGTGTATCTATGATGCCCATATGTGGGATAATGTTTAATGCTTTAGAAAGGTGCAGATATGCAGTGTGACCTGATTTGCCCACATCCATTTCCTCAGTGACCTTTTCAAAGAAGTCTCCCTTGTTAAGTAGGCAGGATCTGCTCTTGATGAATCTGCGTTGGGTCGAGAGTTATTAGGTTACCTATATCCCTGTTTAGTAATTTTATAATGATCCTTACAGATATGGATGGTCAAGATTACAGATCAATACATAACTTTGCTTGTTGTAGATCTACCTTTGTGCAAGGGAATGCTGTTGCTGCCCTCCATTCATCTAGCAAAAAGCCTGTTTTCAAGATAATGTTGAATACCCTTTGTAGGGTGTGTATGAAAATTGAAGTTTCAGGATAGCCAGCAGGCAGCCTACTATATTATCTGGCCCCACAGATAAAGTTCATGGTCTTAGATGTTACCTTGATAACTTGATCTGAGAATGGAAGGTAGATGTGGGTATTTAATTGGAGAATATTGGGGGAGGGTTGAAATTAGATCTAAATTTGACCATAATTAGATTACCCATGTCCTCAGGGTCTGAGTAAGTGATATAATTTACTATTTGCTCTGCTCAGTGATGGGCATAGTTTCTGAAATTTCTAACATGTTAAATCCAAACGAGTTAGCAAACTCACATTGGACCTTAAAAATAAATTCAAATAAAAAATATAGTTAGAGAAGGCTTTCTGGTTATTTCTCACCTGAGTGATACTTTTACCTCATACTTGGCTTTGGATAATTTGAGAAGGATTCAGTGATCCCTGTTTAGCTTATTAACAGCATTTTTGTCTTTATAAGAAATAAATAAAAAATAAGTTTGCAAAAATGAATCTATTATAGAGATTGTTAATATTAGGGTTCCACCATAAGGGTTTACTTAGAAACTTCTAATTAAATTTATTTCTGAGGACAGTTGCATCTATGTAACTATTTAAATGTGCATAGAACTTAGCAGCAATCTATTCTGCATAAGTTGTGGTAAGGTTGAACTGGAAGGGTTTTTTTAATTCAATCAGGTCATCACTCACTTTTAGTAGATTAGTGTCTAAATACCAAGATATTGGAGATGCTTCAGTCTTGAGGCGAATATGACTGAGCTGTGGTGTGGTTTGACCACAGAGGAGGTTATTATAGGCAGGGAGCAAAGCTATCTAATATTAATAAAGACCAGGTTTAGAATTTTATCTCCCTTGATTGGGATGCAGACTAACTGTTGAGTGAGTTTGTATTCATGAAGTCCAGAAATCCCTGTGCATACATGTTTGAGGATATATAAGTCTCCCAGTTTATGGTGGGATAGTTGAAGTCTCCAAGGAGAATGGTGTTTGGCTTCACACATAGTGACTCCATACTGGATAGGTAGGCAGTATGGGCTGGCAGGAACATAGAGGGGGTCTTGTAGTTAGCTATGCTGTGTTAAGGGGCCTTGTGTATAGTAAGTTGGATGTGAAAGACTTCCAAGTCATTACATTTTCTAATGAGTGTGGGGATGAGAGTTTTTTTAATAATTTAGAGACACCTCAACCTTTAGTGTCTACTTCTTACATGATGGGCCTGTATGTGGGATAGGCATTGAAGGACTCTACTAATGGGCTATTTTCACTGGTCTTGAATCAAGCCTATGTGTCGATGGGTATATCTTCATTTTCCAGCTTAGGTAGTGCTTGTAAGGTGTGAAGATTTTTGAAATATCTTAATTTTGTCTCAGTTTTGTATAGTTATGTTGGATGCTTTAGAATACTGACATTGCCTAAATAGCACTATGGGTTGGACAAGGTTTTAGCCAATATATGGAAATCATGGGGAAGAGAAGTTCAGGCCATCCCTGACAAAGCAGTTTGAACCATCTACTATCTCTTCACAGGCTGATATATTGTACCCCCTTAGAATGACACCAGAATTCAACCAAATGTTGACATGAATTATGTTTTGCTCAATTTGTAGTGTCATTCGTGCTGATTTCTGGAATACTGCTCAAGGTAGGGTTCATACCTGCCATAGACACTTATTCTGAGAGCTCCATGGTGACTCTTTTCATATAGTCCAGGAAGATAGGTCTTAAATATTTTATACCCACATGTGCAATGACTCTTGGTTGAATTTGTAAAGTTATCATGAGGTGTGCACAACCTCATGGTCAAATTTCTTGTATACAGATACAGCCTTAACACAGTGCTTTAACATGAAGATGTGCAGCCCCATGGTGGGCTGTCTCAGTGGTCTCACTACATGTTAATGAGGCACTTCGAGGGAAGGGCATATGCTAATTAGCCATGTGATCCCTTTCCCCTAGAACCGCTTCCAGGAAGGCATCTACGTCTCCATGTGTAGATTTGCATGGCTGATATTTCCACATTGTGGTAGTGAATATCACCATAAGGCTGTGTTCATTTATCATGGCAGAGGTAAGTACGACGGAGTTTAGTGCTAAGGCAGGATTACAAGGTGTATGCATGTGTGTAAGCAAGGGGCTGCATGTGTGAGTGTATGTGTGCATTTGTCTCTCCGTAGGAGGTAATGGTAGCAGGGTAGAGGAGTTATGTTAGGAGTGCGTGTGTGTGTATGGATGGATAAATGGCTGAATGTGTAAGTGAATGCCATCAGCTAGGGAGGGGTTTATTTCATGTACATGTGTGTGTATGTGTGGGAGGCTAGTTGGGTAAGAGTGACTGCCATTCTTCATCACACCCCTAGACTAAGAAGCAAAGCCTGCAACATTGGGTGGTGGGATGACCACTAGCCACCAGAGATAAAACTCTCATGCCTTAATTGCACTTATGCAGTATGGAAATTAGGGGTGGAGGGAAGTGTTAGGCACCAGGCATAACACTATTGTGCCTTAACAGCACTTTTATAGTACAAGGACATCAGCTAGGGAGGGGTTTATTTCATGTACATGTGTGTGTATGTGTGGGAGGCTAGTTGGGTAAGAGTGACTGCCATACTTCATCACACCCCTAGACTAAGAAGCAAAGCCTGCAACATTGGGTGGTGGGATGACCACTAGCCACCAGAGATAAAACTCTCATGCCTTAATTGCACTTATGCAGTATGGAAATTAGGGGTGGAGGGAAGTGTTAGGCACCAGGCATAACACTATTGTGCCTTAACAGCACTTTCATAGTACAAGGATTGGGGTGGGCGGAAGTGCTAGGCACCAGGGATAACACTATTATGCCTTAATAGCACTTTCACAGTACAAGGATCATGAAGAACTGTTTGACGCCAGGGACAACTGTAAAGTCTTGTGCCTAAATGGCATGTAAACAGAATGGAGATTAGGGGTGGGGGAGCATCAGACAAAAGGGCTTTGTTTTAAAGAATAAAATAAAAAAAGAGAATAAATACATGTACAGGGGAAACAGCATTTCAGCCATATACTATTGACTTCAGCACCCCCTGCATTAGCCCACTGACTTCAGCACCCCCCTGCATTAGCCCACTGCTCTAACTGATACATTATTCCAGTATTTGTTTTGTTACATATATATTTGGGATCATTGTTCTTATGCAATGCCTGCAACAGGTCATCACATATGAGGGGGAGGGACAGGGAATGTTAGGCTCCCCTCCCTCCCAGTCTCATAAGCTTCTAACCAAGCATGCATGTACAGAAGGCTATGAAGTGTGAAACTCAAACATCTTGTATTCAGAACAAACTATAACCATCCCTGAATTACCTGTGTTGGGGAAAGAGAAACACTGTGAATGTGCTGAGAACAGAGGCATATACACAGTGCATTTTGTGTGTGTGTGTGTGTGTGTGTGTGTGTGTGTGTGTGTGTGTGTGTGTATGTGTGTTTTACTGTGTTCTTTTGTGCATGACTTGGAGGGTATTGCCTATGCTTTCTTGATGCAGCTACAGCAATTAACTGCCATAGGAAGTGCAGATTGCCACTCTATCGGTTAATGGTGATTCACAGATATGCAAGTTAGGTGATACTGTGGTCATTTTTCATTGCTGCTACTCTATCTATGAATCTTAAATGGGTGTATAGTGAAAACAGGACCTTTTTATCACAAACCATGTGGATTTTGTGTACTTGTGGTGCAGAAAGTTGAAGGCCTGTGCGATGTGGCAAATTTTGGTGCCTGATAAGCAACTGCCATGATCCTCTGTTTACACAGCCTGGCGAGTGGTGCTTTGGTGTGTCTCACTATGGAGTCACATATAACGAGGATATCGAAATTTGTGGCGGATTGCCTTATTATTTTTTTTAACTGATTCTGTGCAACTCCTAGATGTGTGTTTCATGGTTGGCACTGCCCGTGATCCCAGTTTGAGAGGCCCCCAACAGTACTTATTTTTTGAGTTGCATTTTGGAGGCCCCTTTAGCTTAGGCAAGTTGCTTTTAAGAGCTCCAGCATATGTAGGGCTGTGTTTGATCTGAGGTGTATAAGATTGGCTTAGTGTGGTATTGTATGGTGCTGACAACTTGTTTATTTGTATTATCTTCATGTGAGAGTTTTGCCTCCAATCACCTTATATAACTGCATCTGTCACACACTGCGGCAGAATATTTGAGCTGTGGGTGGTTGTCAGCAAACATAAGGTGATCGCTGTATGGTCTCAGTATGCCCATTTCAATCAAGTTGGCTACAGAGACAGTTGGAATGTGCAGATTCTTGGTTGGAGTTGCTTAATATTATGGGCTTGATGGGAGTAGTGCCTAAGAGAATAAGATTTGCTTAACTGGAGTACTGCCCGTCTAAAACAAACAATACAAGTTTAATTCCAGAGGAATGAACCACTTTGCACACACCTGGTGCTTTTTAAGCAACTATTGAATATTAAGTGCAGTAGCAATTTCTGAAGTAGGTTATGTAAAACTGCATCTCAATACAAAATGGCTATGCCCCTGTAGTAACCCAGACTAATACTATTTATTTTCTTGTCTTCTGCCTTTTTTTCCTACTACACCCTATAACTCAACACACACTGCCTGTTCTCCAACTTTGGTGGATAATATGCAATAATCAACCCACAGATATCTGATCCCAGACCTCTCCCCCACTTTTTAGACCCATCTACACAGTACTTCTTTAAAAAGTCTATGTCCTAATAACTCTACAGGTGACTGCCTATTCTCAAACTCTGTTGGAAACATAACGAGACTTGCTCTGTTCTCCTTTTTGTTTACTTTCCTTCTTTCCTATTTTTTTCTCTCTCTACACTCCTTTCAGCTTTTCTTTACCTCTCATTACACTTCAGCATTCCTCTTATAAAATTTATGTATTAATTTTTTGTATTGTAATGTTCTTTGTGAAGTACCTTACATAGGTTGTAGTTTATGTATTTTTTGGTTCTCAGATTGTAATATAGCAATCTCCTGATATGGGTAATGCTGGATTTACCCACAGTTGGCGTGGTTTCACCCGAGGGACCAAACAAAGACAACCGTGGGTAAATTCAGCATTACCCACACCCAGAAGTGGGTTATTGCTATTATACCATGACATTATTTAAGAAAAGAAACTACTTTTCTTAAATAATGGCATATAATGCCTGTTTACTGCACTTCCGCAGATGTCTGGCATCAGCGGCAGTTCTGATGTACTCGCGGCGCCTGCGCAGTACATCAGAGCTGTGAGCAAAAGCAATGGAGAAAGCAAGATCTCCGTTGCTTTTTATTTAAGCTATGTTAAATGGGTTTAACATAGCGAGACAGTTTAAAATAAACGGAGATGTCCGTTGCTTATTTTAAAACTGTATCTCGCTATGTTAAACCCATTTAACATAGTGAAGTAAAAAGCAACAGAGATCTTGCTTTCTCCGTTGCTTTTTTAAAACCTGTCTCGCTATGTTAAATGGGTTTAGCATAGTGAGACAGCTTTAAAATAAGCAACGGAGATCTCCATTGCTTATTTGTGTCACGTCGTTTAAACCCATTTTAATGGCAGACGACAGTGTTTAAGTAGAGTTATACTAATGGAAAAAGTCCGGACCTTTTCTATTAGTATAACTTGATTTACAATGTGCGCTGGCCAATCAGCACGCTTTGGGGGTCATGGTATAATATGCAATCTCCTGATTAAAAAAAAAAAAAAAAAAAATTTCATTTACTAGTTGTTTACTGTTAGTTTTATACTTGTTATTACTTCTTTTGTAACACCTTCTGAAACCATGTAATACTCATTGGAGCTTTTCTCCCCGGGCCTCTACTGAAAATGGACATATATCCAGATAGACTAGCCCGGTCAACAAATGTAAAATAAAAAAATAAAATAAAATAAAATAAATAAAATGTAGAGAAGGTTATGCTTCTCTAGTGCTTGTGTATATACATTGCATGGTTACACATAGCTGCACGTTGAGGACTGTTCTGCAAGCACAGGAAAGTTATAATGGTGCAAAAATAGAAAAAAATTCAGATCAGCCCACTGTCTGCTAGCAAAACAGCACAGCTCAAGGTTCTACAAAAAGTGCAAAGTCATGCAAAAGTAGGCAACTTCTAACAGCACAAATATACAAAAAAAATTAAGTTTTCTTGAGTTGTTACTGTTGTATCTGACATACATTTGGAAGTTATGGAAGGGTGTAAATGATCATGTTTTGATCATTTTTCATTACTGGTTTACTTTTTCTGCAGTTTTCTTTCCCATTTTACTCAGTCACTCCAAACTTTATTACATCACCTTTAGTTATTATATCTTAATTGTTTCTGTTAATGCTTCATTTTGCTTTGTCCTTTTAGAGCTGTCTCTTTTTTTTTTCTTTGTAATAGACTGCTCTGGAATCCATACCCTCTAGAAAATAGATGACTACATTATAGCTGTTAGAAGGCTCGATGAAACATTTAGGAAACAGTTAAAATGCCAAAACTAATATAGCTTGGTATTTTCCTTAAAGTCACTTAGTTGTAAGTTAAAAAAAATGCAAAATTCTTATCTGCCTCTTGTATAGAGAGATAGCTAGATATAGATGTATGTACAAAAATCATCCTGTGTGTCAGTGTTATATGCTAATACATTTTGTATTAAAAAACATTTGCTGTGATTCATAAACAATCCTGTAGGCTTTATATGAAGCCTACACTGTGTTTATGTGTTAGAGCAATGAACGGCAGTGCTAATTGGCTACACAAGGCAAATAATACATTCTATACACAGGCAGGTAAAGTGTACTGAGTGTACATAAATGAATATAGAAATACATAACGGAATGTGAAATGGCAACTACAATACATGGGTTACCAGACAGGAAAAGTGTACTGAAGATAATGTGCACAGAAATCAAAAGGGAGGGTAAATGTTCAAATTCTAGTTCAATAATTGAAGTGAAGGTGCTTATGTCACAAAGACAAATTTGTAATAATAAAATTTCCCCAGTACAGATCTCAGAGTAATTAATAGATGTCACAATTCCTGAGCAAATATAGGTAAATAAAAGCAGACAGATTATAGAATGTGATAGCTACACAAATTCACATTGTAACAGAGGGGGATTACATGACATATGAATGTCATTGACATGCTAAGTTGAGATAATAGTCCACAAGGAAAGTATTACATAATGGGATATTTTCACAGCATGCATTTTGTCAATATAACAGGTTGGAAATTAGGACTGGCTCAGAAGCCACAATCTTTTTTGCAAGAATCAAACCCATGTCACCACTGTCAACACACTGCCTGTGTATTAACTGTGTATGTCACAGAAACAGGCGTAACACATGCATAAGGATGATCACTCTTGAATGGAATTATGCGTCTCAACATTCTAAGAGATATGCATCCTATATATTGGTGTGTGTGTTGTTACAAATGAGGGAGCAGTGTGTTACATACATTATACTCTTGCATAAAGCACTCCTGTGGCTGACACAGTTATTGTTATTTAGTCTCTGTCGTAGGTGCTCCCTCCTTTGTCATTTTATTTCTTTCAATCTGTACAGGTTTGGGATGTTTTTCCCAAACATTATTTTATAGTTTTGCTTGAAACATATGTTATTTGACAATCTACTAGAGATTCCCTACCTGCACGAGTTTGGTTGTTTGTGCAGGTGGTTTATTTGTCATTTTTTGACAACAACATAGATCATACACCGAGTCTATTTCCAAAGCTTGTCGGCACTATACCAGTGGGATACACTGTAATATGCATCTCAGCATATTATTCTACTGTTTTTCTTGTCTAATATGTACTGCATTGGAATGTTTTAGCTTGCCTAGTTTTTACAAAGGAAAGTACAAAGTGTCATTTTCCGTGGTTGCTTTCAACATATTCAGGGTTGACTGTTTTTTTTAGCCGATGCAGCTCTAATTTTCATTTTTCATGTTCATGTCAGCACTACATTAGTGGGATGCGATATTACATACTTTGTAACATTATTCTATTGTTTTACTTGTCTAAATATGGACTGTATTAGAATATTTTAGTGTGTTTAATATTTACATAGGATGGAACAAAGTGACATTTGCTGTGTTGGATTCCAACATAGTTTAGGGTTGATCATTTTTTTTAGCAGATACAACTCTAATTTACATTAATTTTGTATACGAGCAAAATGTTTATTCTGATCATTTATTGAACACTTGCACAATGTGAGCCTTCAATTTATATTACTGGGGGATTTTTAACTTTATAGATTCCAGATGCAGCCTATTTGAAAAGCAATGACTCAATTTATTTATTTAGCATTTTTTATGAGGGTTTGTATGCAGTCTCGCAGAGCTTAGAGATCATGTGACATTTTCAATTCTAGTATTTGTTGCAGTTTGTATTGTGTGACGCTGTTTCCGTTTCAGAAGAAGTTGGTAGTGATACTGATGAAAAGCCTGTGTGTTGTGCTTAAAGTTTACATTTTTGGATTTACCGGTTTTAGTGATTTTTTCATATACAGAGTGGTCCATTGGTTTGGAGCGTATCCACCTTTGTTTTTTTTTTTTTTACAGTTATTGTGCCAACAGATAAGAACTGTTACAAACCCCAAACCATGATGCAATGTATTCACCAGAGCTGTGTACTGTCACAGCATCTGCCACAGGAAGTAGCAATGGGTATTGTGACAAACAACTGAAATTAATGTGTGAATTAAGAAATCCTCGATAATTAATTTCATATCAGCATGTCAGACTGATGGCAATTAATGAGTATGCTCATGTGTACATAATTGTGATCAAGTCCTATATCAATGTTCTGCAGTCAGAGAAGGTTTCTCTGTATGCCTGTACATATACCACTCAAGAACTGGAGCACACTTGTGTACACTACAGGATTCAATGCATGTGTCAACGTAATACTCTCACCATGACATTGGCAGAACAAATGTCTGCTGCCATGAAATACAAAGCTATGTTTACATGCATTCATGATACATATCAAGGTATAAGACTGACGTGATGTAATGGTTGTGTGATGTCAGAACCTTCATACAAAATTATTTCCTACAATAGAATTGAACATCAAGCTGTACAACTCCTCTAACAATATGGCTAAGAATTGCATGTGCCACAGTGGAGTTATCACAGCTGTTGAACTCCAACTATGTGAAGTCATTAAATCAGCTGTACTTTATTTGAGCATCATTTTTGTCTGATAAAATGGATGGGGGAGGCCTCTGCCACTCTATACTTACAGAGTATAATTGAGGGGAAGTTTTTCCTGCAGCACAGTTAAGGATACAAATGCTTACAGTCAGTCAATGGTGCTTTGTAGCACTTGCTTAGCAGTTGATAAAATCAAAACTGTTATGGGATCAATGTATATGCCATTGTATAAGTGCACCACCAATTGTAATATTTATGGTTATATGAAAGCATTACATCATGTGTATGCTTCAAGGGATATGTGCCCTGGTTATTACTTAGAAATATTCTTGCAGTATTTCAGACAACATTGTCTGATGCTAGGTATACCCAAACACACCTGTAGCCACCTATCATCACTGTGACAGCAGAACAGCAATTATGTAGAATTTGGATACAGTCCTGTACTGGAACACGTCTTACTTAGGTAAAAACATGACATCATCTTGTGTTTTCAGTCGTAAGGAGGAGGAGTCTCACTACAACTGTGATGGAATGACAATCTATTCAAATGACAGCATCAGTCTTCAGTACAGCCTTTTTAAAAGGAAATGTAGAATAAACTCTCATAAGAGGAAACAGCATCTACACATGAACACAGCACATGTGGGTGACAACACTGTTAACATGTTCACTGAATATAAGCAGTGACATCAGGATTTGAATTATACACCTAGCATGCTAAGGTATTGAAGGTTTGCTGAAACAAGTGCAAATACAGATTTATTGGATGACTTTGACACTGCACATTTCAATGTATGACATCACCATTGTGTATTACCTACATACTACTGCTAAAAAGTGGTTGCACACCACAACATCATATATGTATTTACAGCCTTCTCTGCACAGTAAGAGGAAGAAACACACACACTCACAAATGGCAGTCATTCCTGAACTTGAAGTCCATAGCTATGTACTAGCACAATCTACAAACAGATGTATTACAGGCATGCACCACAGAAGTTTGAATCTTTGAAAGGATGGAATGCAAAAGCTGCATCATGCCAAGGAGATGTGTGTGCAAAAATGATTTCTATAGCTATGTACAGTTCTAAATGTAGTCAATACTAAGAGGTGCCAGATACCCCTCTATTTATTTGTATTTCAACCGCACACTATCAGGAGAGTTTCAATGCTGTATTTGAACCCCTACCTATCAACTAACGCAATCTATAGACCTGTGTATTATGTAAACATATCACAGAAGAGATCTGACTTTAGGGATCTGAGAGTGAAGTATTGAAGTGATGACATCATCAGTGTGTTGCAGATGGTATTCGTTTGTGGACAGACTAAAAACGTGATGAGGTGTTGATCTTGCCATGTAATTGTTTCTCATGAGTGTGAGCCGAATGAACACTCCTATTGAATTAATCCTCCAGTGATGCAATGTACCCACCATCACATGGACAGATTGATTGCTGTGAGAACAGAACCCCCCCTTACCTATATAGCTATGCAATCTAGAGAATACAATACTGAACACAAGTACCACCACAGAAGCTTGACTTTTGTAATGAGAGAGTGCACTTTATGCAGGATGACATCAGTGTGGTGTTGCAGAGATGATGATGTTGAGAGAAGGGTCTGAAATTGATGTGGACTCACCCTGTAGTGTAAAGTCAACTCCAGGCTACTACTCTTTTATGCTCCCTGATCAAATTAAAATTTCAGAAAATGGCTAACCATTGAACATTAAACACAGCATATGGAAATTATCAAACAAGCTTACCTTCAACAATAATACCACTGAATGACCATAGTTGGCCAACATTGAGAATGGCCCTCATACCCCCCTAAGTATATGCACCAACTCAAAGATCACACCACAGTGGGGAATAGGGCAAATTTATAAAATGATTTGTTTAGCTTACCTTATGCATAGCAGTACTTCCTGGTTGTTTGTCAACTATGGCCATTCAATGATAGTATTTTCGAAGATAAGCTTCTTTGATAATTTCCACATTCAGTGTTTAACACTTGATGATTAGCCATTTGCTGAAATTTTAATTTGATGGCCAAACATAGACCTGGCTACTACTGCATTGTGGAAGGCAGTAGTTAAGGTCACATTTGCACAACTCCATACACACATAAACAAGTCGACTGCTGTGAAACTAGACCCCCCCTACCACTTTAGATAAGCAATCTAGAAGACACATTACTTAACACAAGTGCACTACAAAAGTCTGATTTTCTTATTGTGAAAGGGCACTTTATAGAAGATGACATCAGTGTGGTGTTGCAAAAAAATGATGTTAGGAGAAGGGTCCGACATGTATGTGGGCTCACTCTGCAGTGTAAAATTAACTCCAAGCTACTACTGTATTGTGGGCAGCAGTAGTTAAGGTCATATTTGCACAACTCCTTACAGACACACACACAAGTTGACTGCTGTGAGATTAGAATACCGCAACTATCTAGTGACACAATCTACAGGACACAGCACCTAATAAAACACCACTGTGAAAATCTGAATTTAAACTCTGACTGTGCAGTGTAGACAGGATTAGCATCTCATTCTGTTTCAGAGAAGATATTGTGATGTTGAAGGTTTTGTGCAAATCTATATTTATTGATATGACAGAGTAAAGTCAATGTTATGATCAACAATACAGACTGCTGACTTGCATCAACTATGCTGTCATTAGCATATACTGCAGAACTAACATCGTCATGTACCTACCTGTCTTGTGTACATGAGACGCACACTGAAAACACAGGTTGGATAATGAATCATTTCTGTCTCATCAGGTTAGGATGATGGTATGCAAACCTTAATGAATGGTATTGATATTGCATATGGTATATGGTCATGCATGGTCAATGTGGACTGTCTGTACCAACAAATACTTAATGCTCCAATGCTGGGAGGGATAAAAAAAATGATTTCTGTGCATCAAGGCTATTTGAGGTTGTATGTCCTTTGTGTCAGTGCTGCAGTGCCGACCCAGTTGTCCAGAATGAAGCTGTCAATTAACTACACCATTTCACATGAGTACATTACACAGTTTCCGGGTAATAAAGCAATATCATCACATAGCAATACTTTTTTATGGTTCAAAATCACTTCCTATAGTGCAGTGCTGCGAAACACATTTGTGTGGATGTTGGCAAATGCTTGTGCAGACTTTGATGAGCAGTACTTGCTCTGTGAAGTACCAGTGTTTAATGGTATACATTGGTGCTCCTTGGCAATTTTTGTACAAATAAGAATCAAAAAGGAAATGTGATTCTGATTACATTAACAACAGATTGGCTTTATTTTTACATGTTGCATACGTTTGCTTAGCAGGTTTTGTCCTACCTTTCAATGCTAGCTCCAAAGCTCAAATCAGAAAACATGCCGTGCTTAACTTCCCCCCTTTGAACTACAGTAAACTGCAAGCAAACAAGAGTTTTCTGCAGACGGAAATAGTGAAACTCTCCAATTCCTGTTCCTTCTACAGGACAAACAGGCTTAGAGGCAATGTGCATCTGGCAGCACTCTGGACAGCTCTTAGTGGAGAAGCTCCACTTGTTAACCTAGCTTTCTCTGTGGCACAAGGTGTTAACTCTGAGCTAAATGAAAAACCAGAGTTTAAGAATGATTCCAGTATATAGATTATCTTACAAAGACTGTCAGAATGTCATTATTATATTAACTTTTTAGCATGACTTTAAGAATATGATAGATATGTTGCCTGGCAATATTTTGTAAGTAATAGTTAATGAAATATTCTTCTATACCTACCACATGAGAGACATGCTTTAAGGGAAATTACAAGTTAACTGGGTGTACAATGAGGTGTAAGGCAAATAATCACCACATTACGCAATCTAATCTGATCTACATGATATACTACAGCTGCTCATTGCAGACCTCGTACAACTATTGAGCACTACAAGTGATAAAACAGAAGGGGCTTGACAGAGATACATAGGCAACTCATTCTCAGAAGAGACACATAAAAACAGGCTGTATGAGTTTCACTAATTGGTGAATATGAACCGTTGTCAAAAAAAATAAATAAAGTTTATAAACTTAATCATTATCTCTAAACTGCAACAAGGACATCTTACTTTTTATATGTCAAAATTGGGGATATATTACAAAATCGAAATGGCAGTTTCATTGACCTCTAAATACAGAAGTTTTTTCACAAGGAAAAAATCTGTAAGTCAACCAGACATGACTCACCACTGCAAACACTGGAAAGTGGAGGGCTTCGCCCCAGACCACCCTAACTAAATATACCAAATCTGAGATCGCACTACAGTGGCAAAAAGGGCAAATGCATGGTGACAGCCAACCAATTAATTTTCCCTGTGAAAAAACTCGGTGATCTGGCTGTTCACATAAAGTGTACTTTGGTATTTCGATTTCGTAATATAGACCTTCTCAAAATCACACCTTTGAAGGGACAGTGATACCCTATGTAGACAATGAAAGATGTAGTTTGTATTCTTCAGCAAAGTAGTAACAGACAGAAAATGCCATAACATGACATTTACATCCATCAGCCTAATGAATAGTCAACAGTACAAAAGGGTAAGAGAGAAGGGATGACAGCAGGGACAGATATACAGACACATATGAAAGTGTGGTGTTATGGGTCATTAATGCACATCTTTATGGTGTGTCCTCAGTATTAATCAGTCATGATCTGTATCAGTAAGCAATGGCTGTGGGGGTGAAGAGCTGTAAGACATGCAAAATCTGATGATGGCATGAGTACAGTTAGAGTGGTTTAATAATTCTTCCTTATGGGCATAAATGTGTTGCCAAACACTTTTTTTGTGGAACAGTATTCAAAATTTGCCCATGAGATGTTGTTTCTGGGCAAAACTATGATGCATGTATTTAAACATATCATAGAAGTATAACATCACGGTAAGAAAATGTCACATACATCTGGACTTCAACCCTTGAAACTATTGCCAAAAAGCAATCTTCAGACAAGTGATTTAGGTCAGCACTCCACAGGCAAAGTTGTACTTTGTTGCATCCAGCAGTCAAAGACCTGCTAGAGTAACTATTACAAAGTATCGGCTTTAAGCTGTATTAAAAAAGTGCAGCATGTTTAATCACATTTGCATGAGGATAACTGGACTACTGGTGGTGATGGCAACAACTGTCCAGGTTTTGTTGTAGACATGAAGAGCCATTCTCCATCACTCAGCATTAGTGTATGATGGCAATGGCCACACAACTGCTGAGACAGAGAAAAAAAGTGAATGCTTGCTTATAAGACATTCCTGGCCATGGGTGTTGTGTGTGATTCTATTTTTTCACCAGACTAAAAGTGTGAAAAAGGGGTTGATAGGAAAGTACTTAAAAGGGGAGGCAAGCAGAGGGGAGGACACAGGGAAAGGAAAAGAGGAATTTGTAGAAAGGTAGTGGGAGTTAAAGTACAGTTGTGTAAAACCTTACCATAATTGTAGATGTCCTTGCCTTCACTGCTGAAGTATTCTTAACAGATGGTATTCCGTGCCATGGAAGCCCAACATCCAGCCAGTCTACCAAAGCCTAACATTGCTTTAAGGTACTCCTAACATCACCCAAACACTCCTTGCGTATCGTAGGGCGTAAAGGTGACATTCAGGTATACCATCTACAGAAATGATTGCCCCAGTAGGAACACCAGTCCAAGGAACCCAAGAGGTAACCTGTACATACAGGTAGGCAAAGGACTAGGGGGATGGAGGGAGGGAGCAAATACTGCAGCAGTGAAGCCAAGGACATCTACCATTATGGCAAGATTTTACACGACTGTACTATGTCCTTACAGTCACTGCTGCAGTATTCCTAAGGGATGGGAGAGTGCCAAAGCTTGAGAAAACCTGAGAGGTGGAGGAAGGAGCAGAAGAATCCCCTAAAAAGGCCATAAAGAACAACACTGGCAAAACCAGCCCTAACTCTAGAGATACCATCCAAGTTATAGTGCTTGGTAAAGGTATGCACAGAAGTCCAGGTATCTGCTTCGAGAATACAATTAGTATCTAAGCCCTTGAAAAACAGCACCATAAGAAGTCACAGCTCTAGTAGAATGAGCCTTAACGGAAGAAGGAAGGCTCTTGCCATGAAAAGTGTAACAAAAGAAAATAGCCTTTGAAATCCAAGAAGAAATGCTTTGCTTTCGATACAGCTAGTCCCAAAGATATAAGATGAAAATAAACAAAAAACTGATCAGATTTTCTAATAGCCTAATAAACAAATGACTGATCAGATTTTCTAATAGCCTTAGTTTTATCCAAATAAACCCTGATTTGCCAGGTCTATATTAAATTGTCAAAGTTCTACAACTTCGAATCACTAAACCTCGAACACTAGTGATCGAAGGTGCAGAACATCGAATAATTAACAAAAAAAAAAAAAACATAAGGAAATAAAAGTAAAAGGATTTAAGCAGGGGGGCAAGCACCCCTGCACCCTCCACACCCACCACTACTTAAATATACCAACTCTGAGATCGTGCTACAGCTTAGCAAAGAGAACTCTTCCCTTCCCAAACCATACTCTGTTAAAGTGCGATCATGAAGTTGGTATATTTAAGTAGCGGGGGGTGCAGGGGGGCTTGCCCCCCTTGCTTAAAGCAGTTACTTTCATTTTTTTTTTTTTCTTTGTTTTTTATCAGATATTCGAAGTTTCAGAACTTCGATCATATGGGTTCGACCATATGGTGTTCGAAGTTCTGAAACTTCGGTTATCTGATATAGACCTGAAAAGCCTATGCACATCCAAAGTATGCAGCACTGTCTCACTGTCAGATTACAGACAGGGAAAAAAGTAGGAAGATTAATAGACTGATTAAAAGATGGTTCATTAATCACTTTAGGCATATTTATTAACCACCTTAGCCATAAAAGGAGGATTAGTGCATAAAGATACCCTGTCCTCATGAAAGATCAAAAAAGGAAGACAAGCCATAAGGGCTTGCAACTAGACACCCATCTGGCAGAAGTAAGAGCTAATAAGAGAACAGTGTTTCAAGAACAATGGGTGCAAGGAAGCTGAAGCAGCAGGCTCGAAAGGAGCCCGAGTCAACTTCCCCAAAACAAAATTAAAACATCAGGGAGGAGGAACAGGTTTTCGGGGAGGTCTAATATTAAGGACACCTTTAAGAAATTGTTTAACCTTAAATCTAGATGCTAAAGGAGGGGGAGAAGACAGACAAGCAGAGACAGCTGATAAGTGAGCCTTAATATAAGAATAGGCCAAACCAGCATTTAGCAACTCACACAAATAAGAGAGAACCAAAGGAAGAGCCACAGTAAGTGGGTCCAGGTTACGAGAGAGATACCAAACAAAAAACCTCTTCCATTTGGATAAATAGGATTTCCTAGCAGTAGGTTTCCTGGCATCCTGCAGGACTTGCAGCATGTCCTCAGGAAAAAAGGTGTCTATGAGGAATCAGAATTCTATCACCCACAGTGTCAGCTGAAGCGTGGACAGGTTGGGATGGATGAGGGATCCCTTGTCTTATGTCAGTAGATCCATCCAGTGAGGTAACTTGTGATGATTGCCCCTGGCTAGATGCAGAAGCTGGGGGGACCAGTACTCTCTCAGACAAGAGGGAGTCACGAACAAGATTTTGGGAGTATCCTGATGAATCTTTAACAGGACTTTCAAAATAAGAGGAAGGGGAGGGAATGCATAAAGAAACATCCTCTTCCAAGAAAATGAGATGGTGTCCACCTTCCACACAAGAGGACCTGGAAATCTGGCACAAAACAGAGGAAGTTGTCTGTTCAGAGGAGAGGCAAAGAAATCCACTTGAGGAGTATCCCACTGGTGGATAATGTCCAGAAAGAGGTCTACTTCTAAATTTCAAAGTTTCAAAATATCGACTTTCTTATTGACGAGATCATAAGATCAAAGTTTTGAAACTTCGAAATTTGAATAAAAAAATAAAAACAAAAAAATCTTTACGACCCCCCCACACCCCCTGTTAATTAAATATGGCAACTCTGAGATCACACTACAGTGAGGAAAATGGTAAATATACCATTCCATGCTGTATGGTGATCTCCAGTTAAAAGGTTCAAAGTTTCAAAACTTCAATCCTATGCTCTTGACCATAAGAAAGTCAATGTTTTGAAACTTCAAAATTTAGAAATAGACCCCCCCCCCCCGAGAAGCACATCCCTGTGAAGCATCCATTCTTAGGACTGAGTTATGGACCTCTTCATAATGTCTGCCACAATGTTCAGACCAGAAGAGATATAAACTGCCTAAAAAGTCAATTAATACTTGACATCAAGATTCCATACCAGAAGTGCCAACCAGCAAAGAAGGTAATATCTTGTTCCTCCCTGTTTTTTGATATACCACATAATTTTGGTATTGTCTGTGATCACCTTGAGAGGCCATGAAGAGAAAAGAGGATGAATGGCCTGAAGAGCCAGCAAAAGAGCGGTCATCTTTTTGACATTGATGTGCTCCTTCTGCTGATGAGGCAACCACACCCTTGTAACTTTAGGGAGCCATATGTTGCCCTCATCCCATGTCTGAGGTGTCTGTGAACAATTTCTGATGGGGGAAAAGGGGGATGAAAAAGAAGAGAAACTACAAAGCCTAGAGGATGTGCATGTTGAAGCCATACTGACTTCAGAAACCACTGAAACTTTCACATATGAAGTTTGGCTAGAAGGAGCATCAGGATGGTGGATGCCATGAAACCCAGAGCTCTCAGAAACTCCCTGGCAGAAATGTAAGCCAAAGGAAGAAGAATGTGAAAGAAAAATTGAGAGCTAAGGCCTTTGGAGTAGGCAGGGATACAAGCATTAGCACCATCTGAATCCTGCAGCCCAGAAAAACATGATCTTGAGAAGGAGTCAGAAGACTTTTTGAAACTTATTGTGGACCCCCAGCTCTGAAGGAGGGAAACAGCAAACTGAAGATTTTGCAAAAAGATCTCTGGAGAGAATTCCTGAATCAGCAAGTCATCTAAGTAAGGAAATATTTGGATCCCTTGAAGCCTGCAAAATGCAGTCACAGGAGCAAGGCATTTGTGACCACCACTGGGGTAGTAGAAAGGACAAAGCAGAGAACTGAAAATGCCAGGAAGCAACAGAGAACAAAACTTCATGAAAAGTGGATGGATCAGAATATGGAGATAAGCATCCTTGAGATACAAAGGCACCATAAAGATCTGAGGGAGCAAGAGAGGAAACAGAGAATACTGTCTCTGATCTACTCTGCGATATAATAGCAAGCCAACACAAGGTTATAGTTTTCTTGGTGAGTTCTGTTTTCTTGGTATCCACTAACTGCTCAGTACTTGACAAAACTGCTCAGACTTGACTGTCTAATTTCAAAATACAACAGTCAACTGTTTAAAACATATTTTTCTGTCAATCAGCTGTTTAAATAATCTCTTAGCAAACAGGAACATTCCAATAACATCACTCACTGTTCTTCACAGTTTGTATTTTAGAATTTCCCTCTCAAATATGCACAGTTAGAGATGTAACAAAGCAGTGACAGATTCTTTAAGCATTCTGTTTAAACAGGAAAATACTCAACATTTTAAAACTTATTTACATTTTCAGAATTAGGCATGCTGGCATTCAATACAAGTTAATCTGAGAATATGCACAAGTCTCCTGCCAGACATACTAACACAGATGACAGTGTTTTCAATTTCTTCACATCCCCCCTTATGACTCAATCACAGTTTTCAAGTGACTCTTGAAAACCGATGCTTGAGAAAAATGGGTATATCGGGGTATATTAACCCACTCCTCTTCTGGAGAACCCATTGGCATTGATTTTATTAACCCCACTGCAATGTTGTATGGTCATATCATATACTTGCAATCCTAGACTCCACCTCAGTAACTTGTCATTCTGCTTACTGACCTTATTAAACTATGTTAGAGGATTATGATCTGTGAGTACAGTGAATTTTCTCCCATAAAGATAGGGCTGCAGCTTTTGCAATGCCCACACTATGGCAAACACACTTTTCCCACAGTTGCATAACCCTCTTCCTTAGGTTGGAGTCTATGTCTCAGATAATTCCCTAGGTGCTCTTCTCCTTCTTCAGAAACTTGGCTGAGCACAGCCCCCACCACATAATTTGAAGCATCTACCTGTACAATAAATTCCTTATTGTAGTCTGGGCTGGCTAACACAGGGGGTCCTCCCAAAATCTCTTTTAGTTTCTTGAATGTCTGAGGTTCACACTACATTGTCTGGTTTATTCTTCCTAGTTATGTCAGTAAGGGGTGCAGCTACCGTACTGTAATTGGGCACAAATTTCCTATAGTACCCCTTTGTCTCTAGAAATACTCTCGCTTGTTTCTTAGTAACAAGAACTGGCCATGCTTGGATAGCTTCCACCTTGACAGGTTCTGACTTAATTATATCACTTCCCACTCTGTGTCCTAAGTACTTGACCTCTGCCATACTCACTTGACACTTACTGGGTTTAATGGTTAATTCTGCCCTACCTAATCTATCCAAACCCTCCCTCACATGTTGGAGATGTTCCTGCTATCCACTACGAATGCTCAATACTTGGGCTTCCCTATCTTGATAAGGTTTCATCATATTCACATGGTACATTTTGTGCCCTTGTCGTCTACCTACCAAATTTACCATGTAGTTCACATCATTAATTTTCCTCACCACCTCAAAGGGTTCCTCCCAAGCTGCTTCTAACTTATGTCTAACAGGAACAAGTGCCATCACCTTCTTTCCCTCAGCATACTCTTGATCTGGTCATTCCTGTCATACCACAGCTTCTTTTGTTCTTGAGCCACTGCTAGCTTCTATTGAGCTAAAACCATAAGCTCCTTAACTCCTGTCTGAAAGTTGAGAACATAAGCCACGACAGACTCTCTGTGAGATTCACTCTCACTTCCCCACTTGTCTCAAATTAAATCTAAAGGGCCCCTCACCCTATGCCCATATAACAACTCAAATGTTGGAAAAATCTGTAGATTCCTGCAGTACTTTCCTGTATACAAATAACAGATAGGGCAAATACTTGTCTCACTCCTTTTTGAACTAGTCTGCAAATACACATAGCATACTCTTCAATGTAGAGTTTAACCTCTCCACAACCATTAGCTTGGGGATATTAGGGGGTGGTCTTTAGCTGTCTAACAACACTTCCACAGACAGGTCAGCAGGTCTAACATGAAGTTGGTGCCTTGGTCAATCAGTACTTTCTGTGGAAAACCTACTCTGCTGAAGATATCTGTAAAAGCATTTGCTACCTTTTCTGCATCAATAAACAACAGAGCCACCACCTCAGGATATCTGGTAGCATTGTCTACTACCACCAATATGTATTCCTTTCCTGTAGGACTTGGAGTATTCAGGGGATCCAAAATATCCAAGGCCAAAATGGCTCTTCAGTAACAGGCAAAAGCATTAACAGAGCCTTAGCCTTGTCCCTTGCCTTACCAACCTTTTGGCATGATTCACAAGTCCTACAATATTCTACCACATCCCTTGCAATCCCAAGTCAATAGAAATTTTGCAAAATACATTTCTTAGTACATCTTATGCCCAAATGACCCGAGAAAGGAATGTCATGTGCTATGGCTAAAAGTGGCAGACAGTAAGCTCTAGGCACTGACAACTGCCATATCACTTCACCTTCTAGCCCACCTCCAGGAGTCAATTCTTTATACAACAAACCATTGTTCCAGTATACTGCCTCCCCTCTTCCTTTAGCTTCAGGTGCCTCCTTAGCCATCTCCCTCAAGCTTTGAAACATAAGATCAGTAAGTTGAGTCTGTCTCAACTCTAACTTTGTGACCTTCCCCAGCTCCCCTTCCACAGGAAGCCTAGTCACTTTCGACAGCTGTGCCTTGCTCTCACTCTGGGTACCACCACTCACCTCCATCCTCCCAGTCAATGTGTCCAAGGGAACATCAGTACTCACCAGCAACTGTGGTTCACATTCAGACTTGCTGCTACCAGCTAGCACCTTCTCTAAAACAGCCATCATTGCCAGTCCAAGCTTCAGGTACGAGATCTTTCTGGGTCTCTCCAAGACTACTGGACCTACATAACTTTCTCCAAGCCTGACTGCATATCATTGCATGTACACAAAGTACAGCATCATCAAAGTCATTCCCTACCAGACCATCTGCAGGAATATCCTCAGACACACCTACTTGCTTTCTTCATCTTCCACCCTCCCAGTCAAGATGAACCCTAGCCAAAGGTGTTTGGAATGGGGTCCCTCCCAACACTCTGACTGGAGTGGACTTCCCAAACAACTACTGTTCTTCTCTAACCACTGCAGGCCTCTTAATGTTATATCAGAAGCTGTGTTCCTGTTAGCATTTAAATGTTTACCATCTACTAAGAGTGGATATAATTTTTTTTTTGATAATTTGGCAGTCCAGTTGTTTCTAAACAACTTACCACTGGCAGTTTGCCATCATCATTTGCTGGTTCCCTAGCCTTCTCTTTCTCACCTTGCCTTGATGGACATTTTACTGCTGCATGTCCCCTCTGGTTACACTTGAAACATTGAATGCCTAACCATGGACTTGGATTAGTAGTTTCCCCCATTACTGGTGTACTTTGTTGAGTTGTTTAAACTGCCCCCCATGGATTCCCTTATGTCCATGTACAGCACTGGGTATCCCTCTATCCTATGCAGTGGTACTCTGCTTGCCAAACAGATATCTCCTTTTCTCCCCAACACCTTTGCAGAGTTGCACTCATGGTCTACTAACCAGACTTTCATGTCATCAGGCAAAGTACTGAAGGCTTGTTCCCTCGCCAAAAGGTCTGCCAGTCCCTCAAAGGTGGTGACCTGATACCCACTCACCCATGTGTGAAAGTAAGTACTTAAGTCAGCAATATAATCATGTATACTTTTATCTGCCTTGCTTCTCTGTTCACAAAACATTTTTTTTCTGTAAGCTTCAGGTGTAAGTTTGAAACAGTCAAGCAAGTAACATTTCACTTTTTCATAATTCAATCTACATTATTTAACTTTGCTACAGCCTAAACAGTTTTACTATGGAGTACGGGAGTCAGGAGCTGAACCCAGAGGTCACGGTCAACATCATGTTGTCTACATACCCTCTCAAAAATATGAATTAAACTATCAAAGTCATCCCCATCCCTGTACTGAGGAAAAAGTTTACTGACCTTTTCAGCTTCTGCGGTTTGGTTATTCCTTTCCCCATTACCCCTTTGAAGGGCAAGAAGCTCCATTTCATGCCAACACTGTCTCTCATTCTCCTTGACTTCTAAACGTCTGACCTCCAGTTTATGTTGCTGGGCTTCCAGTTTATGTCGACACCGCTTTTCCCTTTTCTCAACTTCCAGGCATTACATTCTCTCCTTGGCCATCAGATGCTGGGCTTCAAGGTGCAGTCTCTCCAATACCAGATGGATTCTCAGGCCCTCCAAAGAAAATGTGGACCATCCCATCTTGGCAGGCTGCACATCACTGATACCCTACTGGATATCCTCAGAATGGCTGGTCTGAGCTGTGGCTGAAACAGAGGCTAAAATCATTGCTTTCTTGGTCAGATTGGCATACACCAGTCCTCTAGATTCACACTCCTTAGCCAACTGGATCTTTGTCAGCTTGACAAAATCCTCTGCTGACATCCTTGCCTTCTATCCATGACTAACTAAAAAATAAATAAAACTGTGGTGGATTGAATTTCTGAATGTTTATCTTGTGGCTGTCAAGAGTGCATATCTTAATGACAACTACCCACAGGCTACTGGAATCCAATTAAAAATCTCACACTGCTGGCACCAATTAATATGATGTCCGACTAATACCTCACCGAACTGCCAACAATTAAATGAAGTCCCTTACTTTCCTGGGTTAGTAACTAAGGAGATTCAGTCCTCATTACTGGCTCCAATATGAGACTGTCACTTAAAGAGAAGAAATATTTCAAAATTGTGCCCTAAGAGCACAACAGGAACATGCTCTATTTTCTGGGACTGGACTATATACCTCTGTTTACCCAGATATATTTTATTACACACTTCAGAGCAAAGTGTCTCAGTTTAAGACCTCTGATACACCAGCACTCAAAGTAAATTCAAACCTCACCCATCGAAACACTTCTGGGAAAGCCTGACATAGATTTCTAGCTGCGTCTCTTTCCCAAAATAATTCAGCAATGCTGCCACCAATTAAAGGGTCTTCAAGTCCTTGTAAAGGGGTGTTCAGTTATGAAAATTAATTATCAAAATAAATGATAGCTATGACCAGAACAGCCAAGCCTTCAAGGTGACCTTGGGGGTATCAAACAGGAAGAAGCACTCAGTAATTTCTAAAGGAAAATACTGGTTTCCAACAACAATGTAAAATAATGAAAATATTTAATAAGAAAATTGATTACAAGATTGTAAATCAATAATTTTCAATAAACACTAGAATCCAGTCACCGGAAATGTAAAATAAAACTGCAAGTTAGAAGTCCATTATTCCAGAAAAATACGTTTTTCTGATCTAACTAAGGAATACAGTCCCTGATCTACTCTAAGATATAATAGCAAAGCCAAGGCAAGCTTACAGTTTTCTTGGGGTCCACTGACTGCTCAGTACTTGACAAACTCCTCAGTGTCATCTGTCTAATTTCAAAATATAACAGTCAAATGTTTAAAAAATTCTGTCGATCAGCTGATTAAATAATCTCTTAGCAACCAGGAACATTTAAATGACATCACTCACTGCTCAGCTGATTCTCCACATTTTGTACTTTATAATGTCCCACTCAAACATGCCCAGTTTGAAATATAACAAAGCAGTGACAGATTCTTTAAACATTCTGTTTAAAAAGGAAAATACTCATTTTAGAACCTATTTACATTTTCACAATTAGGCATGCTAGCATACAATATAAGTTAATCTGAGCATATGTGCAAATCTCCTGCCAGACATGCTAACAAGGATGACTGTGTTTTCAGTTTCTTCACAAAGCGATAACATGGCTGAAGGAAGCAATTGAGGTGGCTTATCAGAGGCTACAGACTCCACATAGGAGACATTTATACAAAAAGTAACAATCCTCAGGAAACCTATAAAACCTATCAGGCTTCTTTGGAACAGGGGGCAGAGAATCAGGTGCATGAGAGGCATTGGAAAAAGCATCCAGCAAAGTAGACAAAACAGGAGGAATAGCAACAGGTTCGAGAAATTCCAATTGCAGCAACTCATCGTACCACTTAAGGATATCAGATACCTGAGCACAATCCCACTTAAAAAATTCCATCATAGAGATTGTGTCCCCAAAGGACATTTTTTCAAAAAGGAAAATCAGGACTAATAGATTCCTCCTCCTCTGACCCATAATCCAAAGGAGAAGAAATTTGAGTAGAATAAGTCAGAGATCTGTCATCAGAATCTAACTCTTCCTCAAAAAAATCTTGTTCTCTAGTCCTTTTGAGGGAAATAGAGGACCAAGGAGGAGCAGGAACTGAACCCCCTGAGGAGGCTTTAATGACATTAAAGCAATAAATAGCCCCTGCATATAGACCTGACATTCACTTTGAGGAGCAGAAGAAACATGTTTAGTTTTTTTTTTTTTTTTTTTTTTTTAAGGGAACAACCCCCCTATAAAACTGAGAAGGCTCAGACACAGGATGACAGTAGAGGACCTGAGAAGGAACTTCTTCTCAAACTAAAATCTGAGGAAGTCTGTGGTTCCCCCTGAATGTCCAAAATGGACACCTGCAAAGCTTCTTCAGACATGCTACCAGCCAGATTCTCACCGGCCTTTAAATTGGTCATGGCAGAGAAATCCAGCAACACAGCCAGGTGAGCTTCTGGGTTCATAACAACCTCTGGAAAAACATCAGGCAGAGGCTGGACAGTGGAAGATTCTGGTCGTACCATTTCAACTTCTTCCCTATCGGCTGAACCTCAGGGTGGGAGATTCCTTTCACTGCATCTTAAGCTCAAAGCTTAAGACACTGGTTCCCAATTTACAAGGGAAGAAAGCCTACTGAGAAGGGTTTTCATGATGAATGCCTGACAAATTGAGCAAGACGTATGGTCATGAGAAGCTCCAAGGAAAAAAAAGACACTTAGCATGGTGGTCTTTATGGGCACTCTGTTTCTCACACTGTCATTTACCATTCCTGAATGACATTAATCCCAAAGATCACAAAAAAGCAAGAAAAAAACAAAAATCCCAATGGGCCACTTATCTGCAACTTGCTAGGATTAAGCAAACAGGCATAGGCATTGCCCATAGCATGAAAATGCATGCAGCTGGAGAAAAATGGATGAAGACAAATAGACCAATGACAGCAAAGAAGGTCTATAGATGGTACACCTGAGCATCAAGTTTTGTTTTATGCTATGCAAGGAGCATTTGGGTGACATTAAGCATACCTTAAAGCAAAGGTAGGCTTTGATAGACTGGCTGGATATCAGACTTCCATGGCAGGGAATCCCATCTGTTAAGAATACTGCAGCAGTTAATGAAAAGACATTTAGCTATGCACTTCTTCACAACATAAACGTAGAGGTGCAGCCAGAATTTGCTGATTATGGACTGTTACCCCACCAAGGGCAGGTGGCAATAACAGAATAATGTTGTACAGCTAACTATGCCAAATCAAGTGTACCAAGAAGGCACATAGGTGAAGTGGATTGCTATGTTAGAGTCCTGATTTTTTGTGGGACAGCTGCCCATTTTTTTTTTTCATTTTTTTTTTTACTTTCAATGTGAGAATGTTGGGGAAGGGCTTAAGTATGTAAGGGTCAGGTAGGTAGGTGAGGCAGCTTGCGCAGACATACAGGATAAACAAGACAGATGAGGATGGTAATGGACACAAATGTTTGGGGAGACTACTATTGGGGATAGGCATGGGGCTTTGGAGGCTTACCTATGTCACCCGGAAAACAATGTTAATCTAACTCATCCTCAGAACGGTCATCACGGTCTTCCATCTCATTTTTCTGTATCAGTGTTCAACATGGCATCATCTTTGCTATGTGATGAAGCACCTTTTCTACACAGCCAATTGAGGCACTGAGGTCCTCTCCATTATACCCTCCACTAACCCTGTCAGCTCTTTCCAGGTGACAAAATCCTCACCTCCACTGCTACTAATCCTGGAAGGTACCAGTGCACCAAGTGCTGGAGCTACCCGATGCAGATAGGGCAGGTAGAGCAGGGTTATAGAGGCAGCACTGACAACTTGGGACCCTGAAGTGTTGGGTGTCAATGCTACAACCTGTGGAGGGGTGACAGATATGCAGTAGTCAGTCTACCTCTCTGTGCTGTATGTCATTTTTGTAAGCAGAAATGTGTGACAACAGAACATTTTTAAGCCATTTAAATTATTCCCCGAAAGAAAAACAAAATTGAGAGAAAAGTGGTGGGGTGAGACAAAGAGAGATAATTAAATCTGTGGCATATCACATGACAATATATTTTCAGAAAATAAACAGTTATGATCATCCAGTCTATTCACCTTTGCCACATCCGGGTATGATGGGAAGGTCTTACTCTGTTGTACAAAAAAAAGTGTTTGTTCTTAAACCAAACCTACCAACAAATCAATGCAAATAAAGACTCACACTTTTGTTTTTATTGGCATTTTACAGTATATGTGTAAAACAAGTTTAATGTAAAATAATTCATACTAGTTAAGTGCCTTTACCCTCTTAGTTACTGGGACTTCCTCAGAACTAAATTACCAAGCATGGAAGTGCTTATTAAAATACCAATTCCTTAAATTCATACACACTTGTAAAATATAACATAAATCAACACATTTTCATACACACTTGTAAAATATAACATAAATCAATACATTCTGAAATTATTAAAATTCAATCTATAAACTTAAATGTACAATATTACATAATCTTTCTGTGTTGTACCATTAATCAGTTGCACAGCTTTGATATCAATAAATACAACTATTTATTACAGTATTGCCATACTGCATACAATTACAGTAGTTATTAGACTTACAATGATACCGGATGCATACATAACCCATGCCTCTCTGAGGCAAGCTGGCCTCTCTTGGTGCACCGCACAGTTCGCTGCAATGTCTTCAACAGCTGTACAAAAACAGAAGACAAGCAGAGACATGAAAACATGTTGAATAACAGTCTTTCCTGGGTACTGTATTCTGTAACATTTAATACAAAAAGATCAGTATACTTACACAACTATGGGATGTCATCAGTCCTAAACTCTTACTCCCATTGGATAAGGAGGTCCTTCTTGCCCGGTTTCAGGTCACTATAGGGATGATGACAATTGTTTCCAGAGCATGGGATGCCAGTTGCACTCTAGGCAGCCTTAGCTACTCTGCTCCAAGCCTCAGACTTGCACAGAGACCCAGTATAGTCCCCTACAGTAGCCTACAGATGTAGTTATTTATGAGGAGTGGTACAAATATCCTGGATTTCTTAACCCCCCCCCTTCTTTGTGCTCTAAATTCAGCACCATCATCTCGCATACCAGCCATGCCCACAGAAGTAAAGCAATTCTAAGCATGAACTGATGCTAAATTCCAATCTTGTATTTAATGGCTAGTCTGCAAACATGCACAACCATGCCAACTGCATTTGTGCAATGGTAAGTACACAGAGACATTTGTAAGCAAAGTGGAAGGCATTTTATCCAACAGCAAAGAATGTTTGAAACATGGCAGTGAGATTTCCCATGTGTGATGCTCATCATATTCACACTTTTTTCAAATGGTCAACACTGACAGACTCTGTGGCTTGCCTTGTTATCCTTTGGATGTTAAATAAGATGAATTGGCACACAACTCTCTGGAATTACACACAGAACGTTAGGTGACCAATGTGGGAATTAAACCTAGGGAAGAAAATATACAGAATTTAAATCAAGATGATTATTTTTCAGTGTTACAGGAGAACTCCTTTTCAACCATCTTCATTACAGATAAGCTGAGCTCTGTATGAATGGAGATTTACTCCACATAGGCCTGTATGTGTGTGACTTATTGAAAGTCATGTGAAATGCATTCCCATGGAGGAGGCAGTTTTACTCTTTGTGAATGTATGTCAGATGGAGAGACTTTTGGGAGCTATCAATACAGGTTGGGGTGTGATACATACACACTTCACTACAAATACTGTTCTAAACACAGAGTTGGCCCATGTGAGTAGAAAAGATAATGTTAACTTAGATATTCAGCCCATCATAGACATACATTCTAAATACGTTATCATAATTACCCTGCTTAAGCAATTACACATGCATTAAACTGTGATTCATAAATAAATCATTTGAGAAATGCTACTTAGAAAAAATTATTTATCAAAGCATTAATAAGCATTTTCTTGCAATAAACATAATTATGATAGCCACTTTTATGTAGAGCAACTTTCCTAATCAAAGTGTTGTGAAAAATTGCATTCTGATGCCCTTTGTAAAAATAAGTGCTGTATGGATTTGAATAATTGATAATTTGGGTTATATCTCTAAGGCCACTGCACTTACTCCTTGTGACACAGACAGTTATGCATCAGGTTGATGTTGTCCACTCAGTACTTTCCAGAGTGCTGATGTCCGCACATTGCTGCTAAGCCTATTTGTGCTACAGACAGCTTCCCAAATAAAATCTTTCACTTATTTCCTTATTCAGGTGAGCCTGCTTGGACACTGCTTAGCACAAAGCATGAAATAGGGAATAAAACTTATGACGTTCTGGTGGAAGTCAGTCATACATCTGTAGAAATAACTTCTACATTCCCCTCACACTGTATGGATTTGAACCCTAGAGAAACTCTCTTAAGGGACCAAAATCACTACATTTATAGCTTTTGCCACAGAGGCAGGTATACAGCATGTGTGCAACACTCACTCAGTAATAGTGTGCAGCAGTGACAAAACTGTTTGCGCTAATGAAGACTATAGAAATTCAAGTTTCCTTCCCCTGTGAGCCCTGCTAAGAAATGTGGGAATTACACAGGCAAAAAACATGTATAAGAATTTATTTTCCATGCAACAGAACACAAGCTCCATTTTCACATCTGCTGTAAATATTCCAAGCTGCATAACGCTTCAAGCAAGACTCAAACTCTGCATCCTCTTTCCTGTTTCTTTAAAATCATTTCATTTAACCAATGTGCTACAGTGATACTCCAATGTGATGTAGAATTTCTTCTCTTACTGCTAATCAGACTGCTGTAGCAAAGCACACCTGTACCACTCTAAAATGCACTACTGAAGGCATTCCACATTCAATTTCTCAGTTTGTACCTTGGGCAGTGGACTCTTGTTCATTGCTTTGAAATGCTGCCAGTTAAGTGTACACTTTGCCAAAACCTGTGCAAGTGAGGAACACACAAAAAATGCCAGTATTTATAAATATCAGGGACTAATAATGAAAGGTCAGGACTGTACATTTTCCTAGAGCTGTATGTGTTTCAACATGTTCATATGCTCAGGAAATATGCATTAATTTGGTCAGACAGCACACTATCTGGAAATGAACCCTAAAGTCATTTGAATAACTACACACACACACACACACACACACACACACACACACACACACACACACACACACACACACACACACACACACACAGTTGTGTTTCTTATTCCTCTTTGCCACCAACACATGAACAAAATGTGTTCCTTTCTGATTTATTTGAACATGTCTAGATTAATGTGATATTGACAAATATTTTATGCTAATAATAGCCCACACCATATTAATGTCAGGTTGCCAAAATTGCCAGCTATTTCTTCTCTCTATTTTCTGAGCACATTCCCCTCTTCTTAACTTAACTACAGAAATGCAATGTTTCAATGTGAATTATAGTTGATCAGCATTTCAAACATATTTTAAGCAGAGGATGGCCAGTGTTCTCTTAGTATAAGGATCTCAATGTTGTTAAGGTTGCTGTCATAGCTAAAAAATTCTGTAAAAAACACACAAAACAGGACCAATAAAGAATAGTCCAGGGTGGAAAACCAAACCAGAACGAACAATCTGCTGCTGAATAAACTACTTAAGAAATCAGGTTCCACTTGGAAATCAGGTTCTTTAATGAAAATAATAAAATCACACAAGCGCTTTCGCTCGGTCTATGCAATACAATTATTTTAAGTTGTAATTTGATAAGTAATTTAACTGAATAATTTATTCTTATTGTAATATTCACTGTTTTTAATATTTTATATCATAGTTCTCTGAAACTCATTATTTATTTTAACATCATGTATTAAGTTTTAATTATAAACAATGAAGTATTTTTAAAATCTCATTCAACTTAATACCTTCAAGTGTTCCCAGCTGTAACTTTTAATTGAATGATTATCAATTAACTAAACTGTACAAAAACCTTGCAGCATTTTAGATCTTTACTTGATAAAGCTTGATTTTATTATTTTCATTAAAGAACCTGATTTCCAAGTGGAACTTGATTTCTCAAGTAGTTTATTCAGCAGAGGATTGTTCGTTCTGGTTTGGTTTTCCACCCTGGACTATTCTTTATTGCTGTCATAGCTCTCAAGGTGTTTACACTTTTTATTGTAAATCTACTCTGCATGATACAAACATTTCAAAGAAAAGAGTCACTTCAGTATTGTTTGTTGTTGCAGTCAGATCAATCAGTGACACTTACAAGCCATTTTCATTGATCCTCTCTGGAGTCCTAGGACATGTACATGCAATCATGTAGCTACTTACACCATGTTTACATCCTCTACACTAAGTGATATTTTTGGTATAAAGGAATGCAGATGATTTCACCTTTCATTTTCATCTTCACAGTGCTCAGAGGGCTGAATCTACACTATATAAAGGTAATGGTTAACTGTGTAGCTGTGGAAGGAGGGGAAACTGATTTGATACAGACTAACCATTATTGATAGTTTGTCCTCTTCACATGTTCATATTTTGAATATATTTCAATATGCAATTTAAAAAACACTTTTGTTATGTAGGCAGTTTGAAAAATTCACTGCTGGTATACTGCACATATGTCAATTCTTGCTGTGTTTTCCAATTTATTATGGTTACATCACAGTATTGTTGTTATCATTTGCTATTACATGCCTGTCTCAACTGTATGGGCAAGTCATTGGATAGGATGCGGGACACATTGGATCAGGCAGTGTCTGTGATGGAACATCTGCTACATATTAGGCCATGGGACTGTGGTTCTGGACATGGTTGTTGGCCATCAGACATTGCTCGTGTTCAGGTAACACTACCAGTTTAAATTGGGGATGTGGAAATGGCAGTGCAACTCCTGACAGAGGCAGCTTCAGTGGTTGGAAGCAATGACATTGAAATGAAAAATCAACCATGCATGGGTTACATTACTAGCAAAAACCTTGACTGTGTTCATGTACACATATAAACATTTCACAAAAACTGTGCATAATGACCTGCACACATGCATGATAAAAACATTAACAGTGACTGGGATACATCTCTTGTTAGTGTCCCTGAGATGTTTCATACTTTAATGAATGTTCTGTGTTTTTTACTCGCACACAGTCACTACTTTGGTGTCCCTTTTGTCCTACCGCACCCCCACCCTTTGAAAATGATGATGACTGTGCCATGGGTTTTGCTCATCAGGGTATGACTAAGGACTGTATATAGAAATCCGATGCAGAGTGTGGATAGGTACGTGACTGACAGTATGCAGGTAGTTTATCTTCTTCCACATTTGTTCATATACTACAGGTTCCACACTTACCTTGATATTACTGCAGTTATGAGTCATGTGCTTTGGGGCTGTCTCTGTCTGATGCTACCTAAACACAGACATTACATGGGGAAGTAAAGTTTGTGGACATTGAGTGGCATCACTTTTAATATTTCAATGTTCTTAGGTTATGTGTATTCTTTCACTAGTGAGTGCATGTGCTATAATTTCCCTCTTATTTGCTGAGTGTATGTGCTATCCTTTGAGTCTAACTTGGTGAGTGTGTGTGCTATCCTTTTCCTTTTCACCAGGCCAAGAGCATATTGTGCACGCCTACCTCTGCAGCTGGAGGTTTTCCCCTCCACATCTTCTGTATGTGCCGGGCCTAACTGTGGTCCATGAATGTGTGGTCCTGGTCCTTGCTGTCCCTGTTGCAGCCATTTTCTCATGATGACATTGTGCAACATGGCACAGAATGTGAGAACTTCCTGGGTCATACTGCAAGGCACCCTCTTATGTCTTTAGACAGCAGAATCGTGACTTTAGCATGTTAAACACATGCTCTATGAGGTTCTATTTTGAGCATGGGCATTGTTGTATCCTTCATCTGTGAGTGTGTGTGTGTGTTTCTGATGGGTGTTATGAGCCACAGTTCCAGTGCATAACCTATATCACCCTGTAGATGGCCTTGTGGAACATCACCCTTACCAAACCTTGTGTACAACTGTGAGGTATGCCAAATGTGTGAATCATGGTAACTGCCTGGTTTGCCTTTACAGACATTGAGGGTGATCCCTTGGGCATTACAGAACTTGGCAGTTGATTGAATGGAACCTCTTCCTATTGCTGTATGGCCTCTGTTCAACAGGTGGGGCTTTTATTTCTATGCGAGTGCAGTCTATAGCCCCCAAGACTTCAGGGAAGTGTGCTCAGTATAGAATTCCTGCATTGTTCTTCTTCTCTCCTGTGGTGTGCTTGGAAAATAGATGTGCTCCCTTACATGTTGTAGCATAACATTGAGACATCTGTAAAATATTATGGAGGCTGAGGCCTGTATATTCTCTTTGGGTCTCTGAAATGTACCAGTAGCTAATTTCCTAAATGCTACACATGCCATAGTTTCCACTGGTATAGGTTCCCCCTTGATTTCCCTGGGTCTGAGGTGTGGGGTGGCAGAGGTTGAAAACTTCATAGTGTTCCCATATCTACCCTGTGTCATTCTATCATTTCAATATTGTGCAGTCCATTATTTGTTAAACAGGATCTGACCACCCTTCTCCATGGAAGAGGCCTAGTGACAGCATCAACAACATAGATTTGAGCCTGTTGCATATACGCATGCAGCAGAGCAGCTGCAGCCCCCAACATTCCTTTTTTTTCTAAGTGTGATATTCCAGTAGCTTGTGTGTTCATGGCAAAGGTTATGCCATCTCTACACAGTTACTTTGTAGCATCCTGAATGACTCCACCATCACGGATTGGGTAATTAGCATATAATTAAATGGCTTTTCCTTTCACCGCATATTTTGCTTTTTACTTTTGTTTGTTGGCTCTACATGATGTGTAGAGCCGTTTAATAAATACAAAACAGCATGCTACTGGTGTTGGGTGGTTAGCATGATGGTTAATGTCTTAACCTCACAGATTCAAAGTACAGGGTTTGATTCTGACCCCCCCCCTGATTATTAGCTAGGCTTACAGTAGTCTGCAGTCTACTAGCCTTGTATTCACATATAAACGTTTTTTCCTTTTAAGACACAAAATGTACCATCTTCTTTATTTGATCTTATTTGTTAAATCTGTCTCCCTCAGTGACCACCTTATATGGTAATCACTTCTGTGCCTCTCTCTCTTTCCTCATGAGTATGTAGCTAGTGCTCTCAGTCTCTTCTAACACCCCATTCACTCAGCGCACCCTCTGTGCTATTAAACATGTGCTGTGCAGTGCCCAGAAACTTGTAATTTCTGTTTCTGTATAGCGAGAATTCATCCTAAACTACAGATGTAGCTGCCAGTGCATGCTGTGTAATAGAACGATAATATAGCAATACCGTGTACCATTGTCTTTGCTGTAATCTGGCTTACCTGTGATAGTGTAGCTGCCCTTTTTCAAAACTGCATGAGTCAAATTCATCTTATACATAACTCAGAGCCCTTTTATCTTCCATCTTGTATCACCCATCAATAAAAGCCCCATACAGAGTATATATATAGTATCCCTCTATTTCCCACACCAAAGTACATCACTGTAAAATTTTTGACATAAAATTCCAGCTGCCAGCAGTCTGTCCCATCTAAGGCCACCACCGTTGTATCCTTCCATTTCCTGACAAATAAGATACATTCTTTTCTTAATTAAGACATACCCTTGGCCACTGGGTAGCTAAATCCTATTTAGCAAGGCACACATAGAAGTGCACATTTTTAAATGCAATATAAAGTGACTGCATGGGAAGCCCCCCCCCCCAGTAAGGAAACAGCTGTAAAAAACTTCTCCAAAGCCAACATCATGCTACTCAAGTCAGAAGTGACAAACTTCATGACAGCCATGCAGGCAGGAGCTGAAAGTTTGACTGCTGAATCCTACACTAAGGCACTCTACGAGCACATCCACTCGTGCATGAATTGTGCCATCCCAAATAGAACCAAGACGCTCTCCTCCAAAAAAAAAAAAAAAAAAAAAAGGAAGCCAATCTGGTGGTACCCTGCCATATACAAACTACAACAGAAGGAATAAACTGTTGCAGAAAAGACAAAAATCCCAGGATGCAAAAAACTCCCCTACCAGCCTCACTAAGAAGCTGAGATCCCTCATAAAATCCTCCAAACCTAGTTATGAAAATAAAATTGCCAATGATTCCAAAGACAACCACAAGTCATTCTATAGTTATGTCAAGAATCTAAATAGTAATGCTCAGATCTGCTCTGAGCTACAACAGAATGGAATTAAATATACTGATCCCAAGGATATTGCCAATATCCTGGCAGATTGATTTAGTGCCAACTTCATCCCCCTCTCACCCCCTAAAGGGCCCATCTCAATACCAAAAGATTGTCAAATTCTGGTAATCACGGCCACACAGGTAACAAGTTAAGAATACAGCATCCATGGTACCAGATGACATCCCGGGCTGTGTACTACATGAACTACAAAATGAATTGGCACCTCACCTAAGTGTTATGTTTAATCATAGCCTCACCTCAGGCTTTATGCCCACTGAGTGGCACACAGCTACAGTTATTCCATTCCACAAGGGGGGATCCACCTTGGATCCTGGGAACTACCATCCCATCAGTCTGACGAGCCTGATCTGCAAGGGCATGGAACACATTATCATGGAACTTATAAACAAAGACATTGGCAACCTTCAAACACTGGACCCCACCCAGTTTGGGTTCGTGAAGGGACAATCTTGTCTCCTGAACCTGATTAGCTCAGTCTCCAGAGCCATGCGTGAGGGTAAGGTGGTCCACATAGCCTACCTGGACCTCACCAAGGCCTTTGACACCATTCCCCACTCTGGAATCATAAATAAATTTACTAAGCTGAGCAAAAATCCCTACATCACTTAATGGGTTGCCAACTGACTTAATGACAGCACCCAGACTGTAAAAGTAGTCAACTTCAAATCCAGTTCCAGACAAGTGGAGTACCTCAGGGTTCAGTCCTGGGACCACTCGTTTGACATCTACTTCTCTGAAGTGCAGGCCAACACTAAGGGACTCTGGCTAACAAAGTTCGCTGATGACTGCAAACTGGGAGCCATTATTGAACCCCCAAATGATGTGGATATTCTAAGGGCCTTACAGAAACAGATGCTTGGTGCCAGAGCCATGGGCTCAAGCTTAATGCCAAGAAATGTATAGTTATCCCCTTTGGGAAAAAACATGTACCCATGAATTACAACATAGGTGGCAGTACACTAAACACCAAAAGTGTGATGACAGACTTAGGGACACAGGTGAATAGTGGTCTCACCTTTGATGACCACATCGCCACAACAGTCAGGAAATCCTTCTATGTGGCACACCTCATCACTAAGAGCTTTTCATCCAGAAAAAAGGAGGTCATTGTCCCACTGTACTCATCCCTCATTAGACCCATTATAGAGTACAACTCCCCATTTGGTATGTATCTCACAAGACATCTGCAACAGTTAGAAAGGCCGCAGAAATACCTCACTAAAAGAATCACAGGCCTAAAGCAGATGCTCTATGCTGACCATCTAAAAAAAACTCCAGCTATACTCTGTGGCATATCATCTACTCAGAGGTGAGCTCTGCTTAACATACAAGGCCATATCAAACCCTGAGCTTTTGGACATGCTCCACTTAAAGAAATCCCAATCCCTCAGAGCCACACGCTCCAAGGATCTAAACCTTGTCATCACAATGAACAAAACATGCTGGAGGGATAGGTTCCTGACCCAGAGACTCCCCAGACTCTTGAATAGACTGCCCATACAGGTCAAGCAGAGTGCCTCCTTGGCCCTCTTCAAAAGGAACCTTGATGATTGGATGGGAGATAGGAAATTCACCCCAGGGATTATGTCAGTCACCCTGCTAGACAGGGGTCCAGGGAAGTAAATACTGTGGGAAGAAATAGCCAGAGAATTGTTATGGCTAGGCCTGTATAGGCCCTAGGCCCGATAGCCTAGTACCAACCTCTGAACCCTAGATAGCATGGATCCCTAGGCAAAGAGTTCCATGGCAGTCCCCCCCGCCTACTGTTTACTGCCGCCCTGCTCCCATTTTCCTCCTTTCCTTGTCTCCTCCTACTATCCAGAGTATTTTTGTTTTGATTTGTAACACCTTGTCTTACAGGTTAGCTTTTTCTTGCATCCTTGTAATGCATCCTAATTGGCCAAGACTGTGGAGGGACAAAATCTGCTGGGGATCTGGGAGATACTAAGCCCTGAGAAGTTATTGGGTTCTAACTGTTCTGATGTGCATTTTAGAACTTTACCCACAACTTTTGGTCCACTGATGGCCTGAACAAAACTGTTACGAGCAAGGAAAAAAACTTTTTTTTTCTTTCAAGAAAGAAGTAGGTTATGTCACATGATTAATATTAAAGGTTGATGACACAGTACTGCTTTCCTCCTATCCTACTCCCTCCCCAAAACAATATAGCGATTTTCAGTGTACCCTTGTGGTGTTAAATTGAAATGAAAGTGAAAGGACAAATGAATACAATGAAGCTACACTCAAAGATCTACACAGTATGCCTCCTCAGCCCTAAACCCAAAATGACAAGCAGCGTCCGTGTACTCTCTGAAATCAAACTTGGGTGAAAGGAAAAGAACTTCACACAACATATTTAAACTATTTCAGACAGCTATACTTATGCAGAATGCCTCTTTCTCCTACCCCCAGAAGCTATCCTCTTGTAACCACATCTGATTTCAATTATGAAAAAAGTGAAACAAAATTAACAGTCGCACTAATTCTTACACGTTGGTGTTCCTACACGGTACACTGATCCTAGACAAGCTATGGTGACATTCTGTACACACCTATGAGGTGTAATTGCAAGGAAAGTTTAAGAAATAATTAGTACACTGTCTCCAGCCACCTCAAAGGCTGTGTTTACCTTCTGCACAGACCTCTGGAGTTTGACTATGAGAAAAATTAAACAAACAACAACCACAGTATTCCCAGCTCCAACACAAAACTGTAGCAATCTGTGCCCACTTCTGAATGGGGTCAATTTTAGACTAGCTGAGGCCCAGAGCTGGTGACTCTACTAAGCCATTTATATAGCTGGCAATGATAACCTCCTGAAGTTCTGAGGCTCTATATTTATTTTTATTTTATTTTACATTTGTTTACCGGGAAAGTCCGACTGGAACAAGGTCCATTTACAGTGGAGGCCCGGGGAGAAAAGCTCCATAACATAAAAAATTTCTGTACAGAGGCATATACACAATCAGAGCACCATGTCTTTATATGACAACACATAATCCAAGAATGACAGAAAATTTCTATACAGTGGCATATATACAATCAAGGACATTTTTCGTACCTTAGTTGATTTGAGCAAGCTTGGTATATAGATATCAAAACTTTGAATTCCCTATTGGTAGTACAAAGCATAAAAATGAAGGAATGGAATCTGGAAAATAATGCTATTCAGGAGATATGTCATAGCGTGAGAAATAGTTTGTAGGATAGTAGTTCCTGATAGGGAGTATTTGAGTAGTACAGCATATCTGAGGTAAGCAGTGAGGAGATAAGGTGTGGCAAGTTAGGAGGAGAGCAGAAAAGATTTTATGTGAAGTCTGCAGCTATGATATGTCTTTGGGATGCTGGTAAAAACAAGAGCACCTGAATAAAACCTACATAGTGGCAGTACAGACATGCAGACTTCACAGACATGCATATATATGTTCTGGGATGCAATTGTTGACTTATTTTTTACTACCCATGGCATTTATGTATGTACCCATCAATATTTTTGCAACACACACACACACACACACACACACACACACACACACACACACACACACACACACATGTATATTAGCTTTGCCCCTGACAAGCCAAATCTATAATGAGATAGACACCCCCCATCCCCACAAAGACTGACCCATCCACACTCAACATGCTTTCTGCAGGCAAACTGACAGAACATCAGTTCAGCTATGGTATGTCTTTGGGATGCTGGTGAAAAAAAGAGCACCTGAATAAATCCTACATAGTGGCAGTACAGACATGCAGACTTCACAATCATGGAGCCAAAACCAAGAACTCTGACAGGGAGACAAGAGATGTGAGATGGCAACATTACTCACTGTGCCAGTGATGTGTTCCCTTCCACACATCTTGCCCACCACCAAATATAGCCACTTATTTTATGCAGTACTGATGTTTTACAGTGATGGAAACTGGAAGAAATTATGATCATTTTCCTGCTCTTGTATACCCTTCAACAACCCCCGCGCACACATGCATAAACCACAACAAAGATTATTTTACACTGCATTTGAATGCAGTTAGTAAATCCAAGTGAAACAATGAGCATTTTAGGAAACACACTTCAAAAATGTATTAGATCTCAGAATGATTCAAAATAATACTTTTCAAGTGCTCCTCATAACTGGATTTCCTGACAGAAGCCTTGATTTCTGGATTTACTGACAAAGATCCTGATTTCCTGACAGGTGGAAATCTTAACCCCACCTAGCAATTTATTTCAGCAGAAGTAACTATACACCCTCATCTACATAACGCAGGATATTCTGTTACTTGTTTCATCTTCTTTACTTGCTCAAAGAAACCGTGCAATTTCCAAATGTAGGTTTATTATGTGTAAGATAAAAATAGGTTCTCCACTGTGTTGAATTTTTTCATACAACTTGACCAGAGCTATTAATGTATTCAAAGTAAAAAGGTAACTAAGCTGTGATATTTTATCAGATTCTAAGGGAGTTATTTTAGGGTACAGCACAGCAGCTGAAATTGAGGTCTAATGTATGAAGTGGTATATTTTTAGAATTCTTCACAACATGAATCGTTTTCAAAATTTATGTCCATAAACCCCATGTAACTCCCTGAGGTTCTTGCTCTAAAGTAAAAAGGCCAAATTGCAGCTTAATTGCTATAAAAAATAGTAGTGCAATAACATTTTAAAATTAAATGATCAAGACAATAATGGAGACACCCACACTCATTATTATGTTCAAGCAGACAAATGGAAATATACCTTATTGACTTTATCTAAACCTCAAGCAAATTGTTACACTTCAGTCATACTTAGGTTTAGTTATACAGACGTTGCTAGAAGAAATATTTCCTTTTGGAAATGTTCTCCGTGCTTCACTTTTTACCTAGTAAGTTACTGAAGGTGTCATCAACTTTCTGGCAATTCTCCCTTTCTGCCTTTTTATTGAGGTCATTTTCTGTATTAAGTCTTACAGCTTCAATGTGACGCTCCTGCTTAATGTCAATACCAGGTAATTGTAGGTATATGTAATACTCATGAAGAAATGTTTCCTAACAAGTCCAGCAGCTGCTACCATTCCATTTTCATCTTAAGCTATTTTCCCTGCTCATCAATTCCTTTTCAAGAATTATAATGAAATTCTTAATGAATTTAAGTGTTTCTCTTAAGTTGCATTAATTGTCTGTTAAAATGAATGAAAGTGTAATTCCTTGGGTGCTTCTATGCATCACTTCATTTTCCCTGCAAGTCATGTTTCTTCAGTTGTTGTGACCTGACTCAGCTAAGAATAATGTATCTTTTTGACATGGTGCCTCCTTAATAAGACTTTGTTATCTAGGTAAGCCTAATGGTTGATCTACACATAAACAATACTACCATCTTTATTTCCCTGCTTAAGATTCATCTTGTGATGCGCTCAGAAGCTATACTAGTATTTCTTCCCACATTAGTGCATTAGTTTCTCCATAAGGAGGTTATTAGCCATGGTCACGCATGGTTCTTTTCCTTTTCCGCCGTTATTGTCTCCTACCTCCAGCTGCAGACTTACTTTTTTGTTTTGTTCTTGTGTTAAGTATATTGCAATGGCTGCAGACTTGTAAATGAAGAACGGATTTTTTTTTGGGTTGCAACTTATATAAAACAGACACTTATTCAGATCTCACAGAATCTAGAGAACCTCAGGGGGGAAAAATCAACAGCTCATGTTTTGAGCCGCACCATTCCAACCTTTCCTTTCCAATAGTGTAAGCTTACTATTGAATACTGTAGTTTATCAAGGGTTATTAGAATTTGTGTACATTTTCTTTATGGAATGCCCAGTCTAATTAGAAAACCTAAAATTTGACTCCCACATCCTCTCAGCAATCAAAAAAACCCACCAGAAAATTGGCCTCCTCTACAGACACAACTACTACCTTACTCCATCTTCCCGTCATACCCTTGCATCTACCTTCCTTCTCCCCTCTCTCTTGTATGGTGCTCCCCTATTCTTCAACCTACAACTCAGACTCCGTGCTAAACTTGAGGCCTGTTACAACAAAATCTGCAAATTTGCAACCAATTCTAAGAACTCTTTCCATCACTGTCACTCCCTACACACCCTAAACTGGCTAGAACTCCACAACCACCTAAAGTACCTACAACTTACAGCAGCCTACAAACTCATCTTTAAACCAGCAGAATGCCCCTCTCTTGCAAAATCTCTAACACCCTACACACCTACCCGTACCCTGAGATCCACAGGCCAAAACCTCCTGCATGGACACAAACCCGTCCACCCAACTGGTAAACTACTACTATCCCACACTATAGCCAAACTATGGAACAATCTCCCCACACCACTACGTAATATACCTAACCACAACAATTTCAAATCCATGCTTCTCTCCCATCTCTCCTCCAAATGGGAATGTCCTTCACATGCTCCCACCTAAAACTCACACACTACTAACTCCACACTTAAATCATCATTTCTTTGCCTACTTTAACTTAATTCAGAGATCTTGCTCAGAACACCTTTTCATAAATATTTTGCATGCATGCCTCTGGCCTACCTTACTCATATTCTCAAATTTTCATTGTTTGTTTTTCTTATCCATTGTACCCATAATATTGTTTTCCTCTGTAATATTGTTAATTTGTCTCTATTCGTATGTATTTGTATGTCTGTTTGGGGCTTTTCCCCTTGGGTCTCCACTGAAAAAGGATAATTGTTACCTAGCTGGACCAACCCGGTTAACAAATGCAAATAAATAAATACTGTACTACAGAATAGTCTGGATAATGTGAATTTCTGATTCATAAAGTCACATTGTGTGATGGCCAGCATTGTGCAGCAAGGTATTAGGGACTTTTTCCTTGATAGGCTGTGCCATGGCTGCATAAATCCCCATTTAATAAACAAACATTGAAGCCAGCTCTATGGTTTGGTGTTATGGTGCAAATCACGTTGTGCACACAGCAGTACTGCCTTTCCTATCAGCCATAGCTCAGGCTATATTTTTGGTCTTGCACAAGTATGGGACAGTTGTCCATTGTACTTCTGGGTATTTTTCAGTGTGCTGATCACCCTCTACCACCCTCTGTTACAGTAAAGTTTTGGTATTACTTTATTTTTCTTGACATGGATACCAACATTCACCTCCCATGTTTTGGTTTTGAGGTGAAATTCATGGCATCCATGTCTACAACACATAGCAAGCTGGCTATGGTTTATATCATAATCTTATATATAATAAGCTACATAAACAGCTAATGTATGCATAACACTGTTATGCCAATGTTAAGTGCAGAGGAAATTAATTATTATCTGCAAATTGGCCGTTTCTGAAGGAAGTGAGAAGGGAGGATCTAGCTTTGCTACACAACCTGTTTTAAAATTACAAATGGGTGGATAAGGACTGTCTAATCTGGATATGAGCAATGCAGTAACTGGGAATAACTGAGGATCTTCAATAGATGTGAGTAATGCGCTAAAGTAGCATCTGTGGGACAGAGAAGGGGATATTCTGTAAAGACATACAACAGCAAAACTAGATCCTTCCTTCTCAACTCACATATGACGTTTTACATGCACCTATTTCTAATGTGCTTTTCTTATCACTCACTTTCCACTTCTCCCACATTTTCCCTCATTGTAATTCCACTCTGTAACAGCCTAAATTAAGCCACACACTAAAACCTCTCTCCAGCCTATATACTATAAATTTGTCTTATATCATATTCAGTGAATTTTGTTAAACTCATTCAAATATTACTGCTTTTTGTCAGATACGTATAAACTTTACTGAACATATTATTCTAACTAAAACCTGTAGTGCTCCTGGAAGTGGCCTGCTGTGGTATCTACAACAAGATGTAGATGTAGTAGCATAATACAACCATGAAAAACAGTTAACTTTGTCACTGATCCTCCTCTCTTCTTACCTTCAAAGGAGAAAAACAGCTTGTAAGTTTTCCTGAAAGGCTAAGTTTTGTTTAGGTATTATCTGAGTTGCCTGCATCAATCCAGACCATGAAGAATCCTTTCTTCCATGTTTCTAGGTTCAGGGAAGAAAACTATGATATTAAGAGTTTGGTTTAAAGTAAACTCAAACTACTTTCAGCATAAAAGTAGGATTTGCTATCTAGGAAACCTTCTCCCTATGAAAAATGAGGTAGGGGTGGATTCACCAAGAGTGCTTGTAGTCAGATGCCCTTACAGCCAATGTAAGAGTAATGACTACAACCAGTCTTCCATGTTAAGAGCCTTAAATCTGCTTAATGAGCTGATTCAAATGGAGACTGATTAGACTTCTCAAGCGCAAAATTAAAGGAAAACTCCACCTTAGAACTCAAAAAACATTTTTTTCATTGTATCTTTGTTTTTGAGCTATTTTAATGCCTCAAAATCACTCCAAATGCTTCTTTTACAATTTTAATGTATTTCTCTCAAAATGGCAGATGATGAGGCCTGCTTTAGTAACGTGATCTTACTTTCTTACTTTCTTTCCTTCTTCCCAGAATACATTTCAAGTCCTCTTTATATGACTTATGCCAGACATAAGGAAGTGGTACTGTTTTCTCATGCCATTATAATATAATGGCAGGACTAGGACTGTGAAGCACTGTCATCTAAACACATCTTCTGTAAAAAAGCTGCTTTTCTGTTTACTTGACTGAGCCTCATTTATCTGTCTGCCAGAGCTATTCTATGCTATAAATAGCTGTTAGCAACTTGCAGAAAAAGAAAGCAGATAAAAAATATATTTTTTCTGTAAGAGGAGTCTTTTGTAGTCCTAACAAACTTGATAAACCCTCCCCCATACTCTCATGTGGAGGTGTGAAAACTCTCACCGCAGTAAGTAATCCTTGCTGTACATTTACAAGTGACAAGTAGTAGGACTCTAAACCTAGTCTGTCTGCTATTTCCCAATGCCTTCAGTGGGAGGATTTTTCTCTCTCATGAATGACGCAGACTTAAAATGTGCTTTACTAGTTCCTCAATTATTTTGGTCATGTTCCTCTTCCTTTTTTTTATTTCATATTTATTTATACTTTGGTAACCAGGAAAGTGAACTGGTCCTGGGACCCTTTTCAGCCACAACATAAGCTACACTGGCAAAGATAATAACAATTATTAAATGCACTTATCACTGCATGTCCTCCTCGTGGTTGAGTAACGTCTAAAGACATGCAGGTAGGTGCATGCGTGAATGGGTGTGCCTTCTTTCTTTGAAGGTTGGGCGTCGGGCTGGCAACTCGGCACTGTAAACATACACTACCAGTCATTAGCGGACTGGAGTTCTGCTGTGGCGACCCCTAACTGTGAAAAGCAGAACGACTTTTCTATTAAATGAACTTATCAATACAAAGAAAAAAAATACTGACAGAAAGACATTGTCTGCTCTTCAATTTTTCCCTTAGATCTACTAGTTCTCTCCTCTCCTGCACTTTTACTAGCTTATTAGTCTAGCACTTTACCAGACTTCTTGTAGTACACAAAAGTGCTACCAGCACTAAATATTCTACAAGGAAATGCATCCAGTACTTATTATTAATAATGGCATGTCTAAAGGTCAGTTCCCTGTGATTTCCGCTATTAACCTGGTGAACTTGGGCATCCTGTGGGAATGTAGCAACTGCTTCATGTACACATGTACACTGGCAACCCTTTCCTTACCTCCCAACACTCAGACTTGCAAGAGATGCACTTGTATATCCAGACTGGAAGCCATGCACTCTCCAGCCAAGACCGGAATAGCTGGTCAAGAGAAGAAGGTCAACACTTGCCCCACACCACATGGAACACATCGCCCTCCAGAACACACACCAGTACTGCCTTCACATAAAAATACAAACCACATACCCACCTTTCCGGAGACCCTGAATAAAAATCTACCCAAACAGCAGAGACCTCCAAGGCAGAAATGCACTCAACCACAACACATCACTAATCACGAGACGCATAACTCTCCTAAACAATGTGCCACTCAACCAAAGCCCCTAAGGCAAAACAGCATGCCAAACACACTAGTCACAAATTACTCAATAGTGAGGCACACTGATATCCCACTCACTAGGTTGAACAAGGAGAAAGTAGTCAGCTGCCTGTCAGGTGCTAGGATTCATCACATAATGCACACACTCAGGTCCCTCAACAACAGGTACAAATATGACTCCGTCATTGTACATGTGAGTGTGAATGACCTGAGACATACCTCCCTGGACTACATGAAGAGAGACATGGAGGAGCACTCAGATTATGTAGCCCAGGTGGGTATGACCCTAGCCCCGAGCAGCATCCTACCATCACCCAGAATGAAACTACAGTACAAGCAGAAAATGGGGATCCAGTATCTGTCTGCCTGGGATGACATGATTGACAGACCTCGGTGCTTTGCCAGAGATGGCCTGCATCAGTCACCCCTGGGCTTCCGGATACTGGCCAAGGCTTTAGCCACCCCTATAGTGTCTTTTGTAGGCAGTGTTCCAAAGACAAAATTACCACTGTAACAGCTACAAACAAATGCAATCTGAGTGTCATGTTGCTCAATGCTAGAAGTCTAAATCTTAAAATGAACTCACTTGAAACACTCCTTAAAATGAAGAACATAGACATTTGTGCTGTAACATAGACCTAGTTCAAGGCAGCAGAAAGCACCCCTACACTATCAGACTATAACTCTTTCCACACCTTTTGGCCCCAGAACTTGGACCGAAGCTCCAAAGGCAGTCATGTTTTCATATTCATAAAGGATGCACTCACCTCCAGACTGGTTGCCTAACAAAATGCATCAGAGATACTTCAGGTGCAGCTAACATTGAATAAGACAACGATTCAGGTCGTAGCCTGCTATAGGTCCCCAACCATGTCCCAAAACTCACACACCACATTCCTAAGCTCCCTGGAGAATATTAAGGTCCAACATAACACTCTTATACTGAGCAACTTCAACTACCCCTCCATTAACTGGGAAAACTACTCGTGTACCAATACACTTGCCCAACGTTTCCTGGAGTTCATTAATTCCAGTGCCCTGGACCAGCTCATTCTTACCCCCACTAGAGGTCACAACATCCTTGACCTGGTCATTACTAACATGGTTGATCATTGCTCTACACCAGTAGTCAGCATCTCCCAAGTTAGATCCGACCACAAACTAATCATCTTGGAAATCCACATCCCTCCCACTCCCCGTAAAAGCAACCACCATGAAAACCTTATCCAAAGCTAACTTTGGGTTCCTAAAAACAGAGGTGGCTAACTTCGCAGCACCCATGCAAATAGAGAATAGTTCCATGACCACCAAATCTTACACCAATGTGTACGAACACATACAAAAATGCATGGATCTCGCCATACCCAATAGAACCAAGACGCTCTCCTTAAAAAAAGGAAGCAAATTGGGTGCTCCCCTACCATAAAAAAATTCTAAAACAGAAGGAGGAAACTAATGTGGAATAAGGTGAAGCCCCAAGACTGCACAAACTTCCTTATCAGCCTTAACAAAAAGTTGAGATCCCTCATCAAATCCTTTAAAGCTAGCTATGAAAACAGAATTGTAGCAGACAATAAAGACAACCACAAGGCCTTCTATAGTTATGTAAAGAATGTCCACGCCAATACCCAGATTTGCTCTGAGCTACTGCACAATGGTACCTCCTATACCGAGCCAACAGATATTACCAATGTACTGTCCGACAGATTCAGTGCCAACTTTTCCCCTCTCTCCCCCCTAAGGACTAATCAAAATACCAGTAGATTGCCAGGCAACCAGTATTACTGCTACACAGGTTAAAACAGCATTGTCCAAGGCCAAGAATACAGCTTCTATGGGACCTGACGATATCCTTGGCTGTGTTCTACATGAACTACAGGGTGAACTGGCACCTCACCTGTGTGAACTGTTTAATCGCATTCTCATCTCAAGCTTTGTCCCTACTGAATGGTGCACTGCTACAGTCATCTCTCTCCACAAAGGAGGGGTGACTACAGACCCTAGGAACTATCATCCCATTAGCCTGACGAGTCTGATATGCAAACCTATGGAATGCATCATTGTGGACCTAATAAACAAGGATATAGGGAATCTTCAAACTCTAGATCCCACACAGTTTGGTTTTGTGAAGGGTAGATCATGCCTGCTCAACTTGGTTGACATCTTTGAGTCAGTCACCAGACCTGTGGATGAAGGCAATGTGGTTCATATAGTCTACCTTGATCTTGGCCAAGGCTTCTGATATCATTCCTCACTCAGGAATCATAGAAAAACTCACTAAGCTAGGCATCAACTCCTATATCACTAGGTGGGTTGCAAACTGGCTCACAGACAGAACCCACAGTGTAAAAGTAACCGACTCCAAGTCAGACTGCCGAGTAGTCATGAGTGGAGTCCCACAGGGTTCGGTCCTGGGTCCTCTCCTGTTTGGTATCTACTTCTCTGAAGTCCAGGCCAACACAAAGGGACTCTGGCTGATAGAGTTCACAGACAATTGCAAGTTGGGAGCTATTATTATCTCCCCAAGTGATGATGACATCCTACAGAATGGCTTCACTGAGACCAACGACTGGTGTCAGAACCATGGCCTTAAGCTCAATGCCAAAAAATGTGTCATTCCCTTTGGGAAAAACCCAGTTCCCATGAATTACCACATTGATGGTAGTCTACTGAACACAGAAGGTGTTATAAGAGATCTGGGAACACAGGTTGACAGCAGCCTCTCTTTTGATCACTACATTGCCACTGTCATCAAAAACTCCTTCTATGTGGCACATCTCATTACTAAGGGTTTTGCATCCAAGAAGAAAGAGGTCATTGTCTCCCTCTACTCTTCCCTCATTGG